>NC_048435.1:4927716-5259979 GCF_004353265.1 Vitis riparia | reverse complement strand
TTCCTTCCAGAATGGCGGTCGGGTACTCCTCTGACTCGCTCTTCTGTCAATGCATTTGTGTTTGGAAACAGTCATGTGTCTGATTTGAACTATGACAGGAAGAACAAGAGGATTTCCAAGGGAAAAAAGGGTGGCAAGAAGAAGGCGTGAGTGCAATATCACAACTTAATCAAATTTTGAATTGGCCTTATCAACTTCTGTTGCTTGATTTTTCATCCTGATATAATCAATGCAGAGCCGATCCCTTTGCAAAGAAGGATTGGTACGACATCAAGGCTCCTTCTGTCTTCGAAGTCCGCAATGTCGGCAAAACCCTCGTTTCCCGCACCCAGGGTACCAAGGTAGGGGTTTCATAATTTTTTTTTACTGTTTTTTGTTTTTAGTATTTTAGTCATCAAATGTGTCATTGCAGTTGAATGAGCTTCTCTAGTTCAGGGTTGAGTATATTTATTGAGTATAATGTCTGTGGGGTTTGTTGTTAATCTGAGCTTGTTTGTGTACAAATCTTGTATGTTGGAATATAATGCTAATGGGTTTTATTGTTGAGCTGTGTAAGTGCTAAATTGGTGCACATTGAAACTTAGTAGTTAAATAATAGGACAACTTATAGCTCTCCTTGTTATTAGGAAAATGAGAAAATCATTTTAAATAATTAAAAACTAAAACAAGTGATTGAAGTTAACATGAGTAATGGTGAAGAAGAACAATGCAAGGTGACAGCTTGGCTGGTGTTTTGATTTGTCAGGGATTTCATAAATCAAATTAATGATAACATCTTGTTTAGAACTCTTCCATATGTGTAAGACATCATGTCAGTTAAACCATTTGTCAATATTAGGAGCAAATTTGTTGGATTAAACCTTATTATCAAGGATGGGAACATATGCCAGTAAGGGACTAAGCATTGCTAGTGGATTCTTTTTCTAATTTTTGGTTTATTTGTAGATATTTGGAGCAATTGGTGTCTGGATATGTGTGTAACAACTTGACTGAGCTTTTCCAATTTTTCCTTTCTTTATTTACTTTTTTTTGGTATACTGGATTAGGATTTGGTGGAAATGATCTTTGGTAATAGCTAGTGACCGAAAATGGGGTTTTTGGATGTGATTCATTACAATACTGATTGGGGAATGTTGGCTTTAGTGGGTAGAGTGTGTTGAGATGGAGATGATGATGGTAATGAGGGTTTGGGTTTTTTTTTTTTTTCTTTTCTTTTTTTTTTTTCTTTTTCTTTTTTTCTTTTTATTGATGATGATAGCTGAATATTAGTAATGTAAAATAGCTATTTATATTTTTTTTCAACAATGTGAGGAAGAAGATTTTCTTTGAATTTATTCTTTTGGTGCTTGGTAGGTGCACTAAAAAATTTAGGGGGCAATGGGATCCAAAAAAAGTTTAATTTTAATTTTGGTTTTAACACATTATAGAAATATGAATGCAAGCATAACATTCAAAAATGATGTTTTATAATTTTATTAATGCCAAATAGCACCAAAGTTTTACATATGTGTGGAAATCTGACTTGTCAATTGGAAAGTGGATTCAGCTTGTGCATATGCACACACATGCAAACAGACCAATTTAGAGCAGAGGATTTAGCTTGTGCATGTGCGCAAACATGGAGAGAACTTCTAACATCATTAACTAAGGCCCAACATAGCTGACAATTACATATATGGTTACAAGCATGCAAGACTATTCACATGCATACATTTAATCTAAACTTGTCCTCTAACAGATAGCTTCTGAAGGGCTCAAACATCGGGTGTTTGAGATATCACTTGCTGACCTTCAGGCTGATGAGGATCAGGCTTATAGAAAGATTCGACTGAGAGCTGAAGATGTTCAAGGGAGGAATGTTCTGACAAACTTTTGGGTATGACAGAGATCCTGAGGTCCTATAAATTTTCATTCTATGATTTTTTATTTTTTTATTTATTTATGTATTTATTTATTTTTTTAACAAATTGTTTTTCTTTTCCTTTTGGAAAATACAGGGAATGGATTTTACAACTGACAAGTTGAGGTCTTTGGTGCGGAAATGGCAAACATTGATTGAAGCTCATGTGGATGTGAAGACAACTGACAACTACACCTTGAGGTTGTTCTGCATTGCATTCACTAAGAAGCGTGTAAACCAGAACAAGAAGACTTGTTACGCACAATCCAGCCAAATTCGACAGGTATTGTTAATAAGCAAGTCCTGATTTTGTGATTTCATTCTTTTTACAATTTCACTCCCTTTTTCTTATAAATTTTACTCTTTAAATAAAGAAATGTTTGATGATTTGGAATGACTGCAACAGTGTGTCTATCGTTGTTATGACCAGTGATGAGGGTGCTAACTTAGGTAACCAAGGTGTCCCACAAAATTCGATGACAAACCTCCTTGAGGCCTTAATGCGGTTGACCAGATAGGCTATCTGGTTCCCACCAAAGCATTAGTTTTTTTATATCATGAAATTTACCCATAATAAGATATCTAAAATGCTTTAGTTTTTCTTTTTAAAATTAATGTGGCACTTGTAGACGGCGATCATGCTAACATAATCAGAGGGAGTTTGAGTGAGTTATATTAAGATTGGAGTAAATAAATTAACTTGCTCTTTCCTACAAGGAAAGAACAAAGGATGTAAGGAAGTATTTTGGTTGTGTGCATCTGCTGTGTCTATGGATGGGTGTGCTTTGAGAACTGTTACATTGTTTTAAGATTGGGTAGGAGGGATCTTGTTTTTCTGAATTTAGTGAGTCAGTCAAACAGAAGACTGAATGACCTCACCTATTCATTTGGGGAACTTGGTAAATTCATCACCTCATTTGCCTAAAACCAGTTAGAGGGGATGGATTTAATCCTTAACGCATTGATAATCTTGTGGTAATTCAAATGTTTGTGTTCAAGTTCTGGATTACCCATAAAAAATCTGAATATTTATGTTCTTTGTTTGACTTGTTTGCTCAATATGACATTATATATATATTTTTTTGTTTTGACAGATTCGACGGAAGATGAGAGAAATCATGACAAACATGGCAACATCTTGTGATCTGAAGGAATTGGTCAAAAAGTTCATACCTGAGAGTATTGGCCGAGAGATCGAGAAGGCAACTTCAAGCATCTATCCTTTACAGAATGTGTACATTCGGAAAGTTAAGATCTTGAAAGCTCCTAAGTTTGATCTTGGAAAGCTGATGGAGGTATTTTTTTTTAACTCTTTTCATTTGTCTATTTTCTAATTTAACATACATAAACATTAAACCATTAGGAAAAAAAAAAAAAAAACCTGTCACCTTTTTATGCCAAATCCTGCCAAGAAGTAGCAGTGGGATGAAAATTGCTCAAGATTCAGAAAATCTATACCATGTGTTGCGTCGTATCAATAATTTTATTAAATTACTTAATAGGAAATTTTTGAGGTCTTGTTGAAGTCATAAAAAGGAACTTGTGAAATCTTTTAAAAAATGGAAAAAATTATTATACTTCAATGTACTGCAGCTGTAGCAATGGTAGTTGTGGATATACAACACAAAGAAAAGTTAAAGATCTTTATCCAAAATAATTAGTCTCTAACTTGCCCAATAAATATGTTAGTGGATGAAAAGCCCTTGGCATAGATGCGGTCAATTTTAACTTTATATGCAAAGTATAGTTGCAAAATAGTCATAAGAAGGATGCTGAATCTATTAGCTAGTTTCCTTATTTGTCAAGCCCAATGAAAGGCAAATCAGCTAAAAAGCTCTTTGGATGGTTTGTAGAACTAGTTAATTTTCTGAATAATACACATTTTTGTGGTGCTCTGTAGAATTTGGACAGTATTTAGATGGGAAACCAGATTTTTGTTAGTGTCGGGAGACGGTCCTTTAAAAGATGCATTCTGTAATTCCTAGAATCCCATGTGTTGCAGGTGCATGGTGATTATTCGGAGGATGTTGGCACAAAGTTGGAGAGGCCTGCTGATGAACCAGTGGCTGAGGGGGTAACTGAAGTCATTGGAGCTTGAATTATCAATTTTGTGATTCCCCTTTGTTATTTTCTTCTATTTCTGTTAATGAAGACTCGTAAACTGCAGATTTTGGTTTAGCTGAGAGATTTAGATTTTGCTTTGACATCAAGAAACCCATTTTGAGTTTCAATCAATTCCATTAATTTGCTAAATTGTTTTCATTCCCTTCTGAAGTATGCATGAATGCTTAGATATGCACTCTCAAGTCCTATCTAATCTACACAGATTTTGCCGAGCCAATTGGATCCGTCCTAATGGGATTTGGGATCACTCTAACTTGTTATTGAAAAGTTTTATTATTTTGGTCACTAAACAACTATGATGATCAAGGGTTTGTTTGGAATGTTTTTTAAAATGATTTTTAAACAATTCTATGATTATTATTTTTAAATAAATGCATGTTTGGGAACTTGAAGTATATTATTAAATATTCTTTAAAAATGGCTTACATATTTGCTTTATTATTTTTTCATATTTATATAAATATTTTTCGAAATAGTTAAAAAAAAAAAATTAAAAATAACTAAAATATGTTTTAAAAAAAATTTGGGTTATATTTTCTGTTATAAAAAATCACTAAACATGTTTTCAAGAGAATAGCTTTTTATTTTCAAGAACAAAAATAAATGTTTTTAAAAACAATTACAAATAGGTTCTAGGCTCAGGTCACTGGATGGATTTCTACATGATCTGATTGCATTTCCCCATTGTGGATAACTGATCCTCTGACAGCTAAAAACCCAAACATGGGATAACATATGGTTGGTGGCTATGGATTTTGCATTATGTGGGAAAACTCCCCACTCCAAACCCAAAACAAAACCCGAGTTCAATGCCCTCTCTTGTCTCAATTTGCACTCTGCGTTACTCCATAAACCTCCCCAATAAAATGTCTTGAAAGTTGTAACTAATTGAGTCCAGTTTGTTATCTAATGTTGCCCATTACCATGGTTAATGTGACATTTTAAGACAAAGAAAAGCTCAAGGGAGCACTTATTTTAATTACATCTGTCTAATGTTTACAGTCCTCTAAGCTAAAAATAAGAAAACAACAGCGGCTTCTATCTGATCCAGGAAATGCTTTCTTAACACATAATATACGGGACATTTCGAGGAACGGAAACTTGCAGCTGATAGAACGCCATACTTTTCTTTATGTCGTTACCTCAGTCCACATTATTGTAAGGTCTCCAACAGCCGCATGAACATGCCTTCTTTCGCCTTTCGGTTCTTCTCCTGCCAGTATAAATGAAGTCCTTCAGAAGAATGCTTGTCCTACCAGCCAAAAATCTGTATTTCCTGCTGCTTTTCTTTTCATCGTCCAGTTTCAACAACACATACTGGATTTTCTGCACTTCCAACTGCAGCCTTCCTATCTTTTCAGACCCTCTTCGTGCCTGTTCTGTTACTTTCTTTCTCTGGACATTTCCAGCCTCCTGCAGCTCTGGCGAAGCCATTCCATCTGAGGATGATGCACTCTCATCCATATTCCTTGTCAGTTGGCAATTGATATCCACCAGCTGCGCTACAGCTTCCTCAACTTCCTGCAGCTGTTCCTTCAGTGTTCCGTATTCAAGAGACTTAGCCCTTTTGCTCTTCTTTGTGGTTGCCATCTTCCTTTGCAAATCCTGCACTGCCATCTGAAGACTCATCAATTTCTCAGCATCAGAAGCAAGTCTCTCCAAGATTTTTCTCTTGTTCCCATCTTGATTTGGCTGCATGCTACTTGTGGATACTTCTAGCCTGTCAATACCCAGTTCTTTCTCAACCTGCAGTTCTGAAGATGGCCGTGCACTCTTCTGCTTCACATCCTCAAAATGATGGTGAGTAACGCCATCCTCCATCAAAGCAGATGCTTGCTTTTGTGCCTTATTGACCATTGGATTGGAGCCAGTGCTGTGCTCAGCAGTTTCCCATAACTCAAGCATCTGATCATTGGAACCACCATTTACTCTCCTGCTTTTTCCATATAAGGAACAATCTGAGACTTGATCAAGGGGAATATCTTTCATCAGAATTCCATGCCTCACTTCAGAAATTTCTGGCTTAGCCCTCTGTACCATGTGATCATCACTGAGCCGCTCATGCATAAATTTCCCCTCTTCCTTTTGGATATCTTTTGCTTGATGTGAAGTGCTTTTAGACTTCAACTCTTCAATCTCTTCTAGTTCAATGTCTGTGTTTAAGCTTTCCTGCATTGCAAGCCTCTCCATTTCTTGGACCACTGCCTTTTCAACAGCTTTAATTCTGGTCTGTATCTCCTGCAAATCTGAAATTCCATCAGGTATCGGATTGCCTTGATCTTCTCTCAGCTCTTGAGAGCTCTTTTCATGAACCATTTCCATACCCTGTCAAACAAGTGCATGGAAAATATATTATGTTTTAGTGTAAAATTTCCAGTAATACATACGATATCTAGATAGCATTATTGAAGGTTGTACACTTGAAAAGAGTCATTTGGAATAGCAGTCCATACAAGTCCAAGCAAATTTCTGGAATAAGTTATTAAAAGTTCAAAGTGAAAAAAGCTAATGGGACTTTGGAAAACAAGAAGGAAGTCATCCAATTTCAAGATCATAATCAAATGGAAGTGGGAGCATTTAATGAAAACCCAAAACAACCTTATTTTGAGAAAAATGTTAGGAAATATGATTAGTGTTAAGAAATATCATTAATTTAAATCCTATGACCATGCAGCCTTAGGTATGATGCTATAAGAAGAAAAATATTTTAAAGAAAAACATTCAACCAGAGTTTAAATTCTCAGAAAGAAATCTAGTTCTTGACCAACCATGTATGAATTAAGGGCAAAAACACATTCCTAGAAGTATATATATATAACCTTCTCAGGAGAATTGTTGAGGTAATGGGTTTTTTAACAGAGAAAACAATGTTACCTTAGGTTTCTGATTGTCAGCTACTTGAAGCTTTGTTCGGAAGAGGGCATTGTGCTCAAGGGATGCTATGTTATCTCTCAGAGAAACTATGATAGGACCATATGCAGACAACTGGACTTTCAGTCCTCCAATTTCACTTTCCAAGAAGCTAACCCTTTCTCTCATCTGTTGAATCTTGATACTTTTTGAAGCACTTTCATCCTCAAGATTCTCACACACTCCAGTAAGCTCATGCACCTTATTTTCAAACAGAACTTCACGGAAAGAGGAAGCCTGAAGATCAAAGTAGAATGTTGTAGCTTCAGCCTCCCATAGTTCAAAGTCATTGCTTCTTTCTTGAAGCTCTGAATTCAACTTCTCTCCTCTGATTCTATATTCTTCAATTTCTTCATGTAACATATCCAATTCAGACTCCAAGTTCCCATTCATCTTGCGAAGACATTCAATTTCCCTGTTCTGACTTGTGTTTTCTTCAGATAGTTCAAGAATCTGCTTCTCTGAATTTTCTCTTAGAACTGCTGATTTTTCACATTCCCTCTTCAATTCCTCAACAGTGCCAAATAATTCTGCAGTCAAGTCCTGTGCAGCTTTGAGCTTCTGTTTTGCTTCTGAAAGATCCTTTTCCTTCTGGCTTAGCAAATCTTTTCCAACTGAAAGTTGATTGTTCAACTGATCACTTAAATTTGTAACTTCAAGCAGCTCCTTGTCCAACTTCTCAACAAGCCCTTTCAGATGTAAATTTTCAGTTTCTTGCAGTCCCAATTTCTCTGTCAAAATTCCCACCTCCTCCCCAAGGTCACTGTTAACCCCATGGAGATTGCCAAAATCTTCAGCAAGTGCTTTTAGTTCCCCTACCTTCTCAGACCAGAAGTTGTTCAAAACCAAAGACAGGTTACTGAGGGCAACAGTTTCATGGAGAATAGCACTGTTTTCCTCTTCCAACATGCACTTCTCCTCCTTCACATCTGATAATTTTTTTGACAGATATCTATTTTCTTCAATCTCCTTCGAATTTTCTTCCTTCAATTCTACGTTGGCTCTCTGAAAGTCTACCAGCTTCTTGCATAAACTCTCCACATCACACTTTACTCCCTCCAGGTGGTCTCTCTTGCTCACTTCTAGCCCCAACTGCCGGTTCATCTCTAGAAGCTCATGTTTCTCGTTTTGCAGCACCAAAAGCTGCTGTGCTGTGATCTTCAATTCCTGATCAAGTGTTTTATTCTCTAACTCAACTTCTGCACCATCTACTCTCAGTTGCTGAAGTACAGTTAAAAGAACGGAGTTCTCAACCTGTAGTTGCTGCTTCTCATCCTCGCTTTTCAGGAGAGAACTTTTCATGTCCTCCATATTCCCTATAATATGCCGCAGAAGTATTTGCTCTTGTTCAATCTTCTCTTCCTGCACATTATCTAAATTAATCTGAAGAGCCTTGAACACTTGACAGATCCCCCTTCTTAGCTTTTCAATTTCATCTAACAGGAATTCTGCTTCCACCTGTTGTTCAAGATTTTCAGTCTCCAACTCTGAAATCAGTCTCTCTGACAATCTGGATGCCTCAATGTGTTTCTGACACTCAATCAATAGAGAGTAGTTCTTTTCTTCCATATCTTGTATAAATTTCTGCAAGACAAGGATCTCAACTTGAGCATTCAAGGCTTTATCTAATTCTTCTTCAAATTCTTTCTTCCTCCACCTACTTTCTTCCTGCAGGTGATAAATATGGTTTTCCAGAGATGCCAGTCGGGCCTCGCTGGAGAACATAAAACTTGCATGCTCTTGTCTTTCTACACCAAGGGAAACACGCAATTCTTCAACTTGGCAAAGTGTGGATGCTTTCTCCTTTTGTAAGCCAGCATAGTTTTCTTCCAAATCTGTAAACCTTTTTTCCAGTTTTTCTAGCCTCTGTTCAACACTTTTCAACTGAGATACCAGGAGGCCTCTCTCAGTGAGAAGGTTGGACTTTTCGTCTTTGAGAAACTGGCAGAATTCTTCCAAGCTCTTTGATTTCACCCTCAAACCTTCAAGTTCGACATTTGCAGCAGAAAGGGAATTCTCCAGCACGGCATTTTTCTCTAAGAGCTTGTGCATGTTCTCGGTAATTATTTGTATCTGAGAAAACAGGGTGGCTTTCTCAACAAGGAGAGTGGATTTTTCTCCCTGAAGAAGCTCACAGGACTCCTGAAATGCCTTAAGCTTCTCTCTCAACCCTTCCAACTCACCATTCACATCTGACAAGGAGCGCTTTATCGTATCATGGTCATCCAAAAGTTTCTCCGTATTTTTCAACTTCTCCAAAAGAGCTTCTTTCTCATCTTTATCCTTCTTGCAGAATTCTTTCAGCTTCAAGTTCTCGTCCTGCAGTTCCCTCAGAGACGACCCAAGGCATTCTGGATTTAAACCTACTGACTCCACTTGCGTCATCAAAGCCTGGTATCTCCTATTCAATCCCTTGATTTCCTCTTTCAGATGGTAAATCTCTTGCTGGAGGGCATCACTTTGGTCCACTTGCAGCGAAACCTCACCTTCAAGTTTTTCTTTCATCTCCCTCAAGCTAAATATTTCGTTTTGCAGATTCCTCATTGAACTGGTGGAGGATAAATTCAGTTCATTCAAGCTCTGGTTTTCTTCCTTGACCCTCTTAATTTCTTCCTGCAAATCAAGTTTGGACTTTTCCACCTGTTGAAACCTTTGAAGCCCAGTTTCCAGCTCCAAAGCTAGAGCTTTCTGCTCCTCCTGCGATTGAGAGTGCAAATTCTGCAAGTTCTGGAGAGTGGCTCAACTTGAACAAATCGCAAGTGCTCATCCTGCATATGGATCTGAAGTTTCTCCAATTCCTCATGCCTCTTTGAAAGTTCTTGATCTTTCATTGCTATTTTCTGCACCAGCTTGTCCGCTTCTAACTGCAGAGATTGATTTGATGTCTCCAACTGAACTCGCTGTTCTTCAGCACTCTTTAGTTTTGCTGCCCCCATAAGAATCTCAAAGTTGAGTCGTTTGGCATCCTCTTGGGCACGTTGGATTTCACCCTCCAGCTTAGCTATTTTCTCCAAGCACTGCTCGTACTTGAGAACTGAAGCTTCTTTCTCTTCCGTTAATTTAGCAAGAGCTTGCCTAAGTGCTTCAACTTTACCATCAGCTCTTTCACTCCGTGCTTTAAGACTTTTAGCATCCTCCTCAGCAAGTAAGATTTTGTTCTCCAAGGAAGATATCCTCTCCAGGCACTGTTTGTATCGTAAAAACCCAGCGTCCTTTTCAGCTTCTAATCTGGAAAGCTCAAGCTTGAGACTCTGAGCTTCAATTTCTGCTTTCATAGCTCGCTCATTAAGACCTTTTGCATTTTCTTGGGCTACAGAGGTTAGTTTTTCCAGACTAGATATTCTTTCCAAACACTGCTTGTATTGAAGAATACCAACATCCCTCTCAGCTTCTAATCCCACAAGGGCATCTTTCAATGATTTAACTTCAGTTTCAGCTCTGCATGCTCGTTCATCAAGTTCTGTGGCATTCTTTTGTGCATGATTGAGGTCTCTCTCAAGATTAGATAACTTCTGTGAACTCTGCTGATAATGAAGAAGAGCAGCTTCCAATTCAGCTTGCATTGCTGACAGTGCTTCCTTCAAGGTTTTAATTTCAGTTTCAGCTTTACTTGCACGCTCAGATTCAGAAAGAACTTGCTGTTTGAGAGTCCGATTCTCACTTGATAACTGAGAGAGCCCACCTTGCAAACTGTGTGCTTGCTCTTCTATCTGAACACTGAGCCCTTTTTTAATCCTTCCTTCTGAAAGTTTTAAATTTTTTGGCACTATTTCTCCTGAACCAGACATCTCATTGAACTGTTTTAAACCCCTTTTACTTGTTCCGGCATCAGATTCTTCTGAGCAAGCTCCATTTATTTTGACAGCCAAGTTGGATGAAGAAAGCCCCAGTGCATCCTGCTGCAAGTCATCAGGGTCAAACAATGCACGAATCGGATGCGGCATTTCAGGTGTGTGTGGCTCGGGCCCAGGGGTTGTAGAAACTGAGGGTGAGTCATCAGCCAGTACATAAGGTACTTGGTTAGGAAACGCTTCTGCCATGGTTCGATGGGCCTGGCGTAGCTCCCCCGTTGCATGATCATACCGTTCAGCTAATGCTCTATAAGCTCGGTAAAACTCCTCAACCAGTTTCATTAGTTCTGGACGCTTCTTGTAGTACATTTCTGCCCTCCGTGCAAAGGAATCTGCATCTTCTTCAATGAGCTTGATCATTGCTTTGACTTTGACATCCATATCTATTCAAAGAGATAATACATATAGGATCAGTGAATACAGTGACTGTTGAAAAAAAAAGAGGAAAAAATCAATCTGATCAATAAACAACCAAAACAATTTATCAGACATCTCATGAATTTACTATTTCCAAATAGGATAATGTCTGCAGATCAACATTTCCAAGTGAGCAGAAGACATGATTGATTATTAATTGGAAGATCTTAGTCTATGATCACCAAAATCTTGTCTACCAGCATGTGATAGAGATGGCTCCATTGCAACCTTGGTGGAAAGCATATCTTTTGTTTTCAGAATTTCCCAACAGAAAATCAGTTCATGAATAGTCTCCAACGTGATAGGAAAATTTTTAACACAAGGATATTCCAATGGGAAAACTAAATAGATCTTAGCCAAACATCTTTTATTGTGGGGTAGTTAAGAGGGTGGTTGGTTATATTCTGGTGATCTTGTCTCTCTTAACTTGCAACACTGATTTATTTTTGGTTCCGGCTGTTTCTTTGTATGTTGTAGACCTAGAATATCACCTTTCTTTTCTTTGGTAACAAAAAAATATCCACTCATTCTCATTTAAAAGAAAAGAAAAAGTTTCATTCATAAAAGAAAAGAAAAGAAGAAGAATAAAGAACATTTCTGTTCCATCTTTGTTCCCTGCTACGTCTAGGAATTTGTGGGTCTTTAAAACCAATAAAGATTTTTCTTTTACAAGCTTCATCTGAAATAAAACTTACGCAAAAATACAACACCATATTTGACAATATTTGATGCTGATTTCAATTTTCAAGGCTATATAGGATGAAAAAGGTGGAAGCTGTGACCTTGCTGGAGCTAAAGTTATATACTTGTTGGAGCTAAAACTATAAACAAACTTTTTTGCTTTTATGTTTCAAGTTTGGTGGTTTTGAGCAACACAATAAAAGAGCAAGAATGTGGGCACTTTCTATCCTGAACTTCGTAGGTAGAAATAAGTTTCCAAGGAAAACGGCAACTCGACCATAGCATCCACTGACTGACGCTCATTAGAAACACCATTGTTTGGGAAAAGGGAGAATAACTTGCATCATAAGTTCCTGTAAGGACAATGAACATGTTGTCCGACTGCTAATCATCAATTTGAAAAGGAAAGCCCAACCACTCCTAAACCAGGCATGGCGCATGGACCACAACAACCATGGACAGCATAAAATTCCAAATCTGTTCCATCATCTATTGTTTTAATAGTGGAGCATATTAAAATTTACTCCATATTAAAATTCTGTGGACTTACATTAACCCTAGGAGTTGATTTCACTACAAAATGAACCAAAAATCAACTCGGAGCTGTGGTTTAAACCAATATACACCTATACATGATACCAGCCATGAAGATAGTTCAAACGGAGATTTGTTGTTATGCCACTAAAAATCGCCTCAAAAAAGTTAAATTTACGAATGAGCATTTAGAAATTACCATTTCATAAGAGATCAGTATTCCAGCACCTTAATCTCAGAAATGAATTTCTAATTAATGGACAAAATGCAGAGAAAAAACACGGTAACAAAATTCCAGGAACTGCAACTGAAATTGATGAGAAAAATCACCTGTAAGATTTTCCTGAAGCCATTTTGAATTCTTTGGACTGATGTGGCTGTCCCACCACCATGAATATCGGCGCCTGGAATCGGAATGTGACAGGGTTGCCATGACTGCAGCGAAGAACAACACTGCAACCGATTTTGACCTTGCCAAAGTCTGTTCTTATACCAGGAATAAAAATCCAGGTAATGGATCCAGGCCAGAATCAAAATTTAACCAATATCATCCAATTAAACCTCAAATGAAGCTTTGCAGAATTTTGTCAGGGTCTCATTGCTAGCACCTGCCCACAAAGATCATCAAAATGATAAATAAAATTTAAGAAAGAAAAAGAAACGGTAGATCTCCTTCAGACCCACAGACAGTTTACACATAAAATGCAGACTACCTACTCAAATGAAAACATCTTCCATAACCGTGAAGCAGATGCAACTCGTTGTTTCGACAGACCCTCCAAATCGGAGACACACTGATCCAGAAGGAAAAAAAAGAATAAATAATAAAAATCAGATCTTTAAAACTAAGAAGTTCAGGAGAAAAAAAAAAAAAAAAGACAAATTTTTGGATGTTCTCTGTTCATAGTAAATCATATGAGGCAAAAGCTAGGAACCAAAAAACACCCGCAAATACCTGACATCCACACTTTGATCACCCAACGTCTAGGAGAAAAGAAAACCCAGAAAAATACACCTTCAAATCACCTGATCAACAAGACCCCACATCACAATCAACACAAATGATCCAACAAAATGAACCTAGATATGAACATCCAAAAAAAACACACAGTAACTGAAATACAATCAAATTCATAGGTAAGTGAAAGTACCACCCAGAGGAACATCAAATCATGAATTTCAAGCAAATGGGTCTCAACAAAAACTGAAAAGAAATGACTTCCTCTCAACCATAAGATCAGTAACTCACCAGAAAGGCCAAAACTTGTGATGGGGTTCCAAAAGCAGCCGTCAAAGAAAATCTCCAGCTGCTTACGTTCCCATTCACCCCATTCTCTCCCTAACTCAACACATTCTCTCTCTCTCCTCCCCTGTAGTCTCTCCTTCCGTTATATTCTGTGATCTGGTACACTGAGCCTGTGAAAATGAAAATGTAGGACAGATAAAATAAAGTAACAAATTTGGGAAATCCGATTTAACTTTCGGAAATCTGATAAATACGTGTACATGTACATACATGCATACAAATATTAAAAAAATGAAAATTTATTATTATTTATGATCATTAACGGTTTTAAGCTAATTAATCGGGATGCTTAGAAAAGTCCACATTCTTTGGATTTCTTTTATGCTGTCTTTTGTCAGTACAGTCACTGTGCATAGAGACAGTGCCATGGTGGATGTTAAGTGGCAACTTAAAATCAGTAATCTAATCCCAACATTGCTTAGCATCTCAAAAATGTCTTTTCTTGGGTTTTTACAGCGGTCCACTGATTTGGAAACACCACATTTCTGATTTAAAACAATCTTCTTCTTCATTTCCCCTCCCTAATTGTTTGTTTTATTAAGAGTTCCACTTTCAAGTTGTTTCATTTACAGGTTTAACAAAATCTATAAAAAAAAAAAAATCAAACATTTCCCAAAATTTTAAAAACA
This sequence comes from Vitis riparia, assembly GCF_004353265.1. Lineage (NCBI taxonomy): Eukaryota > Viridiplantae > Streptophyta > Magnoliopsida > Vitales > Vitaceae > Vitis > Vitis riparia. The sequence goes on along the minus strand of NC_048435.1, from coordinate 5,245,627 downwards.
CTTTCAAAAATTAAAAGAATTATCGAAAAGCTCCTCATAACGCTTTAATTAAAAGTATTTCGAATAAACCATGTTAAACGAAATTTAAGATTATGGAAAATAAAGTACTAATCCTATAAGAAAAAAATAAACCATGTGATTGTTTTTTCATTACAACATCCAACATATTTCCACTTTCTTACAACATGAAGCAAAGCACCACAGCAAAGTAAAAGAGATCATCATTTCCCTATCCAAAAAGTTATGATATTATGGGCTCTTTCCCTCAAAACAATTCAGTTGAAAAAACAAAAACAAAAACAAAAAACAAAAAAAAAAACCATGCCCATATTATGAAAAAGGCAACTCCATGAGCAAGCAGCTAACCATTGACTTGTAGCCATATATGGTAGAAAATTATTGCAGTCGGCAAACAGTAGGCTATATATGTCTCAAACCCCAATAATGAAGAAAAGCAGATGTGGTTGGAGGTTGCTTCATAATGGGTCCAATCCTTGATTCTGATTTTGTGGCTACTACTCTTCCTGGTTAAAGATTAATTAAATAAATTGAATTAAGTTTAGCACACTTTATTTAAAGGTAAAAGGTGGCCCGTGAGCATCTGGGCGGTGGCGGCACCACCCTTCTCACCAATGCATTAAAAAAATTTAAGCTTTCGGGCCGACCATGCCAAATTGAGATGGCTATGCCTTACAACCATGAAGCTAAATTCAGTTAAAAGATGGCAATAATAAGATAGCCGTGCCTAAACCAAAAGGAATAATGATTGCAGAATATATATGGGTGATTTGTGAATGATGAGGTATTATTGCAGGAACAATTATACTCATTATATGATCATTTCAGCTGTGGGGGGGAGGGGAGTGAGCATGCTCAGCAATGGAGTCTTCTACATCAGCACCTTTGAATTTATGATCAGCACATGGGAGGGAGATGAGGGCGTGGGATTTGGACTTTGTATGACTTTGGGCCCACCCACCTATGAATGGTTGGACAACTCATCTAAAATCTTTTATCATATATTTGATGTGCATAAAATCAAAATGGTCCATGGACCACAGTGGTGCTAGTCGTGGTCTCTGAACTGAAGTGATGCATAACAGCAAGTTTGTCCTCATTTTTTTACCTTCATCCACGTACAGGAATGAGGCAGTACCCGCACTATCCCTAATCAAACGAATTTAGGATAAAAGTTAGCATAACAACAAATTTAAGATTTTTCTTTTAAAACTCGGGTTAGGTTAGATCAAATTTTATTTAAGAGGAAGATAGAATTTAAATAGGATAATTTGTCCCAAACCCGTCTTATTGTTATCCCGTACCCTTCTCAATTGTTGATAAATTGTTATCTAAAATACCACAATCCATTCATTTTTTGTAGATTATATTTACCCATTTTAAAAATTTGAATGCATATGTGCATGGTTTTTTGTTCTGATAAAACATTACATGATGTTTATAATTAGCATAAAATTTCTCTAAGTTGTATTTTATGGAAGAAGACCCATTAAGAGTGGATCTCAATGCTTGCAAATACGGGGAAAGAAAGACATATTATGTCTATGGAGTTGGTAGATGTATCTTTTGTTGACAATTATCTTAACATCACAATCAACCATGACTTTTATGGTGGTGTGGCCTTTTTCATGAGTAGACTTGTGTTCAAGGGAAAGTGCAATTCAATGATGTTAGTTGAGGTACACAGATCATGAAGCTTAATTCAAATTCTTCAAATTCAGAATTTTGAGAAAAAAAGGAGGGGAAAGGATTTTAGTTTGTCAGGAAGTGAAGTCAGTCATGTTTTACATCAAAATGGAAGAGAAAGATGGAGAGAGAGAGAGAGAGAGAGAGAGAGAGAGATGAGGATAATCAGCAATGAAAGAGCTTACTGCTCACCAATATATTAAAAAAAAAAGGGTCATTTCATAGTGGTTAAGGGTCCTGATGTAAGGGAGAGTGGATTTTTAGTTTTGTTTTACTTCAAAAGTAAAGTGATGTTTAGCAATAAGTCTATAACAAAACAAGCTCAACAGAAATTAAAATCATTTCTATATAGAAGAGATGAGTCACTTTATACGATGTCTCATCTCCTCAACAGCATTTTGGTGGCACAAACTGACAAAATGAAGTTGCTTTTGAGACTTGGCATTTCTAGCTTTTGAAATTGGTGTCACAATTTTAATTTTGGTACATACCCTATCCTATGTATGAGATATATATATTTGGGTCATATTCTTTTGATTTATAACTCAAGTTATCATATCATTCAACCTTGTTCTATAAATTCAAACCTACAGCTGTCCAACCAACTCCAACCTAATCTTATTTCAATTTTAATTGGGCTATTGACAAGCTCTGATTTTTCACTATTTTGTTAACCTTTTGCTTTGTTGTTCAAAATTAGAGTTAATCCAAATCCTAATTATTACTGACAATTAAGGACAAACCCAGTTTGTTTGAGTGCACTGCAGGCCAAACCCCTTTTACCCTTTTCCATTCCCACATTAAAAGCCTAATTTTCCCTGATGGTTGCCCCCCACCATAGCTGCCCTGCCACCATTTGAAAACACACCGACACTTGATGTGAAAACACCTTCATACACACTCTCTCTCATATAATTGAGTGTGAAAAAGTGGATGAGACCCATATGATATCAGAATGGAGCTTGGTCCAGAATTGAACTCCATATCTACCTCTCATAAATCACACACCACCCCACCAACCCCATTTAACAACTTGCCTTTGAAACGTGAAAAGAAAAGCAATTGGGGCCCTAAACAATGATAAAAGCCAAATCATATTTTCGTTTTTTAGTGGAGCAGCCAGCTATGCCCTCCATGTTTCCCTAAAGATTCTGAAAGTTTGTGAGCATGGTGGTATAATTTTGCTGGTTCTTTGTGGATGCAAGTGAGAAAACAATGAGAGCCACTCCCTACCCTTTCCCCCTTACTCAACTCCCATACTGAAAAGTCATGTTCTCCATGCCCATCCATGTGCCCATATGAGCCAATTTCCCCTCACATGTCTCCAAACCCTTTGTTTTTTTTTTTTCTTTTTTATCCTTGTCTTCAAAATGGGCCATCTTCTAAATTTGTTGTCATTTATGATATACTAAATTTGTTTTTGAAAATATTGAATAATGTGAAAACTGAATGGTCCAACAATCCAACTTCTTGATCTTTTACAAAAATCAACTAAAGGGTGGTCCAATGCATGCAACCACTTTCTGAGTCAATTGCAGAAGTGGAAGATACATGGAATGATGATGGTGGGTAGGAGATGGATATCTCTCTTTTTCAGAGAGCCATGCATGAGTAGCAAAAAAGGGCAGAATAATGGGCCAACTTTGAAAAGGTTCTCACGTGCTAAGCAAGGCGGGCCAAACATAAATGACAAAGGGGCATCCCTTGCTGCAGATGGAATTACAGACAAGGAGAAAGGGACCCTCCTAGGCCCCACCTAATTCAGACTGGGGCCCTGGGGGCCAGGAAAGTCTTGACCTCTGGATTGGGTTGTCTGCAAGATGGCCCCTTCTCTTCAGTCTTCGCTTTGAATCCATCATCAGCTCCCTTGAACCTCATGATTCCTCAACAATTATAGTAGTGGAACACACCCATGAACTTGAACTTGTCTAGCTTGGAGAGATTCCATACAAGTATAGAAAAGGTTGAATATTTTACATTTTCTGTCCCTTCACTTTATTAGTGTCTGAAACTGAAAGTACTGGAGAGATTCCTAGCTACTAGTGACTAGTATGAAAAAAGAGGTAGGGGCCTTGCAAGATCCTATCCTTAGTTGTTATATGCTTTATCTCTGGTTCCTCTCATTTTAACTGCTAATCAGGCATCCTCCACATTAAAGAAATGGAAAGGGTAACGAAGAGCTTCACTAGATTGGCATGATGTCATTGAAGAAAAAAAAAGACAAACACCTGCACTAGCAATTAATTGAGTGGAGTAGTGTACGACACAATTCTTTAGGAAAAAAATAAATAAATAAAATAGAAACGAGAGAAGCTTAGTGGCAGCATCAGTAGGTAGAATTTTGCCATCATCAAACCAGAAATGCCACAGAAACCTGCCAAAAACATGTTGTGGTTTCAGCCTTTGTTTCAAAGCAAAATGATCAAGGTCTGATTAACTTTTCTAAAGTTTTTATGTCTTAAGTTAATTTTTAATAAACAGAATCATCATGAGATGGATTTTAGGATTTCGTGAACGATGCTCATTCTTTTTTCTTTTTTTCTTTACCTTTCTTACAAGTACTAATTATGTCTACATGCAAGACATTAATGTATTAAATTAAATTGATAATTTTATTTTAAAAATTATTAAGAAATATTTTAATGATGTTTGATAAAATTTATATTTATTATTTAATTTTTATTGATTTTAAATTAAATATATTACTTAATTCTTATTTTAAATATTACGTTATTTAATAAAATTAATTTAGAATTATTTTATATCATTAAATTAACATATTTATCTTCATAAATCATAGGGTAAAAGAGGTTGACTAACGTGGGATAGAAAAGAGATTAGAAGGTAAATAGGATAAATAAGATAAAAAAATGACTTAATAATAAGTTAATTGTTTTTTTTAAGATCATGTCATTAATTATTTTACCAAACATACTTAATTTACTTAATGACTTAAATTAAATTATTAAGTTACTTTAAGTTATTAATTGGTTTACAAATACCCAATAAATATTTCTAAAACTTAATATTTATTATTTAATGACTTAAGTTGACTTTAAGTTAAATTATATTTAAGTTATTGACTTAAAACTTATACTTAATTCTTATTTTAAGTATTAAAATTATTCGATAAAATTAATTTAAAATTTATTTTAGATCTTAAAATTAATATAATTATCCTCATAAATTATAATTAAAGTAAAGAAAGTCAAGTAACAATAGAGGTCATAGAGTTATAAAAAAATCGTTAAAATAATTAGAGTAAATAAGATAAAAAGTAAAATGAAAATATGGACTTGAAAATAAATTAATTATTTTTATTTATTACTTAAAATTATTTTTTACTTTGGATCACATCATTAAATTATTTTATCAAATATATTTAATTTATTTAATAAGTTAAATTAAGTTATTGGTTTACCAAACACGCGTAATCCTTATGCTATAATATACGTTCAACTTGAATCATTTTCTTCATTATTCAACTTGTTTTTCTCGAGAAACTTGTACAACACACGTCTATCTGAAATAAATGATTCAATTAAAATATACATTTTCATGCGTCAATGATAAAAATTAGTAGTTCTTGAAAAGATTATGTAACACGTGTCAAGGTACCTCTTAATAAATTATTCAATTCAAATATACAATAATAGTAGAATTCCGTCAGATAAAATGAATCATTTGTGCCAATCATAGTAAGGATGTAAGCACTTAGGTCCTATAATTAAACTTGGGAGTCATAATTGGAGCTTACATCATCATTCAATGGGTTAGGGTTGACATTGGGAGGTTTATTAAGAATTTAAAAAAAAAATTAAAAATATAATTTTTTTTTAATGTTTGAATGTACTATAAAAAAAGTATAAAATAAATTTAAATTAAATTAAAATTAATGAGAAATTTATATGATTTTAAATTATTTAATCTTCAAGTTAAATAAATAAAATAAAATATAAAATAATTTATTAATTTTAAATTTATGTAATACCTTCTATTTTTTTCTACTTTTCCTTTAGTTTGAAGAAGATTTTTCTTTTCAATCAATCCAGGTATATTATTTTATTTATTATTATTATTATTTGTCAATTTAACGATGGATTTGTAATTATTTAATTTTTTAATTGGCCCATTGGGAGTTGGGCTTCTAATAGGATCTTGTCACACCGGGTGTAAATCACATCCTTATTATTATTTCTAATATTTAAAATTTTTTATCATTCAAATATTAAAAATATTAAAATATTTTATTTAGAATCACTTTCAAACATAATTTTAGAATATTTTAATTAAAAATGCTTTTATTTTTTTTTTTTGTTTTCAAATTGTGTGGGATTGTCATTTAAAAAAAAAAAGAATGTTTTTACAAGGATTACTTATCAAGTGTTTATTTAAGAAACACTATAAATAATTTAAAATTTTTTAAAAAATATTTCATAAAATTTATCAAACACCTAATTTTTATTTTCAAATACATACTTTTTAAATTAAAAATGTTTCTTAGAATCTATTAAACAGACCTTAAATTTAGGTATTAAGACTTAGTTTTTCAAGAATTAAAATAAAATTTGATTGATTTAGTAGACAATTAAACTTAAAGAGGAAACATTCAATTTAATAATAATAATTTAAGTCCTATTTAACAATAAAAATTGTTTTTATTTTTTATTTTTATAAGTTTGGGCCAAAACCAAAAAGACAAGCTACGTAGGCATAATTTAAGAGTCCTACTGAAGGTCAAAGATACACAACAAATTAATAATATAATCAATAATTATTACATATGATAAGGGTGTATCCATTTGTTTCGATTTGATTTGATTGATTATTAATTTTTTAAATAAAAAACAATGGACCAAATCAATTTTACATTCAGAAAATCGAAATGGTTAAAATTGATCAGTTCGATTCGATTTGATCGGGTCAATCAGCTTTTATGCATACCCTTGAATTGTTTAAGCATCCAGCTTAGGAGGTGCCTACCACAAGTGGCAAACAACTCAAGACGGTTTGAAGAAGGCCCAACAAGATGCTAAGACCATGAAAAGGCTCACAAAATAAGAACAAGAAGGGCTAAAAGTGAGACTTCTATGAGGGGTAGTTGGATATTATGAGAGCAAGATGTAATCTTTATTGCTAGAGTACAGAAGAAAATTCCAACCTGACATAAGATAAACAACATACTTGCATAAGATCGTAAATAATTTCATCTCAACTCCATGGAAACACCAACATTTAATGCTGAGGTGTAAGAGAAGGAAATGATGGGATGGATTGCAGTATCAACTTCCGGCCACTCCTTCGACTAGGGGACGATCCGAAATCACAGTGAGGAGGAGACACCCTCTTACTGTTGGGAGAAGCAGTCTTGATGCTACTACTGGTGGGAGAGCAATTGCCTCGAAGAATCTCAGGCATCTCATCTTCTGGGATGGTTTGGAATTTCTTCTCAAACTTGGACTGAGGCTGTGGAAAATTTGGCTTTCCAAATATTTGGCTAGTATGCAACCCAGATGAGGACCCAATAGTGAGAAAAGACGATCGTGGTAGTTTGGTCTTTGAGGGAAATGACAATTGAGATGGTTGCCTGGCATGCAAAATGTCCTTTTAGAAAATCATAATAATGACTGTCAACTTCATTGGCCAAAAATTGTTTGAGAGAATCAAACCTGCAAGTGCGCAATGGTGTCACTGGAAGAGCAGAATCCAGATATTCCTCATCATTCTGTACAATTGATTTCTGCAAATTCTTGTCCACCACACCCTTCTCTAATGTCTCTGTTTCTTCTTCTAGTTCTGCTTCCATTCCTATAAGAGCAGAACCTGAAGAATCAAGGACAAAAGAAACAGTTCAAACTAGAAGAACGTCAATGACACAGGATGCACAACATTTAGTTTCATGAAAGCTTAGGCACACTAACCATCCTTTCTACCAAATGCATTCTTACACCCTTCACACCGGCAGTTAATGGAGCATCCAACACCACCCTTTGAGAAGAAAGACACCAATTCTGAATCAGATGATATAGAACATCAAAAAAAATATAGGGTGAACCAAGGGAAAAACCTGATAGCATTCGCAATATTTCTTTAGGCAACTTGATTTCTTGCAGTTGCATCCTCTTTTGTGTCGTGCTGAAGCTGGAGTTTTGCTAGGTTCATCCTGCAAGAGAAAACCTCACTTAACAGGGTAACTAGCAGTTCAGATTTTCTGTATAAACATAAGGCAAGAATTATGTCCTAACCCCAACTTCCGGCAAAGAATCAGAGCTCCTAATCACTTTGGGAGCAAATGCTAGTGGATTCCGAGATTCGATCTGTTTGCGAGTTGCAAGAACAGTATCTTCATGAATAGGTTTGTTAAAGCATTCTTGGCATGAACATGGCTCTACACAGTAGACACCAGCAGCAAAGCATTCACAGTAACTGCATGAAGAAGCTTAAAAGGTCAAATCATAAGAATAAAACAGAAGGAAATAAAATAAATTTCTCATTTTCCTTTGCCCCCCTCAAAGATTCAAAGACAAAATAAAACAGAAAACAGCCATAAACTGCAATAGAAAGAAAAAACAGGCAATGGAAATATAACTGACTCCACTTGAAGTAATAGGAGAGAAGAAATGATTCAGAAGCATAACAAGGATAGTATATTTGACCTCAACTAAATATAACATAGAATTGATGGAGCTGGAAGTTATATTGTAATTGGAACTCGACTACCCAGAAAAGGACTTCTATGAACAATGCCATGATCTTAGATGTAAGGTGCTACATGACCTTAGATGGATTCCACATAGCCTACCTGGAGAGGTCAGTAGATGCAGCCCCCTAGGGAGATTTCTCTAGTGTACACTAATATAGCAGCCAATTAACAAGAATTTATTTATGGATTTGCCTATATTAGCTGTTTAGTCTCAAGAAGCATTTATTGAGTCCAAAGGTCTCCTTTACTGTCCACAGATTTATGTGAACTTGTATTCAGAGTTACCTGTTTGGAAGTGGGTCCAGGGGAGAGTATAGCACATGTAAGAAAGGAATGCAACCTTAAAAGATACAATGAACAGGACAACAGTAGTTACTCTGGAGATGAACCCCTGAGATATAAATATGTCAACCATAGGAAAGCCTGAAAGTGTTGAGAACATGAAATTGACATGGAAATGTCACTTCCAGATGAGAGTTTCTCTAATTTCAAAAAGGTTTCTTGCAAGTTTTAGAAGCAGCAAATGGAGGAAGCATGATTCACAGACACAGAATGAAGTTCAGGAAACTGTGGGTCTATGTGCATACATTCCCGGTTGGACCAAAATCTGATTGCTTGATCAGGACTCTTCCAAGTTTAACCAAAATCAAACCACTGATGAACATGAAGTTGCAGAGAAGTATATCTGCTATGATTAGCAAGGCTCCATTATCTCAAATAACTGTAAAAGATCTTATCATGCTACCATTAGTGGGGGCCATATATGAGAAAAGACAGTAGTTTATAGTCAACTTTTTTTTTTTCTTTACTTGAAATTAAAACTCAAACCTGCCCATTCACCCTCTAAATCCCTTGCCACCAAGTTAAGCCTTAGGGGCCCATATGAGAAAAGGTATGTACATACCAGAAGAGTATGGCATGATTAGAAGTGTTTCTGATAGGTCTAAGAGCATAGCACAAAAATGATGTTTTTAACAAAGGTTCCATAAACTCAAGGAGCCACTTCAATATCCTATTCATCATCACTGAATTGATCAAGATTCTAAACCATGACAACAAAACTAGAAACAAAATTAATCAATTGGGAGCATAATAATACAGAAACCGAGACTTAAATATAGCCAACCATTCATAAGCACATTAAGTCTGGACTTTGAACTACCTTGTTTTAATTCAAAATGAAACAAAATATAAGGACTTACAGCTTCAAGCATTTAGATTTCTTGCAGTTACAGCGCTTGCAGCCCTCAGTTTCTCCACCATGTTCCAACCTACGCCTGAAAGATAAAAAAAAACTGAATACATTACTAAAGGAGATATATAAAAAATACTAAATCTATAAGAATGATGAGTAAATTGCACATGCCTCTTTTTTTTGGGGCTACTCTGATTGAGCTCTTCACTAATCGCATATGCAGATGCCTGAGAAGCATCTTCCAGAGCCTGAAATCCATTTTCAGCAGGGTCTGTCTCTCTGTCTAAAGAGTTTAAAGCCAAAGATTTATTTACAGGTTCTTGACCTTCTATTGCAGAAAGATATGAGCCAGAGGAGCTTGGCACACTTATTAACTGCCTTCCTGAAGTTAAAGTTTCATGCTTGACAATGTTGTAGTCCTTTGAAGTTGTAGCAAGAGCATTTAAGTGCAAACCTATTCCAGGTAGAATGCGTCGTGAAGAATCATTCCCAGGTTTAAGAGGTACTAGTTGCTTGTCATTAGGCACAAATGTTCCATCAGATTGTGATAACATGGAAGAACTACAATTTGAACCATCATCCATGTTTTTTCTACGAACTCCTGCCATCTCAAAAACTAGACAGCGTCTTCTCATACCACGATGCAAATTGGAAAGAGTCTGTACATAAAAACATGCAAAAGGACTAATATATTACTAGACCATTCCAAATATCTTCCATGTATTTATGGTTGAAAGAAAACAAGAACAATGAAAAGAACCTCAACAAATAACTAAACAAGATTCTCAAAGATTAATATCACAGATCAACCAGCAAGGAAGAAGGAAATAAAAAGAATGGGGGAATAGCGATATGCAGACTCTTTGATAAGACTTACCCTTTTTTTCATAGAAAACAAAAGTGAGTCTAGAAATGGCCAATACTTTCACACAGTTTCTAATGAGCCTGTTTGCAATATCTAACAAATATAGCACCTGCATGTTTATGGTAGCTGCTTCTCATCAGTGGGTGAAAAATCATGTTAATTACAGGTGTCACCAGAAAAGCTAAATTGATTTATTTATTTTTATACATAAAATAGAAGCAGTTATTTCCCAATAACTATGAGCAAAGGAAATGTCTTAATCAACAATGGAACTGAAAAATGACCTTGTTGCAGATGGTAGAGGGGTTTGATCAGTTAACCCAATCCCTTATTTGTGGATCTCAATTTCATATTTAGCATAAACTAAGGATGTAGATGTTCTCTCATCTTCAAATTTAACATAAATAAGGCCACAGATGTTCATCAACACCTCCTAGGTTCAAATGGCTTGTTGATATTTTTCTGTTTTTATAACATGGAAACCCACTTGCCCTGCTCAAGTGTTGTGATTATTGAGCTAATGAACTGATAAGATGGGCTACAGTCCAGATGGATTGATGGGCTTGACTCAATACAGAATATCAGTTGATGAGGTGGGTTCATTTACAGCAACATAACCATAAAACATAATCATCCCAGTTCAGTGACCAAGCATGAAGCATACTCAGTGAAGGACATTGTAATTTGTCACTACATTTCATTATTCTCCATTATATTGCTGTTAGGTGAATTTTAGTATCTTCCATATGCAAAATCACAAGTAATATATAAAAATATGGGTGATTGGTAAAAACCCCCTCTTTAAGGTTCTATGGAGTTCTACCTATCAAAAAAAAAAAAAAAAGGTTATATGGAGTCCTCATTTGTAAGAACTAAGAACAACTCCTTTCATACATGTATCACCAGAAGGGATATAAACATAAAATGCAAGTTGTAATGACGTATTTTTGACAAGTATGTTTGCTAGAGAAAAAAGAAAAGTGCACACCAATGTTACCAGAACACCCTAACGTGAGACTGGCCAGTGGGCTTTTCCTCACCCAGGCAATTCAAATTATAGAAAACTGCATATTCAATTAAAGTCACGAACACCACATATGTCAATTAAGTTAGTGCAAGCTATAATGTAAGAAAACTGATATCTGGGTAGAGTCATAAAGTTTACCATTGTTGATGGTGATTGTTATCGATGCAATAAATCATGACTTTATTTGCTTTAATCATGAAGTCCACATTTATTATTTACAGGTACACATTATACTGAATGTAAACATGCATGATTCATGAACTCATTTTTTAAATGAAAACAAAAAATGAGATGAAAATTAGTCTTTTATGCCAATACAAAACTATTCTATGGTTTCAACTCATCAACTTTAACATGCATGGAACTTATTTTGGGAAAAATGACTAGTACAATCTAGCTGCTGCTTTACCTTAGAAGGGACTGGAATGCTTGTTCCACCCTCATTATCCATTTCCCCACTTGCATTGCTACCCATGCAGTCCTTGAAAGAAGTATTAGCAAGGTTCTCTTGTTTCTGGTCCATTCCATTCAGCTTGCTGGCTTCTTCAGGTTGAGTGGAAGGGTCATCTGTTTCGTGTTCACCAGAATCATCTGAACCAACAAATTGCTTTTTCTGCAAATCACTAACATCATCCTGTGAAAACTGCGATCCAAGAGAAGCACAAACACTTGTCCCAGGATCTAATGATTTCTGAATTAGACCCTTAAAAGCCCTCGTGTCATCAGGTGAATCAAAAATTAAAAGGTCTGCAGCGTCTGAAATCAAACTCTCCCAGTCACAGCCTGCCTCTTCCTTTTTTTGCTCAATCTGACACATTCCTTTTAAATGCAATTGACTGTTGAATCTACCTGTTTCAGAGGCCTCCTCAGAAAATGGAGCAAGTGATCCTGATTTGCTTGCCAACTCTACCTCGGTACCCCCACAAGGTGTTGGGTCACAGTCAGGACTACCACAGCCATATTTTAAGGTCTGTGGCAGCTCAATTGCAAGCTCAGAGTGTCCATTGTTTGGCTCAAAAGAGGCTTTTCCAATGGAACTCCTTGGATCAAAATCTTCCAGTGGCTTACCAGAGTTCCCACACAACTGATCGGCATCCATAACCTCTTCATTGGTACTGACTTTATTTCCATTTACAGAAGAAAACTCGGGCTTTGACGGGTCTGAGAAATTATGCCTGAAAAGAAACATACTGAAATGAGTAAATCAAGCACAAGTGCAGATACTCATTTTATATTTTGCAGGAAAAAATCAAGAAGAATATATATCCACCTTCTCAAGAACCTAGATTCCTTGTGGGAACTGACATGGGGTGAAGTGAAAATGGACGGAAGGGATACAAAACTGAGTGAGTTAAACGTCTGAGCAATGTGTGCGGACTTGACAGGCTTAATAGGAGAAAGACTGTTGATGAAGTTAAAGACAGGAGAGTCCTGCATGTAAAGAAAACACAAATAAATCATTCATACAGTATCAAAGAGAAAGGAAAACATAAAGCAAAAAGAACAGTAGATGGACAAAAGACTTGGTCTTACCACTAAATGTAAATCAATTCAAGTACAAAAATAAACAATGAGATGTTCTTGAGTATAGACCATAGCTTAGCAAAACTTATTATCCAACTTAGTTACCAGAAGGACAAGGAAGAACGGGTAATTGTCGACAAAATCAGGATTCATGAATAATGAATCTAAAACAAAGTAAGGATGAATTCCCTCCTCCATTAAATAAAAATAAAAAAATAAAAAAATAAAAATGTCAAATCTTTGCATCATTAGGCACTTAGGATGCTAAACCAATAAAACCAAAAAGATGAATTTTCAAAGATTATAAATTTCTTGAATTCTGCAAAAGACAACTTCTATTTTGAGATAACGTCAAATTCTAGCGTAGAGTGTGATTTGAAATCCACACTTGGATTTATCACTGGCAAATGAAAAATAGAGGAAGCAATTGATGGTGATGAATCATAAAGCAAAAAACAAAAAACAGCAATCTACAGTAAATTCCAATTTGAAAATTGGAAAAATAGTTCTAAAAGCTGTATGTGCAAGGCATAAACAATCTAAACAAAAACTTTTAAGGAAAAAAAAAAAGAAGAAGCTTGAAACTCAAAATCAAAAAGGTTGCAGGTCAGTGATGAACATTTAAGATGAAGATTTGAAACCTAAATTGGAGATCCATAAAATAAACAATGATTTACTATGTGATGAGCTTGTCATCCAAAATTTTGAAACAAAAAAAAAAAAATACAAAAATACAAAAACAAAAATACCATCAATTCTCTCCATAAAAATTTTCAACGCCCTGTTTGGATCTTGAAAAGAATTGAGAGTGAAAAGAAAAATAAGGAAAGTTAACTTGAAAAAGGAATTCTTAATTAATTCTCAGTATTTTCCCCAGATCCAAACGAGAAACCCCCTATTGAAGAAGAGAAACCGGAATAAAGATCAAACACAAATAGATTGAATGAACCACGAGGAGAGCAGTCAAAATCCTCATCCTCATAATGGGTCAGCTTAAAATTACCGAAATCACAAGAACTCAACAACGTCAAGTTACAAAATCAAGTCTGATTTAGCCCAAATTAAGCCAATTCAGCAAACCAACCAAGACTCACTGAATTAGAACTATTGAAAAAAGATACAAACTTGAGACCACCACAACACAAAGATGCCAAGACCCACATCAAATTACAAAGTCAGAACCAGAATTCACCCGAACAAACCAAAAATAATAATAATAAAACAAAAAAAAATGAAACAAATCCCTCCCAAAAAATTGAATTCTGAAATCAGAAGCCACTGATTCGGAACTTGTGAAACAAAGGACGTGTTGTTGAGAATGGAGAGCAACCCAGAAGAGGAAAAACGACCTCGAATTTAGAAATGGGAGCCGCGATCTGGTTCCTCTCAGGGGTGTCCATCTCGAGAGCAGCAGCTGCAAGAACTCTTCCACATTATCTTACATCGCCTCTCTGCTTTCCCCCACTTTTCTCTCATTTTCAGTCATTTTCTCCCCCCTCTCTATCTCTCTATGGGAGTGTGAGAGTGAGATACAGAGATTCAAGAAGAAGCGGGAAAGCTGGAGGAGATTTCCTCGTGGTGATAACCCGACCCTACCACCAACCCCACCATCACCGTTCACCATTCACCATTCACCATTCACCACTCACCACCCATCCCATCCACCTCACTCCTCACTCCACACTCCTCACCTCTTCTCATTTAACGCTCTTAAAAAATGTTTTCAAAAAGCAATTTACAAAAGTAACGTACAGTATTATCTTCAATCCTCATTCATTCCAGATTTTTTCAAATCTCAATCCCTTTCTTTTTGCCAATATCACTCATTCCTCCTTTATCTTTTTCTTTTTATTTCTTTTACATTTGTTTTATTTTACCTTTTTTTCCTCTCAAGAAACAAATGCTTTGGCCTGCTGTTGCCAGGCGGGTTTCTCAATTCTATGACATCACCTTCCGCCTATTAAATTCATTTATTTTAATCCAATTTATTCACTCCGATTCTCAATTAAAATTTTAGCATAATTTTTTCAATTTTGTTTTTCATTTATTGGAAGATCGTTTAGATTTCCACTAAAAATTCTTGAATTTCCTGTCAAATAATAACAGACTTAACAGCACATGCAGGGTCCTCGGAACCGTTAAATCTCTGGGGTGGCCACCAACAACTCAGCAAATTATTTTGGCGCCTCAAATTTCAAACGGCTTGTTATACACTAGAGCTGAGGTGCATCACATGCTATGGACCTCCAACCCTTGATCCCACAAAAATTCATCAGATTCCAAATCCGAGCCCTTTTTGACGAACACCGCATCAACCCAGATAACTTAATCCAGTGATTGATTAATCCAACGGCATTTCAGTGAAGATGTCAGGCTGATCCAACGGTGGAAGGAGGAAGTCCATGATCATCCATGCACCTCACGCCCATACCAAATATTCAGAAGCTTAGATTCCATTCTCTACTCATAACGTAACAATTAACATTATGTGGTTCGTTGGGCGTTCACATCAAAGTTTTAAAAATCCACAGTGCTCCCGGGACCACCGTTGGATACAAGGCCAAGACACGTGTACGGCGGTGACGGAGCTCCACCCCCGCCAATAGTAGATTAACTAAAACGCTTTTTCAAAGTTGGTAAGTGGGAGGACTAAGAGGAGGAGGAGGGGGGTGCCTTTTAATTAGGGGCAGTGGTCCCTTTAATATAAAGTCAAGTATCACGTGACTCAACCCTAGCGCGTTTATCACTGGACGGAGAAGGCAGTGTGTGTCACTCTTTCCCAACTTCCCACATTATCTGAAGGGATATATAAATGAAATGATAATGTCCAGGGCATGCGTACTTGGGCATGTGCCGCATCACTCATCAGCACAACTTGGACATAATGAACCCACACCATGTACCAAAAGATTATTGTTGAAATTTAGGGGGGCAATGACTTGGTCTTATTTTATAGTCAAGTCTTTCATTAGTGTGATGATAATTTGATGGGGAAATGAGCAATGTGCCGGTTGGAGACTTTTA
The DNA here is from genome assembly GCF_004353265.1 of Vitis riparia. Taxonomy (NCBI): domain Eukaryota; kingdom Viridiplantae; phylum Streptophyta; class Magnoliopsida; order Vitales; family Vitaceae; genus Vitis; species Vitis riparia. The sequence goes on along the minus strand of NC_048435.1, from coordinate 5,229,585 downwards.
GGGGTGTGTCAGATTTGGGGGTTGAATAGAATAAAGGTGTGGTTGACCAACCAGTTAGACCGGAGGCTTTAGTCCAAGTTGTTGTAAATAAAGAAAGTGGGGATGTTAACAACTCCATTAGCATATGAAGCAAAATTCTTGAGGCTTGTTCTCTCTTGCTGCCTTTTTTGGAGTCTTTTCTTGGCTGTTGTGGGCAGACAGGGTTCTTGTTTTCCCCCATGTTCTTAAACTTCTACAGGATGGCTTACTTTCGTTACTCGAGGTGTTTTGATTCCACCATGATTTATGATTTTGGTAGAGCGGATTAAGCACTTCACGCTCTCTGTGACATACAAAACAGCATCATGCAATCAACACAAAGTGTAGGGCATAGGTCGGATTAAGTGTTGTGGACCTTAATTTTTTTAGTTGTCTTTACTCTTTGTACCAAAGGTAACTGACATCTCAGTGCTATATCAGAACCAGAGGGTGAAAATTTTAATACTTGAATTAATTTGGTAGATGTTGTGATTCTTGTGAACCTGCCCATTTTACTTCCTTTCATACTCTTTGTACCAAAGCCAACTGACACCATGCTGCTATATTAAAATCAGAGGGTGGAAAAGTTAATACTTAGAGTTAAATTTTGTGTTATATATATATAATAAATAAAAGCAATATAAAAGTACGGGGTGTTTGTCATTTTTTTAATTAATAGTAATTTTTATATAGGGGGTTAGATTCGAGTTCTTGATATGAATGAATGAATGCAATTGCATTATAAATTTTTTAGAAAATCAAAATTTTAAAGGAAAAGGGAGTGAAGGGTGGCAATTGGGGCAAAGAATAAGAGAAAGAGAAAGTTTGTAATGGATATACAAAGAAGAAAGTAAAAGGGTGAGTATGGGAAGAAAGGAAAAGATAGAAGAAGGGACCCTTTTTTATTAATCTCCTACCCATTTCTAATAATATGATTTTTTTTTAAATTTAAATATTAAGGAATAAATGATTCATTTATTATCACGCGATTATGTGTTGTGTCTTTATTAATATAATTTTGGTAATTTATATTTATATTTATGATTTTCACATTTCACAATTTTGCATGATCCTCTTTGTTTCCTTCATCTCATGACTCTTCTTGTCACTTCATTTTTCCAAGGTTTCGTTTTTATAAATCCTATTAAATTGTTTTATTTCTTCACAATCGAATTTTTATTTATTAATAAAATTTGATTTTTTGTTTTTTCCTATTTTCAATACGTGGTTAACATGTAAGTGAAACTCGGAACTCCAAATCATTGATGAATTATTTATTTCATAAATTACTCTATATATGGAGATAATTTCTGATAAAAATAATACACATGAATATACCAACTTATAAGTTCAATGGGTGTTGAACCCTATGTTGTTGAATTAATAAAAATATATCTACTTGATATGTTAATTGCTTTTTAATAGGAGAAATTTGTGTGATTTTAAGATATAATCAACATATTTAAAAATAAGAAAGGAGATAGACAAAAGTATATCATATCATTTAAGCTTCTATTAGGAATATACTCGCTATATTGAGTATGAAATATTTGTAAGATCATCATAATCTAAAATGTTGCAAGACTTTATTAAGTTCATGAATTTGATTTCTTCATTTAGCCCAACAAAAAATAAGAAATGAGATAGACAAAAATATAAAATTACCAACTTCAACCGAACAAAAAATATAAGAAAATGAATAGACAAAAGCATAAAATTACCAACTAAAGACGTATTATTTAAGTTTCTATTAAAAAGATACTTGACTATGAAATATTTGTAAAATCAATATAATCTAAAATATTGCAAGACTTTATTAAGCTCACAAATTTGATTTCTTTATAAAGTGGATAGAGTTTTCTTTTTTTTCTTTTGTTTCCCTTTAAATAATGTAAAATAAGTAACCAGGCCAAGTAAGGCTAGGGGCATGTCCCCTTTAATTTCCCAAAAAAAAAAAAAAAAAAAATTCCTTACATGGTAAAACTTTTTAGGAAAATAAAAATGAAAATGAAAATTTTACCCCATCTAAAAAATATAATTTTATTTTTATTTTTTTTAAAGTAAACTGAATAGTATTACAAAAATAATAATATTTACCATTAATTACTAATAAAATATTAGGATTGAACTAAATTTTAAAAATAAACAAAATCCCATTTAATAATGGTACTTATTTTTCCTTGTGTATTCAAATTTTTTTTTTATGGTTTTGTCTTTTTGGGATTAGCTAAATCAATAAAAATAATACTTTTAAGGTATTAGTGTTTTAGTAATGATTTAGGGACAATTGTCTTTTGGACCGATTAGACCCAAAAATTAAGATTTGACTCATGAAAGTTGCATAATTGATGAGGAGGATATAAAATATGAAGAGACCAATATACCCTTCAAAATGATTTTTTATCATAATATTTGAAAAGCTTTTTTTTTAAAAATTATTTTGAAATTTTATTATTTTTAGAAAACTATTTTTAAAAAAAATATATTATAAAAATATATCATTTAAAAAAAAAATTTTGACACATTTTCAATTATTTTTTATATACATAATTTTAAATATATATATTTTCCATGTTTGATTTTTAAATAATAATAATTTATTTTTATTTTTTTTGGAAAAAGGGTGTATTTTTTTCCAAATCACTAAATTATATTAAATTTTATTGAGGTTTGCAAAAGAAATAAAAATTAAATTAATGTTTTTCTACTTTTTTTTTTCATAGTTAATAAGGTCATTTTTGGAAAAATAAAAAATTCATATCATTCTTCTCAATTTTCACACTTCCTCTAGGTCTTGGGCTTAAATAATGAACTTATATGGACCAAAGCTTAATTTTTGGACCCAACTAGGTCCAAAACACAATTATCCTAATATTATATAAAACATAAGTTTTAAGTAAAAGAATTTATTTGAAAAAAGTATTTATTTGATATTTATGAAAATCTTAATATCCACTTTGAAAGTACATTAAAAAAAAAAGGCCTTAGACGTAAGTATAAAGAATGAAACCAAGATATAAATAAATAAAATCAATTTATAAAATAAGGGACCTTCACGTGCATGCCTCTTTCATTTGAAAAATATCAAAATTTATACTAAAAATAATTGAATTCTTTAAAATAATTTTGAAGTTTTTGCTAAAATGATTAAAATTATTGAAAATTCCTAATGGTTTTTCTTTCTATTTTCTTAATTTCTTTTGCAATTTTCCTTTAAATGTTCTTGAATTTTTTTATATATAAAATCTAAAACTTTTTAAAAGTATTCTTAGTATTATGATTGTTTAATTTGATACACTTTCATAATTAATATTTAAAATTATTTAATTAATAACAATAATAATAATAATAATAATTACCATTAATTACCTTAACTATAATATAACATTTTTCTCTTGTCCCCCTAACAGAAGTCTCTGGCTTTACCACTCATGTTGCATAAAAGTTCACTTTTTGATAACGAGTTTTATTAGGTTAAGCCAAGAACTAAAATGTTGGTGGTTATCAATTAAAATTTGTTGAAATTTTGGTGTTGATAATGACAAACACAATTTTTGGGAAAGAAAGTTTATTTGATCGAGTTTTGACAATTAATAGTTGATTTTTGTAAATTTTATATTAAATCGACACCAACTTTCTCTTGCTACCCAAGGGTTCTTCATTGATGGATTTACAAGTCATATTATGGGAAGACAAAATGAAGAACCTATAAAAAATACTAATTTTAAAATCTAATTAGACCAAAATACATATTTATTTATTGTTGATTTTCCCCTATGAGATCTATGGGATCCTCCCTAAAAAGTGCCGCGTGGCTCCCTCTCCCCATCGCGCCATTCCACCCGGATATATCACATCCGGAATTCTTCTCTATCGACATTCCACCCAGATGTCTCACAGCTGCAATTATATCCGGCCGACGTTCCACCTCATCCGGATATCTCACATTCGGATCCGGCCGACGTTCCACCTTCTCCGGATATTTCACATCTGGCGCCTGCCACCGGATGGGAGATGAGGACGATTCAACTTCCCCGGACAGACATGTCCGGATACTCTGGTGACGCTTACCCGGACAACTTGGCTCGTTAGACACTCGCGATTCGTCGGATCCATTTTCGCCCACAATAAAAAAGATAACTCTGACAACACTGACGACCAAGTCTCCTGAACTGTCACTCATCTTTAATGCAATATACATTTGACAACACATTCTCAAGTCTTCTCAGGTCTCCTGACACATCCTAGATATTTAAAGTCATAAATTGAGGTGACGTCCACCGCCTAAATACCTTCCTGACAACTGTCACCTCACACCAGAAACGTCATGATTACTTCGCCACCTTAGGAGCCGTAATCATGACGATGGGACCCGCTAGCACAGCGAGGCCATGCTTTCTGACTCGTATATAAACTCTAAGGAGACTCTCAGGAAGGTAAGAGATAAGAAAGCCATAAAAAGGATAAACATCCTGCTAAGGGATAAACATCCTTGACAAAAATCACGGAGCAACACTCCCAAAGGAAAACCCTATTTTCCAACAGCTTCCAAAATACTAACTTAATCATCGGAGGGTGTGTCCGGACAACCCATCCGGACATCTTTTTTGCAGGAGGAAGGAGGATTCACTGTAACACGTTGATCGATATTCCATTGCTGGTGACGATTACTGTAGCATGGGAATTTTGCCATCAACAAGATCTACATTAAAATTTAAAGGAGAATGAGCTTAAACTTGTGGACCAATTGATAGCCATTATTCAATCTTGGACAAATTTTGCAACTTTTAAATTTTAAAAATTATTTTCAAGTCATTTTTATTAGCTAAAATATCCAACATTATTGGGCCTCATTTTTCGTTGTGGTAGGGTTGTTTTCCATATAAAAGGTCTTTCTAAAAATGGAAAGTAACCCTAAGCACAACATGAACAATATGAGATAGACATTTTGCTAACCCAATTCATCATATAGTCTAAAACCAACCATTAAAATTATATTCAATAATAATGTCATGTGTACGTGGATAAAAAATATGAATTTTGTAAATATACATTTATTTTTAAAGTACATTAAATATTATTTGAAAATAATATCTTTGACTTACAAATATATTTAATATTGAAATTATGACATATTTAATTCAAATGTATTCAACAATATAAAATAAAATGATGAGATATGTATGTTTTTTTTAATATTTATATTTTTTATATTTAATTAACATATAAATGATATAAAAAATGAATTCTTAAGAAAATTTTTATGATAATTTTTATATTTTAGATAATCAATGAAATAAAATTTAAAAATAAAATAATACAATTAATTTATTTTTTTAATATTTTGTTTTTGTGATGGATTTCAATATATACATGTTTGTGCATGCATAACATTGGGAGGAAATTTGCTGCAATGGTTGCCAAAGGTTCAAAGCTAACCTTTTTGTCTTATCTTCAAATTCTCCAATATTATTTAATTTATTTCAATTTACGATTTTTTTATCCTTAATCATATGTGATAACTAGTGAGATATATTATCTAAACTCTTTTCATATCTATTTTATATATTATAAAGTTATTATTTTCATCATTTTTTTTAATTATTTTTATGTCACTTATTTCGCAAAACAAAAATTTTGATTAAAGAATTAAATTTGAGTTAAAAAAAGTGAAAAAAATGTATAAAATATATTTAAAATAACATTAAATTTTAAATATTATGAATATTATTAAATAAATAAATAAATCATTATTTACTAAATTTTAAATTGTTAAACAATTTTGAAATAATGCTAAACATGAGAGAGATTTCACATTTTTTTTAATAATAAATATTGAAATACAATATAGTTTTTAATTTAAACAAATATTGAACATTAACAATGAACATGTTTTCCATTTTCATTCATTTTACAAATCAAATATCAATATAACATTTCCTTATACAAAACCTTATAATATCCCTCACTAAATGTAGTATTTAACGATATCTGAATAAAAATAATGCCCTAAAATAGAAGTATAATATTCTAGAACACATATATTTTTTCTTAACCCATTAACCAAATATAATTTTAAGATATAATATCCATCATATATAATATTTAAGGATATCGTATCATATCGGAAAAGACATCCTAACATTTGCATATCTTATCAAATTTAATATGATATTTTAATATTACATATCTTAAAATAAGACATTTTAGGATATACGTATCTTATCATATAATATTTTAGGATATAGGTAGCTTATTATATTCTATGCTATCAGGATTTGTCAATAAAGTGTAACATTCATGAATCTAATCTATTGAAGAATCAAAAGTCTCTTCAATACCCTATTCCAATATTTCCATGACTAAAAAAATCAGGTTCATTTGATATTGCCAACTCTAGGCATTTTCACAAGCATTCTTTAGTTGGGTTAGGTTGATGATTGCTAGGCTGGCACTCCAATTGGTCTTAGGAAATTCCTTGTGACAAAAGAGTTGGAAAAACATTACTCAAGCAATAGCCTTTCATGTAGCCATTTTCACACATGTTGTGAAAGTCAAAGTCACAAAGATTATGAAGAAAATTTCAGTCATGAAGAAACAAATAATATGGTTGGATCCGGGACCATATTTCTTTTAAATCTGACAAATCAAGGTGTTGAAAAATGAGACACAGTTGAATCCAAGACATAATCCAATGCCATGCATAGACTTTAATTTCTTGTTCCTCATCTATTAATTCTTAATTATGCCTGCTGAATACTTATAATTTTTATTCTTGGACTAAGCTTTGTACTGACTCATTAATTATACAAAGATTTCCACGACAATCCATCACAACAAACATAATGTCCACGACAGTATGCAACAACAACCATTACTAGAACTAGGATAGAGAATAAATGCTGGGACAGAAAGATTTTGGCCCATGGGCCCATATATGTATAAAAAGTGTGTTAGGATATAACACTATTGGTTACCGTCGATAATTCTTAAAACAAATTTGTATATGACGTGATCTTGAATGTCATAAAAGATTTAATTTATTTTCAATAAATATTAAGCGATTTTCAAATAAGATGATCGAAATTCGATATAAAAAAATCGAATTATATAATTATGAACCTACGTTTTTCACATGCGTTCACATTTGATGGCGGGATTCATTTTAATTTATGAAAATTTGATTTTTAGAAAATGTATGGAGTCGTTATTTATTTTTATTTTATTTTTTAAAGGAAAAAGAAAATAAGAAAGAAAATTGTATATGAAAAGTAAGAAGAAAGGAAGTAGAGAAAATAATAATAATAAAAAAAGAAAATAGGAAGTTGGAAGGAAGAAGGGGTCGGGAGGTGGTATGGTCGTGGGAGGTAAGGAAGAAAGTGGAGGGCAAGTGGGATAAAGGAAAAGAGAGGGGAGAGAGAAAAAAGGAAAAGAAAAGAAAAAGTAAAATATAATAATAATAATAGTAAGAATAATAAATAAAATAATAAACTATTGTTTATGGTGGGACTTTTATAAACGGTATAGTGTTGATATCTTCACTAGATAATTGATTTTTCACTAGATAATTGATTTTTAGATAAGATGATAAATATTCGATGCAAAAAAATGATATCCGATAATGATTAAATTTAAAGTGCACAAAGCTACAAACAGACTTAGCTTTGATATCATAAAATAACTATTAGATGACAGTTATATATAAACATCAAACGAATGGATAATTCTTAGGCACTCCACAACAATCCCATATAAGCCTTGGATTTGTCCAATAGGATTAATGTTGGTGGCTCCGAAAATCACCCATTTATCCCATTTATAATTTTTTTTGCTTTAAAAAATTAAAAAATGGAAATGTCACTTATCACGTTTAGTATTTTGATACAATATTTAATTTTTATATTTAGATCGTGATCAACATAGAGACATGCCGTCTAACAGTTGATTATTCCTTTGATCAATCAAAGCATTTATTGACAAAAGAAAATTATTTATCCTTCAAATCATTTTATCTTTTTTTATATTTTTTTCTTAATATATACTTTGATTTTTTATATTTAAATACTAAATTATTTTAAATTAACAAACATTCTTTAATTAAATACTAAAATTTTCTCCCATTTTTGTAGAAAGGATAGTGGGAGTAGAGGCAACCAAAAGGACAAATGAGGCAAGGCTATCCTAAAAAGACAGGTAATGTAGTTATACAAAATAGGGATTATAATAGAAAATAGGGAAATTGGATTTTGAAAAGTTCTGCGGCAGAGTCGTATATGAATGGAACCCCGCGCTTTTCGCTCCTTTCTCAACAGATTCTCGCCCCCATTCTCTTCGATTCAGTTTTCATTCGTTTCTATCTCTTGCCTCCTTTCCTTCTCCAATACTGGATTGGTTCGGGGATTACTCCTCCAGATCACATCCCCCCAGAAGCTCTACCTCTAACCTGTACCCTTCACCTTCATCAGCTGATGCCATATGCCCTCCAACGACTCGTCTTCCATCACGCTTGAATTTCAAAACCCTTTGCGTTTTCGTCAACTTTGGGCTGGGTCAACCTTTTCGTCTGCCTTTCATGCTTTTTTGATTGGTTTTCAAGGCTTGTTTTTTTTTTTTTTTTTTTTGGGTGATTGGTCTTTGCCTTATAATGGTGGGAATTGGGTCGTTCTCCTAGGGTTTTTTCTTGTTTTTTATTGCTTTTTATATGGTTGGTGATGAGGAATTTGGGTTTCTGAGCTAAGAAGTGTGAGTGTTTACTGATATAAATAAATAGTTTAATTTTATTGGGGCCGTTGTTTACGTATATTTCTTCTTCCTTTTTTTTTTCTCAAGTCAATATTGGAGGGAGTGGGGCTGGCGTATTTGCATTTTCGTTTCTTTCTTTTTTTGGATTGATTGATGTTTTATCCTTGGAATGTTTTGGTCAGGGTTTGGATTTTTTTTTTGCTCATTTGAGCACTTAACTTTGCGGGTTTGATGCAAAATTCATCGTTCTGATTTGATAGGGATGAAAATTCAGATTCTTTTTTTAGATTTTCTTTCCATGATTTCGAACAAGCCCCAGTGAACTGGGCTTTGCTTGCTTTCGATTTTTTTTTCTAGGATTTAAGATTTCCAGCAATCTGGTTGCTTACAATATTGGTTTATTTTATTTGAGATTCTAATGATGGATTTGAAAACCACGGAGGAAATTGGAGGAGCTATGATTGCTGAGAAATCGGATTGCAAAGAAAGCAGTACGGGCTCGAAGGTGAAGGGTACAGGAAGCCTTAGTAATAAAGATAAGATTTTTAGAGCGGATAAAATTGATCTGAAAAGCTTGGATATACAGTTGGAGAAGCACTTGAGTAGGGTTTGGTCGAGAAGCATCGACTCCCAAAGGCCTAAAGAAGAGTGGGAGATAGATTTATCTAAATTGGATATAAAGCATGTTGTGGCTCATGGGACATATGGTACAGTCTACCAGGGTACTTACGATAACCAAGATGTTGCAGGTACTCACCCTCTTTTTCATGTTTCCTGAATTGTATTTTTTTCTTACCTCTGTTTGGCTGCCTTGAAAGCAGATAGAAAGATAAAGAAACTTTGGAGTCGTATAACTTGGTCAGGTTGTTGCAAGATTCCAAAGAGTCTTTTGAACCAGAAATTCTTGTTAGAGGCTAGTTGTAGTTGTTGTTTTCCTGTTTTTGTGTTCTAATATTAACTGTATAAGTATACATATATATATATATATAGTTTTCAAATGAGTAAATTCCATTGATGAAGAGCAAAGGGCCCAGATCCAGTGCAGACAGGGGTATATTTGTTACATATCTTTCTTTTCTCCGCCTTTTATGATAGGAGAATAACTCATCTTCTGTTTTTTCTTTTGCCTTTTTCTTTCTGCCACACTGGGAGTGCTGTGACTTATAAGGCTTATCGAACTTTTATTGGTTGAATTGAAAAATAGTGAAGACCACCCACAGGCTTAGTTCAATGTCAGTTTGACAATCAGAATAATACAATCTATTATCATTTCTTCCTTTTGTTTTCTTTCTTTCTCTTTTTTGAAGGTTTTTCTTGTTTGTCTAAATTTTTGAAATCCTCTCCTAAGTATCTCCTCTACATGTTATAATTAGACTTTGTAAGTCCAAATTTTTATTCCAAGATTTCCAAATCCTGATCCTCTTTCCCCTCAGTTTCTCTGCAAGTTTTGAGCATTAATTTAGTCAACAATTTGCACTCATCTTATTTTATTTTTATACATTTTTAGAGTTGTGATCTCTTGACTTCCATGACAAATTTTAAATGTAGCCTTCTTTCTCCATATTTTTTGGGTCTTTTGCTACTGAATCCATGACAAAAGAAAAATCGTTTGTTGTTCTTTCCTTTTCTTGCTCTGTTTTGTTGTCATTTAAAGTATTGAATGCAGCTTGTATTTTATGATTTTCCCACCGTTTTCCTTCCCATGAATTTTAAAAGTCTAGATTAACATTATATGATTCAGACTATATTACAACATGAAAACAAGCTGCTTCAAAATAAGGAAATTCCTCATTCTTCCCTGTAAACTCTTTTGTAATGCAAAGCTTCATTACCTGTGAACAATTTTATGGAAGATCAGAGTGGTATATAATTTTCGAGGGTTGAACTTTTTTAGTAAAATTAGAATAAGGTGATTATTTGCTGTTATTATATGCTAAACATGATTATTTAGTGCAAATTTTGCAATATTTTGATACATAGTGCTATGCAAGTCTCAGGCATCACACTGTTGTGTTCAAATGCAAGACCTAGTAACATGGTCCCATATGGTATTTCCTCAAACATCTAAAATATGGAGCCCAAAGTATTACTTCTTTATGAGGCAGTTGTGCATCATGGTTACAAATTTGGGATTGGAAAATATTTAGTGCATAGAACTTAATTCAAAAATAGATCAATAGGACAAACAATATCATGGAGGAGTTGGGGTGAGAGTATAGCATTTGAGAATGAGTTTTGAATGGGGAAAATTTGCTTGTTAGAGGAAGAAGGCATGAGTTGTCAGCTTAGGATTATTTAGATTATTTAGGAAATAGCTAATAATTCATTAACTTTGCAATAAGGGTGAAATTTATAAAGTTCTGAATTATACGCAATGAATTTGGGATGTTCACACCTCGTAAAAGGCCATTTTTGATTTAGAAATGGTTTGGAAAACTGAGAAGTTCTGTCACAGTGTTTGGCAATCTGTAGCATGATATTGTTAGATTTGTTATCCAGTATCTTCTAGACTCCAAGAGCACCTTCGGCATCCAGGGGTCACAGACCGACCATAGAACCTAACTATATTCTAAGTAATTTGATTCCACCTCTTTCTTTCTCATATTGATGAGAATAGAAGCATTTGAACAGTTAGTCAATATTCCTAACTCATTATGTTCAGCTAATATGTGTTACAAATTCATTATCTTTGTGTTTATTTTAACTCTCACCAGAGTCATTTTTTGGTATCATAGTGAAGGTATTAGACTGGGGAGAGGATGGCATTCCCACAACTGCTGAAACTGCTGCTTTGCGGGCATCATTTCGGCAAGAGGTTGCTGTTTGGCACAAGCTTGACAATCCAAATGTTACGAAGGTACTAAAATCATATTCTTCAACAAGTTAAATTCATTTTATTTTATTTAAGACATATCATAAACATAATCTGAATAATTTTAGTGTGCTGCGTTCATTTTATTGTTTTAAGACCTTGATCTAGCATTTTTTATTATGGTTGTTGAATTCGATTTGTTTGTTTAGTATAATCATTGGCCCATTGTTTAAGAGTTTAAGCTTCGTTTGTTATTCTCCTATCGGTTTAATTCATGTTGAGTAATTTGCTTCTCCACATGCAAATATAGGGCTGAATAGGGAAGGTTAGTGAAAAACCTATGTTCAATTAGGGTAACACCCAGAGAAGGTTGAAAGGGTGAATTTTAAAATTTTAATACAAGAGTTGAATATTTCAATTTTAATTAATCCTTTGAGAGAATAATAAATAAAATCAGTCAACCACAATGAAAACAAAAGATTTTACGTGGAAAACTTTCATACAATGTGTGAAAATAAAAAACCATGAGGGCGAAGACCTCAGATTTGAAATTCACTATACTAGGTCATAATACACAGTTTTACCTGGTAGACGCTACCTAAGACTTATTCTTTAGCACCTATATCATGATCCATGTTCATGACGTAGTACCTCAAGTGCTCCAGTGAATTCGCTTTAGCCTTTAAGAGCGTGCAAGTCTCTTTAATTACCTAGAATTCATTAAATCTTTAACAACCTAGAATTCATTAAGCAAATTGTTGAGACTTGTTGGGAACGATAGGGCAAGTTAGGGTTTTTTTTTTAAAGGGACCATCCAAACCTAAAACATGTTTAGGTAGGGGTTATATAGTCTTTCGAGCTTGTAAGATTGGGAACAAAATTTTCATAAAAAAAATCTCAATTTTCCAAAACTAAACTATCAAAATTTGACAATTCTCAAAACGAGCGCTTGAACGGACTAACCCATCGCTTGATCGCCTTGAGTGCTTGAGTGCTTAAATAAGCACTTGAGCATTGACTTTAGCGCTTGAGCACTCTTGCACATTTTTAAAAACTAAATAAAACATTTTTGCTCAAAATTAAAACTTCCGATTCAACCCATACCTTCTCACAAGCTAACTTGTCTTTACCCAAACCTTTTAGACTTACCTGCGATGATCTAGTTAAGTAATCAATAATCTCAAATCTTTAATAGAGAGTAAGTCACTATTTAAAAAGATCCTATGCCAAAATGAAAAGGAGCAAAATTGTCAATAAACACGTAACAAAGTCTAATGCCCTAATAGTTAGGTTGGTACACATTGTTGGCCAATTACCTAACAATTTAAGCTTTTAGGTCAAACTAAAAACATTTTTTTTTTTTGGGAAATTATTTTTATTTTTAAAGTTTCTTGATACAACAGTAGAATTTCCTTTTTAGTTCTTGGAAATTTTTGAGATACGGAGATAAACCTATTGTATATCATCAATTTCAGTTTATTGGAGCTTCAATGGGAACCTCAAATCTTAAGGTTCCCACTCAGAGCCTTCCGCTTGCTGGTGACAGGTTTCCTACTCGAGCATGTTGTGTTGTTGTGGAATATCTCCCGGGTGGGACGCTAAAACAGTACTTGATAAGGAATAGGCGCAAAAAACTGGCCTTTAAGATTGTAATTCAACTTGCCTTGGATCTCTCCAGAGGGTGAGTTTCAATTTTTTGTTATTTTTTTTATTGGAAAGATTGTGAATATATATATATATATATATATATATATATATATATATTTTTTTTTTTTTGAAGATTTACATTATTTGTTTCAATTCTGCAGTTTGAGCTACCTGCATTCCAAGAAGATTGTGCATCGTGATGTCAAAAGTGAAAATATGTTACTAGATGCACAAAGAACGTTAAAAATTGCTGATTTTGGTGTTGCTCGTGTTGAAGCTCAAAATCTAAGGGAAATGACCGGTGAAACTGGTACTCTTGGGTACATGGCCCCAGAGGTACGCATTCTTTCCTATCACTGTAAGTTTTTCTTTGAGAAAAAACAGGCTACTATTGAACCTACTAATTTAATAACAAAAATATTCTCTTAAACATTTTGGAACCTGAATAATAATCTTTAAAATAGTAATAAATGGTGATGACGACAACATGATGATATTAATATGTTCCTCTGCTTTAGTTGTGTGTATCTATGCTGCTCTGGATGGAGTTCAGCGTTCAAATGTGGACTGTTCATTTGAGATTAATGTGTCTCTCCCTTTTAGTTGTGCAGGAATAGATGGCCCCTCCTCTTGAGTAGCTGCTTTAGCTGGGTTTAGGGTTCCAATGTGGACTGTTCATTTGAGATTAATGTGTCTCTCCATTTTAGTTGTGTAGAAATAGATGGGCCCTCCTTTTGAGTAGCTGCTTTAGCTGGGTTTGGGGTTCATAACTGTGTTCTGTCCCTCTGCAGAGAGGTTGCACCAATCATTTTTGCATCTTACTAAAGAGGGGGAAGAAAAACTCAAGAATGATGTTCATCAAAATGAATTTGGTCATTTGGGACCCAAATGTACCAAAATGCAAACAATTGCTATAGATTGAAAATATGCTTCTTTTTCTCTCTCAGATGGATAAGAAGAGTGAGAAAATAGCTATTTGTTGTCAATGGTAAGCCTTAAGACTAAAAAGATTTTTTTGTAGGTCCTCGATGGCAAGCCTTACAATAGAAGATGTGATGTCTACAGCTTTGGCATATGTTTATGGGAAATCTACTGCTGTGATATGCCTTATCCAGATCTTAGCTTTGCTGAAGTTTCATCAGCAGTTGTTCGACAGGTCAGTGAATTTACTGAATTTATTGTGTCGTTTCATATCCTCCGAGTTATTTGTAATGTTTCAATATGCAAACATGCTTGCTTGTCGTTGATATTTAAATGGAATGATTTCATTGACCATATTTGTCATATTGTATTGCAAATAATTTAACACCTAACACACTTCAAGAATTTTTTTCTGCAACAAAATCTGTGGTTTTCTATCTTCTTTCCTTATGCTGGCTTTCATAAAAGGCTACCCGTACAGGGATCATAGTTGAAGCTCTATGAACAATTGGTTCATTTTATTTTTTCTCGGCTGATCATGAAAACTATTTGCAGTTCTATTTCCTATTATCTTATTTTAGATTTTGTGAAAGTTTTCTGATATCAAAAACCGTGGTCTGTTGTTTTCATGGGAGTTTGATATTGTGTGAACCTATTGACAGAATTTGCGGCCAGAAATCCCCAGATGTTGCCCGAGTTCTCTAGCAAACATAATGCGAAAATGCTGGGACGCAAATGCAGAAAAACGGCCCGACATGGATGAGGTGGTGAAGATGTTGGAAGCAATTGATACAAGCAGAGGAGGAGGGATGATACCTGAAGACCAGACTCCAGTCTGTTTCTGCTTCAGCAATGTCCGTGGTCCATAATTTTCTCGTCTTGTCTCATTTGTTTATGTCTTTCATGTTAAACGTTGAGATTTTCATTTGATTCCTACTCCTAGTATGCATATTTTCCAACTGTCAAGGACATGCTTCGACAATGCATAAATGAAGAAAATTGGCCAAAGTGATTAAGAAACTTTATTATGTTTGGTGAGGGAGGATTCTCATCAAGTAAATTATGTTAAATTTACTAGTAGGCAATTGGAAAGATATCTCATCTTCAGTTGGTTGCCCTTCTATGGAGAGATGAGTAAAAAAGACCAAAGGGATAAACAGCTTACGTAGACGCATGCTCCCTTTCTTTCCCATGTATATTTGGGAAGAGAATTTGTATACGTCAACTGGCGTGTGGATAATGCATAGCCTTCCAATTTTCATGTGCCAGCCTACCTTTTTCTTCCTTACCATTCCAAGAGCTTATGTTGGTTAATTTGCAAAATTTTCCCTCAAAAAGTTTATATTGAATTTAGGCCATGTTAGTAGAAATATAATACATAGTCAAGTTTCATATGGGTTGAATGGGAGTAATTATTTGAATTAGTATTGGGAGTCTTGATTAGTGATACTGTTGTGGAAGGAATTTAATTGAGAAAGATGTGGTAGAATTTAAGTGAGAGACACATTGTTTTAAAAATCGGATTGGATCGGCAGCTTTTCTGGTTTGGTTCAGTGGAATGAATCACTCTAGGGTTGAACTGTCATCAAATCGTTCAACCGAGTCACTGAATCGTTCAACCGAGTCAATGAATCGGACGAACCATCCAATTTCATATGAACCAATCAACATATTATTTGACCAAAATCATAATGGGCTTCCTCTTTTTTTGGCCCAAATTTCTTGCTTCCCTTTGATTGGTGGAGCTGAGGTTGCCAATATATATATATATATATATATATATATATATATGTTTTAATGATCTTTGCAATTTTTTATAATATTCTTTTCATATTTAAATATTATATATACAATATTTAATAAATTTTGATATATTAATATATTTATCATTTAATTGACATATCAAATATAAAAAAAAAATGAAATGCTGTTAAAATTTTTAATTATATATGTTTTTTAATTTTTAAAAATTATTTTTAAATTTAATAAAATATAAATTATATATTTATGATATTATGGTTTGACCACGATTCAACTATCAATCCGACGGTGAATTGATAACTTTTTTTATTATTAAAGATTTATATGAAATATAGAAGAAGAGTTTTATTTCTTGTACTTGCTTTTCATAAAATTTGAGCAAAAATGAAAGGGAAATAAAAATTAAATTTAAAATTAATAAATTATTTGTATATACTACTTTAGACTCATTGTACTTATTAAATATATAAGGATTAAATAATTAAAAATATATAAATTTCTTACTAATTTTAATTATATTTGTCAAAAGCTTCATGTTCACTTGTATTATTTGTAAATGAAATTGAAAAAAATAATATATTGTGCTGATGGACATTAAAAAATAAAAATAATTTAGAGATGAAGTTCATTAATCATTTCAAATTATTTTATTTTTCTATAAATATGATTTCTTTTATGAATATGTTCATCTACTCCCCAAATACAAATACAACTCTTGAACTTTGACATTGTTATTGGTTAATTCCAAGATGAGTATTGTTTTACCCACTTCACCTCCTTCCAAATAATCTCCTTCAAAATAATCAAAATTTTCCTATAGTACATTAAGGAGCTAAAAGATTCACTACAAATTATCAGTGAGCACTCCGAATATGTTGAAAATTCATTTACGATTAGGAGGAATTGCATATAAATATTCCATATATCACATTGTGGAAATTAAAATTTTTCCCTGAAATTGGGCACTAATTTAGTAAAATTATCTAAAAATAGATTTTGTACAAGTTAGGTGACTTCTAATTTGAATATTATATAATTCTTAAGGTCAAATCATTAAAAGTTGGATTATCCTCGTCACTTGAAATCCTCCAACTGTAACAAATCTAATCTCCTTCATATCTTGAAATCCTTCAATTCGATGGTGACAAATCCAATCTCTTTTTTTGGATCATCTTGAAGAGGGGACTCAATTTTCCTTCAAATTCAATCTCTTAAAATAATAAATAAAAACAATTTATTAATTTTAAATTTATTTTTTATTTCTTTAAACCAGTAACGAAAATCCACGTGCAAATGACTCGCCTCGAGGAGCTAAAAAGAATTAATTAACGCAGATGGCGTTGTGTGATAGGTAGGCGGAGCAGCCCAAGGGATGAAGTGATAAGTGAGGAGAGCCTTTCTTGAGACAGCAGTCATCACCTGGACGCAATGGAGGTCATTGTCCATTTGAAGTTTTGAGGATATAGGAGACTGGCTGTGGCCCGTAGCGTGGTTTTTCCGCTCTCTCCTTTATCTCTTAAGAATGTGGCCGTCAATCAATCCCCATTCATTCATGTCCTTGATTATTATTTTATATGGTTTGGTTCTGAAAATGAGATTACCATCAATTCATCGACTCTTATTCAAAAGTAGAAAATTATGATTTTGTATTAAATAGGAACAAGTTCCCTACAAGTAAACTTTATTATAAAATTGGATATAAGATATATCCATCCCTCTATGACACAAATGTACACTTTATTATTAACAAAAAATAATTGTAGCCTGAAAAACTAATAAAAGTTTATTTTATAGTGATTTTAGAAAATCTATTCAACTTAATTTTTTTTTTTTAAATTAGAGTATTTTTCAAAGAAACACATAACAGATGATTCTTCGAAAAATGTTTATAAAGAAAATAATTTGAGTAAAAATCCTTCTAATAAAAACAATGTCAAACTTACTCTAAGATATAACAATTATATCTATATATATTAACTTTTTATTAGACTTAATTGATTAAAAAAAATAAAATAATCCCCAAATTTGTAAAATCTAATTTTTTTAATTTTTTTATTTAAAAAATAATTTATTATTATTATTTTTATATGTCTTTTATTATTTCAAGTATTTATATATAATTTTTTTAAAAGTAATTGTTTTTACATGAAACAAGTAAGAACATTTTTTATTAAAATAAGGTAAAAAAAAGGGAAGGATTGTATTTTCAAAATAGTTATTTTTACAAAAGTGAGTGAGAACATTTTTGTTAAAATGAGATAAAAAGATAATCAAACATTTAATTTTCAAAATCGGGTTTTTATTGATCCTTTTAATCAAATAACCTTTTTTAATTATTATTTATTATGACATATCGTATATTTAATCATCGCCCAATTTCTTGTATCTCCCTAGTGTTTTATTTATTTATATTTTTGTTCTTAAAAAAGCATTAAAAAATAAACAATTTGTTAAATTTTTAATTCCAAAGCAAATCCAATAAATAAAATGAAGTTTTTTTCTAGTTAAAATTCAAAAGTAAGAGACAATTACGAGCTTTTTTTGTAATGCTTTATTCAATTTTATACTTTTTTTTTTAATCCTAAAATTTGGTAAATGGTAAATAAAAAAAATATTATTAATATAATGGAATTATTTATATAAATATTTGGTTACTTTAAATATTTGGTTAAAATAAGAAATTTAAAATTTTAAGTTTTATTCTCATGATATCATTTAATTATTAATTGAAAAAGAAATAAAAATATAGGTATAAAAGGAAAATTGAAAGGAGTAGGGGCATTTGAGTAATTGTAAGGATCTTCCCTCCAAATAAAGGGAGGTGGCTGGAGTTTCGACAGGGGAAACCGTAAAACGGTGGAGCTTGTCTTGTCAGCTCTCTCAATCCAAACTCCCATAAAAACCTCTCTCCTTTTCTCGTTTTCTCGTTTTCTCATTCAATCTCTGTTTTTTCCATATGGGATTCGCAACCCTCCAATCACCCACTTTCATGGCCGATTTCCTCCACCAGTCCGGCGGCTACGCGGTTATTGACGGCGGCCTTGCCACCGAGCTCGAGCGTCACGGCGCCGACCTCAATGACCCTCTCTGGAGCGCCACATGCCTCATTCATTCTCCTGACCTTATCAGGAGGGTAATACACTCTCTGTTTCTCTTTCTCTCTGTCTCCTCTTTTTTTTTTTTCTCATCATTTCGTTGTTTATTTTTTGGGTTTGGGTTGCATTTTTCATTTTTTTTTTCATTTTTATGAGTTTTATGGATTGAAATTTGGTCTTTCTGTTTCTTTGGGAGAAGCCCATGTGCTTTTCCGGTTGTCTGCTCTGTTTTTGAGCTTTTTGTTGGTAGAATCTTGATGGGTTGCTTGTGGTTTA
This sequence comes from Vitis riparia, assembly GCF_004353265.1. Classification (NCBI taxonomy): domain Eukaryota; kingdom Viridiplantae; phylum Streptophyta; class Magnoliopsida; order Vitales; family Vitaceae; genus Vitis; species Vitis riparia. The sequence goes on along the minus strand of NC_048435.1, from coordinate 5,210,313 downwards.
TTTCACTAGAACATAACCTCACAAGAACATGACAAAAAACATAAGAAATTATTCTTCCAAAATTAAGAAAAGTATTTTCAGAGTCTTAACTAAAATAGATGGACCCGATGGTCATCTGAGGTTTAAAATGGAAGCCGCAGAGAGCAGGAAACACTGTGAAACTGTGGCCAGTCACATCAGAAATTGCAGGCTCACAAAGCAAAAATAAAAAACTGCCTATATTATACGTGGCAAAGGCTATCCTAATCCACCTCATGTTTGTTTATGAGCTCACGTTATTTCATGACATCTGTCGTGTGTCATGCATGTTTGAAAAATAGGTAAATTACAAAGAGGGATGAGGTAAGAACAGCTGATTCATACAGGTTTCTGTTTCACATCACAAAGAGTGTGGTGATAGATGCTTTAATGGTCCTTTGCATCAAGAGTGAAACATCAAATGCAATTTTCGTAAAGGGAATTATTGTGAGAAGTTAGAAACTTAGAATAGAAAAAAATTCATGGAGACTTTAGCTTTATGTGTTAGATGCCTGTAGCAGGACATGTGGGCCACGCTGGGATGTTGAAATGCTTCAATCATCTTTGTCTTCTCCTAGCTGGAATCTGACAAGCTTGTAAGAAATCCATATGTGAAGGAGATTTTCTTGTCGCATGTTCAATCAGAAACCAAAATGTGTTTGAAAAGTCTTTTAGGAGTGCATGTTTCATAGTCCTTGATTAATATGATATTTCGCTGGTCGAGTCTATAGCGGTCCTTGGATGAATTAAGGTTCTCTTGCAACCAAATTCAATGAATTACAGGCTTGAATGGGCACTGGTGTTGGGTTTGTGATGTCACTGATGTGCCTTGTGGTGATGAGACCTATTTACTTCACAGTTTTTTGAATGTCGTGTTTTGAGAAACCAAAGTTGGCATGCTGGCTTTCTTAGGTGAGAATAAAACAACCGTGGGATTCCATAGAATTCGCAATACCAAGTGCCATAGTTTCATCTTGATAATTTTTCTATACAAAGGATTTAAAAATCGGGTAGTGTTACCCTTACCCTCTGTAGTTGTATCATAATCAATTTTGAAGAACTGAAAGACACTTTGATAGCTAATTCCTTTGCCTTTCATAGAGGATTTTGTTGATTGATTGTTTTACTATGACAGGTGCACCTAGATTACCTTGAAGCAGGGGCAAGTATCATAATAACAGCATCTTATCAGGTTATTGTGCTGTCCCTTCTATGTTTTGATGTGTATCAAACCAATAGATTTTTCATTTTGCTTAACAGAAAGAAAGAAAAAAAAGGTAACATTGTTCTGTATGTAAGACAGGCTACTATTCAGGGCTTTGAGGCCAAAGGCTTGTCTAGAGAAGAAGCCGAGGCTTTGCTAAGGAGAAGCGTTGAAATTGCATGTGAGGCAAGGGATATTTATCATGAGAGATGTGCCAAGGGCACTTGTCTAGAGCAGCGTCTAATCTTAGTTGCAGCTTCTGTTGGTAGCTACGGGGCATATCTGGCTGATGGATCCGAGTATAGGTGAGTTACTTAGTAATTCTTAATAGTAGCTTCCTATGTTGCAATCATATTTCTTGTGTCTACAACTGAAGTGATGTGCTGTATTGTCATCTGTGTTCAACCAGGTATTGAGTGCACTAGTATGATTGGGCTATTTAATCTTCATGATATCATGTCTTCTCAATCCTAGGATTCCATCACGATGAATTAGGAAATGCAGAGCAAATAGCAAATTACTCTGTAAGTTATAATTAGGCTGCATGTTAGCAATGTGCATGCCTCAGCCTAAAGAGAGAAAAAGAAAAAGAAAAAAGCACAAATTGTTTGGAAGTTTATTTAGCCTAGAAGATCTCAGAGCTGGAATTAAAGACGAGCAAGGTCCCTGCATAAATGATATTTACAACATGGGCATGTTCTTTCCAGGCCCTACCTTTCAAATTACTGTTTCATTACTTTATGTTTGAATTTAAAGTTATGGCAGTATTTAGATTATGATATTTTAGTGATGGCATGCCTTATTTTCTTCCTTTACAGTGGGCACTATGGTGCTGCAGTTACTCTGGAAACTTTGAAAGATTTTCACAGGAGACGGGTCCAGGTTCTAGCTGAGTCAGGTGCTGACTTGATTGCATTTGAAACAATTCCAAATAAGCTAGAAGCAAAGGTATTTTCTTTATGTTATTTGTGGAAAGGCTATTTAATCTTGTCCATACAATCTGTATGAATTTTTGCTATTTATAAAGTTGCAAAGTGCTTAAGGTGGGGTATAAACTAAGCCTCAAACAGTTACCGTATTTATTTTTATTATAAAGATGTATATCATTTCATTATTTGTAAAATTCAAAGGTAATACCGCTAAATCCACCAAATTGCATCACATGTAAAGAACGTATTAAATTTGGAATCCAGGAAAGATGGAATTCGTGATCTGAAGAAGAGTTTATACTTCATGCTGTTGAACAGCTTGGTTTGCTGGTTGGTTTACATTTTGCCTCTCCAGCTCCAGTTGTGGTCCAGTTTAACATAGGTTTATGGTTGTGTGGTCCGCCAGCATACGGCATGAGTGCTGGGCTCATGAGATTACTTGAAATGAGATTTTTTATTCTGGTCGTATACTTCTTGACCCTTTTTGGTTCTATTGCAGGCCTATGCAGAACTTCTTGATGAAGAAAACATAAAGATTCCAGCATGGTTTTCATTCACTTCTCTGGATGGAATCAATGCGGTTAGTGGTGATTCTTTGATAGAGTGTGCCTCAATTGCAGATTCATGCAAGCAAGTTGTTGCAGTTGGAATCAACTGCACCCCTCCTAGATTTATTCATGGACTGATTTTATTGATTCAGAAGGTATGTTATGCCAGGTTCATGCTCTTTTTACAAGGACTAATTTTCAAAATAGATATGGTAACTCTGTTTCCTTTTCCGAATGCCTGTGACAAGTTGAAAGACAGTTTTTCTGCTCTTATTCTTATCAGTATGTATCTTTCCATACTACTACTCTATGAAGAGGACTCTTTTCATTATGGTGAATGCAACTCAGATAGGAGGAAAAAAGATGAAACTCAGATATGAGTTTTTAAATTTTATTCTCTCTCCTTACAGCTTTCTACCTTTTCAAATACTTGGCTTCTTATCGGCTATTTAATCCTGCAGGTAACTACTAAACCAGTAGTCATATATCCAAACAGCGGTGAGACTTATGATGGAGTACGAAAGGAGTGGGTGGTGAGCTTCCTCTATCCCTAGTTTTATTTCGTTCAAATTTTGAATTGAGCTCAAACCTGGCCACTAGTGCTCATCTTCTCTGGCCCCTCTGAATATTGGCTTGCAAGTCTAGATCCTGGGTAATGGTTAGTAATAGATGTTTTATTTGTTCCCTAAGTTAATTATCCTTGAAGTGGCTCATATTTGCCTGCATTATCAACTGCCACACATTCTGTTTTGGTTCTATTTCGTACTAACATATAGTTTTGAAGCTTTCATAAAATTCAGAAACTAGATATGCTCAACTACGATCATCATCATCGATCATCCTGCAATCTTAGCACCAGTCTGATCGACCTGACATGTTAACTTTAAGTCCATTGTCTTATGTTTAGCACGTAATCAGATGTATGTTTTGTGTTGCAGAAATCAAGTGGAGTTCAAGATGGAGACTTTGTATCCTATGTGGGCAAGTGGCGTGAAGCTGGGGCTTCCCTTTTTGGAGGCTGCTGCAGGACTTCTCCCCACACTATAAGGGCCATATCTACGACTCTCTCCAGCTATCTGCAGTGACCATCCTTGTGTTCAAGACTGCCTTAGACAAAGATGTAAATGTTTAACCCATGTTGAGAAAATGCGGCTTCAAATCCAGCTTCCAACCACTAATGGAAGTTAGCCTTGTTGAGAACTTGAATAAATCTGAAGTTAATAAATAAAAGTGTCTTTGGGTTTGCATATATATGGTTTTACAATTTGGATAACAATTGCATTTCAGAACATCAGGATTTGGAAAAAAAATACACATTAGAAAAGAAAGATAGTTTAAAAACTATCACCAAATCTTCAACATTTTTTGAGGTATTGATAGGAAGTTTTCTTTCAAAGAACATTGTTTTTAAAATATATATATATTTTTATTTTATAAAAATATTGCAAATTCAATTTATATAATATAAATTAAACTTAATTCAAGTCTTATTAAAAATGAAAATAGTTTTATAATTGTTTTTAGCAAAATATAAATAATAAAATTATAAATTATATATTTTTTTTATAAAAAATATATTATTTTAATATATGTTAGAAAGATATGGATATTAACTATTTGATTTAAAATAAATAATGAATAAAGTTTTAATTTTTTTTAATATGTAAATGAGTTAAGTTTTTTATTTTATGTACATATTTAGTATTGGAATATAAATATAGTATTCTAAAATGTTTTGATTTAATATGAAATTAATTAGATTGATTTTTTGAATTCAAAATTATTCTTAAAAATTTTAAAATTATTAATTATGTTGTATTTTATTTATAATTTATTTACCTAAATTCAAAAAAGATAGTTGTATGTATGGGAGAAACTATAAAACTACTACTTATAATATATTTGAAATATTTTTTTTTAATGATTAGATCTATTTTTTTAGTTCTAAATTATTTAAAAAAAAATTAAACTTATTAATAAATTCAATACAAAATATCACTTGATTTGAAATTCATTTTTATGGTGAGAAAATTTATAAAAATATAATTATGTGAAAAAAAAAATAGAGTGAACTAATTTTTATCTATAAATCTCTAGAATTAATGAATTTATTATTTGAATTTTAAAATATTTTTAAAATTTACTAAACTTGTTATTGAATTTAACATATTAAGTTTTGTTTAATTTGAAGTTTATTTGTTGAGAAAAATTAGAAAATAATGATTCTATATAGAATTGTTCATAAATTTCTAGTATTAATTAGATCATTATTTGATTTTTAAATTATTTTTAAAAATTATTAGACTTGTTATTTAATTTGAATTTCATTTACTTAATGAAAAATTCAAAAAATAATGACTTTATGTAGAAGATAAAAAATAAAGTTGTTGTAAACTAATTTTTGTTTAAAAATTCCTGCTATTTGAATTTTAAAATATTTTTTAAAATTATTAAACTTGTTAATAAATCCAACGTATTAAATTTTGTTTAATTTGGAATTCATTTGCCTAATGAAAAAAATAATAAAAAAGTAATGATTCTATATAAAAGAGAAACCATAAAGTATCCATTTTTGTTCATAAATTTTCAATATTAATTGATTCACTATTTGAGTTTTAAAATACTTTTAAAAATTATTAAACTTATTAATACATCAAATGCAATAAGTTTGGTTTAATTTGAAGTTCATTTGCTTAGTAAAAAAAAGTCGAAAAATAACGATTTTATGTAAAAGAGAAATGATAAGGCTATTTTAAACTAATTTTTGTCCATAAATTTTTAATATTAGTTTGTTCGCCATATTTTAATTTTAAGTTAATTTAAAAAATTATTGATTTTGTTAATAAATTTAACATATTAAGTTTTACTTAATTTAGAGTTTATTTATTTAATAAAAAAATTGTAAAAATGTGACATGCATATATATATATTTTAATATATATATATATATTTCTTTATTTTAAAAAATTCATCAAGTCTTTTTGTTGTCTGAAAGCATTTTATTTTGTTTTTAAAAACAACAGACAGATATTATTAGGAATATCTAAAAACAGTTTTAGGCAGCCGTTAGAAATCCAACAGAAAACAGCCATGGCTTCCAGCCTTTGCCTCTCTCCTCTGCTCTCCGCCACCCAAATCAAAGAGGCCGACCCCATGACCAAAGACAGTTGTTTGAATGAATCACTTCGATGTTGCAAAACCTTGAACCAACTCAAGCAGTTACACTGTCAAATTACTAAGAACGGTCTTGATCAGATCCCTTCTACTCTAACCAAGCTGGTCAATGCTGGCGCAGAAATTGCCTCGCCGGAAAGCTTAGACTACGCTCGAAAGGCCTTTGAGCTCTTCAAAGAAGATGTAAGAAGCGATGATGCGCTTTTCATGCTTAACTCTTTGATCAGAGGTTACTCTTCTGCTGGTCTTGGCCGCGAAGCTATCTTACTTTATGTTCGGATGTTGGTCCTAGGCGTTACACCTAATCACTATACCTTTCCATTTGTTTTGAGTGGGTGCACAAAGATCGCAGCTTTCTGTGAGGGGATTCAAGTTCATGGGTCCGTTGTCAAGATGGGTTTAGAGGAAGATGTGTTTATACAGAACTGTTTGATTCATTTCTATGCTGAATGTGGACACATGGATCATGGGCACAAGGTGTTTGAGGGAATGTCTGAAAGAAATGTTGTGTCGTGGACTAGTTTGATTTGTGGTTACGCTCGTGGGGATCGTCCAAAAGAGGCCGTTTCTTTGTTTTTTGAAATGGTGGAGGCGGGTATTAGACCTAGTTCGGTTACCATGGTGTGTGTGATCTCTGCATGTGCCAAGTTGCGGGATCTTGACATGGGCGAGAGAGTGTGTGCTTATATCGGTGAGTTGGGGCTGAAGCTCAATAAAGTCATGGTGAATGCGCTCGTCGACATGTACATGAAATGCGGTGCAATCGATGCTGCAAAGCGGCTCTTTGATGAATGTGTTGATAGAAATTTGGTCCTTTACAATACAATCTTGTCAAATTATGTGCGCCAGGGATTGGCGAGAGAGGCGCTTGCCATATTAGATGAAATGCTGCAACAAGGCCCTCGACCCGACAGGGTCACAATGTTATCTGCAATCTCGGCCTCCGCACAGTTAGTTGATCTTTTCTATGGAAAGGTGTGCCATGGTTATGTGATAAGGAATGGGCTAGAAGGTTGGGATAGCATTGGAAATGTGATTATTGACATGTACATGAAGTGTGGGAAACCAGAAATGGCCTGTAGAGTATTTGATCTAATGTCCAACAAGACTGTGGTTTCATGGAATTCACTAACGGCGGGATTTATCAGAAATGGTGATGTGGAATCAGCTTGGGAAGTATTCAATCAAATACCAGAGAGAAATGCTGTGTTTTGGAACACCATGATTAGTGGTTTGGTGCAGAAGAGCTTGTTTGAGGACGCAATTGAACTGTTCCGAGAAATGCAGGGCGAGGGAATAAAAGCAGACAGGGTGACAATGATGGGCATCGCTTCTGCCTGTGGATATTTAGGAGCTCCAGAGCTTGCAAAGTGGGTTCACACTTACATTGAAAAGAATGGAATTCCTTGTGATATGCGGCTCAATACAGCTCTGGTTGATATGTTTGCTAGGTGTGGTGATCCTCAAAGTGCAATGCAAGTCTTCAATAAAATGACTGAAAGAGATGTATCTGCTTGGACTGCAGCCATTGGAACAATGGCCATGGAGGGAAATGGGGAAGGAGCTACTGGGCTTTTCAACCAGATGCTTATTCAAGGAGTGAAACCTGATGTGGTACTATTTGTGCAAGTACTGACTGCATGTAGCCATGGTGGGCTAGTGGAACAAGGCTTGCATATTTTCAGTTTGATGGAGGACCATGGAATCTCCCCCCAAATTGAACATTATGGGTGCATGGTTGATTTACTTGGCCGAGCTGGATTACTGAGGGAAGCTTTTGATCTCATAAAGAGCATGCCCATGGAGCCTAATGATGTGGTTTGGGGTTCTCTCTTAGCTGCTTGCCGGGTCCATAAGAATGTTGAAATGGCTACATATGCAGCTGAAAGGATAAATGAATTGGCTCCTCAGAGAGCTGGGGTCCATGTGCTTCTTTCAAACATATATGCTTCTGCTGGGAAATGGACGGACGTTGCAAGAGTGAGACTAAACTTGAGGGAAAAAGGGGTTCGCAAAGTGCCCGGATCAAGCTCGGTACAGGTTAATGGTGTAATACATGAGTTCACCTCTGGGGATGAATCACATCCAGAAATGACCCACATTGCCTTGATGCTACAGGAGATGAACTGCAGATTCTCAGACGCTGGCCATATTCCTGATCTATCCAATGTTTTACTTGATGTTGATGAGCAGGAGAAAGAGTACCTGCTCAGTCGACATAGTGAGAAACTTGCTATTGCATTTGGGCTTATCACTACAGGTCGAAGCACGCCAATTCGTGTTGTTAAGAATCTGCGCATGTGCTCTGATTGCCACTCCTTTGCCAAAATGGCATCAATAATATATAATCGGGAGATTATTGTTAGAGATAATAATAGGTTTCACTTCTTCCGGCAAGGCTTATGTTCTTGTTGTGATTATTGGTAATATTACATGAACTTCATTGGTAAGTATTTTTTGGACAATTCAGCATGTCAATCCATTTACATTAGTTCATTTGTACAAAGCACTTTTTAGCTTTTGAACGCTTCATCAAAAAGAACAAATCAAGAACAGATGCCAGAGAAGACGCTACTTGCCACAAAATTTATGAAGAGTTGAAAAATTATGGGAATAGAGGAGAAATATATGAACAAGAAAGGTGTTTGCATCTTCCCCAAATTTGCATTATATGGTTCTAAACCATTTCTAGGAATTTAGGAAACACCCAGTAAGAGTAGCCCTAAGGCAGAAACTTACAGGCCTTGCGGAGCAACTTTCATATTTGTGGGAAGATGGAATCAACAAAAGCATAGTGCATTGGGTCTGACAGCCAGAGTTTTGCCATATGATGGGGAGACGTGGTTTGTCGGTGGACTTCTTCAATGAGCCAGATGCTAGCTTCAGCTTTACTTGGGTGAATAATGGAATCCAGTGACCTATTTTCATCCTTGCTTCCAATCCTTAACTGATCCCACTGTTTTACAAGAATATTGGTGAGGTAATGCAGAGGTTGCCCATACAATTGCTTTATGGATTTGGCTAATCCCATCCATGTGTCAAATGGAATAAGAGAGCCTCGACGGGCTGGGATTGGAATCTGCTTCATGTATTCCTGATACATTTCTGCCCTTCTGATCACTACATCTGCATCAAGGCAAGTTTTCATGCAATAACACCGTTTGTGAGAATAGGGATACAGTTGATAATTGAAGAAACCAAATCCATACAACAGCTAAGGACTCATTTGGGGAGCCAGAGCACAATTAATAAGAAACTTGCGTGGGAAGCCAATTGAAAGGATGCAAAGTCTAATTAACCGATCAATCAGCCCTGGAATCTTCCAAGAGGTTCCTACATATCAGGACCTTTTTTAGCATCAAGTATCAGCAGACCCAGTACAGCCTGAGCAATGCTACCGCTTTCTCCATGATATTCTACATGCTGGTTAACATGGAAGTATCATGAACGCAAATATTCTGTATGTATGAAGCAAGTATCATTATGAATTTGATCCCAGTACATCATCATTGACGTATATATAAAATGAAATCAATGGAGGACAATTAGCCTATTTCAAGGAAAGAAGCCTCCCAAAATTGTAGTGTGTTTATGGTTTCGTTCCTTGCAAGAGAAGTCAAAACCTTTTGTGCCATTAACATTATGGCAAGCCAAATTTCTAGATTCCTGTCCCAGATTAGCTCACAAATACTGAAAGGAGTAGAACTGCAAGTGGACTGATTTGCAGACATCTGAACCATAAAGGTTAAGATGGGAACTAATGAATCTCTCAGCCACTCCAGTATAAAAATATGGACAGGTCAAACTGCTGGCAGTTTGACCTTCAACAATTGGAGCTGTTATGCTCAAACTGCTAGACTAAAGGATCCCATGCACTTGAACAGTTTAACTGTGGTACCATGGATTGATAGTATTTGTAGAAAGCAAACTGGTACTCTGTGCATCTTATAGATGAATGCAAAACATAAGATAGTCCTTTTCTATGATTTAAAGTGAGGTCATTTTATTCCTTGAAATTTCTTATTTACCCATAATTAGTGACATTCTTCACGGTTGGAACATGAGGATCACTTCAGAAAATGAAGTGGAAGGGTTAAGTCTCAATTGCTTGAATAATCTGGCCTTATAATATGTTCAACAGAAGCAGCAATGGTTTAAAGTGAAGGTATATCCTAGAAAACAATCAAGAGAAAACACACCCTTGGTTTTCTGTATGATAGTATCACTAGAGAATAAAGTAACCAACCAATAAATCCACTGGCTCCAATGCAAATATGCAAATACCTTCAAATGGCTCTTGTCGGGCAGGTTGATCAATAGTTATATCCATTGACTTCTTGTCAACAGACCCATTATCAACTTCTACACCTGGATTGGAGGAAGAAGATTCATCTGATGATATAACATCCACCTGTTCATTCCATGGAAATGCCCTCTTCATGGTGTAATATGTAATCCTGGAAAAAAAGTAAATAACCCGTTGGGCACTAACTTGAACCCACAAAATAATAATAATAATAATAATAATACAAGAGCACTAAAAATCAAATAAAGAGAAAAAGAAAACCAAGGATCCGAACTCTCTCATAGTAACTTGAATTGATGCAACAACCTACCCCGAAAGAAAGATTGCATACACTATACACAACCATCCACACTCACACTAAGTGCCACAGCCAATAATGCTTTTAAGAAAAATCCTTTCTTCTACACTCAACTTTTTACATTCTCTTTTCAACTTTAACAGCATCTTCAACCAAAGCTACTTATCCTGAAAAATAAGGAAATTAGAGTCGCCCAAAATTTTATACAATAATTTTATAAAATATTAGAGCCTTCTGTTTTTTTTGAAATGTATTTAAATGATTCTAATCATAAAGCAAAAGTTAATGATTGGACATCCATGCAACCAACCAAAAATCATCCCTGAAGCAAAATACTCCAAAATCAAGCCACATTGAAGCTGTTTGAAGGTAACTTGACAGTGGTTTGCTTCTTCTCTTTCCTTCCACCCCCTCTCCTCCTGTCCCAGATCCTACAATCTTTTTTTAGAGTGAATTACTGCAGTACAACTTCAAAGCCTTTACTAAACAAAATGAAGTTTGAATGAAATTTCTGCAAGCTAAGGCCGTCCCAGCCGAAGTATATGTTGTCCTAATTAATTTTTACCGCTCCAAGCATCATATTAGGTTCCCCAAGAACCAATTTCCTGGCTCCACTTTTTCCAATTGGTAGAATGAAATTTCTAAGAAGACAAACAATATTCTCTCTATTATCAGTACCAATGAAATCACAATGATGCAGTAAATAAGCAGTTCCAATGATAAGTTAAGCATTTGATTATACAGGTAGATAAACTAAATCATGTGAATTACCAAACAGACAACCATTTTACTATCATAATTTTCTCCATCTGGAACTGCATTTCTTTTCAATCTTAACTAGAATGAGAAAAAAATGAATAGAAGAACACTCCATTCTAAATTTTCAAGTTTTCCCCTTATGATTATGAAGAACACAACAGAACTCAATTTTCAATTCTCCTTCCTTCAAGTTTCCCTTGTTTTCTGAGAAAATATGGAGAGAAAATAAAATAAAACCTCAAACCTTACATTTCTTTCCTTTTTTTTTTTTTTCAAAAAGAAAAAAGAAAAAATCCCAAGTAACTTAACAAAACATAAAGAGCCAAAAAAAAAAAATTTCCTACATTTTCTCAGCAACCAAACCGTTTAAGAGGAATAAAATCCATCCTTAAAAAGCCGGAATGAGTTAGAATAGAAAAGGAAATCACCAAAAAAAGAAACAAACAAAAAGATGAATGAGATCAGAAGCTTACCTTCAACAAAGAAAGAGTTTCTGAAAATCGGCACCTTTTTTCCACTTGGAAATGTGAATTGGCGCTTATTCAAACTCAAAACACCCGAATTGGTCCTATTTGAAACAGACGGAGATAGAGATTTAGGGTTTATACTTCTTTTGTTGCTATAGATTTGATGCTAATGCCTTCGGATTTTGTCTGAAATCCCCTCGGACGGCAAGTAAGTTATTGCAAAATTAAGGGTATTTACGGTATGTTACCGCGAGATGGGAAATTAAACCAACGTAAGGGTATTATAGTAAAAACAATTGAAGTCTAAAAAATTTTCCTTTTCAAAGACAAAAACTGATTTTAAAAAGAAATAAGTAGCGCGTAGTCGGCTTATAGTTTCTGTTTTAATCGGGAAAGGAGTTCGAGAGAGCAAAAATAGTGAAGAGAAAGGAGCGAAGCGCATTGTTTCCGCCTCCATTCCTGATCACTTTCTCCCAGGACTGGGATCTGCGTGCCGACCGTTCTCTTCCTAGTCTCTGTGATCCAACAGCCTTTTTTTTTTATTATTATTCTTTGGGTTAGCCGCAGTTGGGTAATCCAAGATGCTTTCAAAACTCAAAATTTTCCATCTTTTTTCGCATTCAGGCTCATCGACAACTCCGTATATGTATAAAGGTAATAATCTCCTTCTCAATGCGCTCCATTGCTTGTCACTTAATCATTTCTGCACCACAACTGGGTCACCCACCACGGCCGAGTCACCCGAGCTTCCGGACTGGGTCAAATTCTCTCAGAATAACAGCCCTGCTGGCTCAGATTCTGATGATGATTTCGTGATTCCTAAACTTGCTTATTGGGCGGAGAATCAAAAGCATGATCATCGCAGTAAAGTTGATGGGTACGTGCTAAAGGAGACTATTGATAGTGATATCGATAAAATTAGTGAACTTCTCAAGTTTAGGCACTCCTCGGCTGATGCTGTTGTCCAAGCTCTAGGTGGGTGTGGCGTGAGTGTATCCGAAAGCTTGGTTGAGCAAGTTTTGAAGAGATTCAGCAATGATTGGATCCCGGCTTTTGGGTTTTTCAAGTGGGCAAAAGCTCAAACGGGTTATAGGCATTCTTTGAATTCCTACAACTCAATGGTTGACATCTTAGGGAAGTTGAAGAAGTTTGATCTTATGTGGGAGTTGGTGGAGGAGATGGATCAATTGGGGGGATATGTTTCCTTGGCCACAATGACTAAGGTCATGAGAAGGCTTGCAAGGGCGAGTCGGTGGAAGGATGCCATAGAGGCATTTCGAGGAATGGAGAGGTTTGGCGTGAAGAAGGACACATTGGCGATGAATACACTTATGGATGCCCTGGTTAAGGAGAATAGCGTTGAGCATGCTAATGATGTGTTTGTAGAGTTCAAGGATTCAATTCTTTTGAACCCTCATACTTTCAATGTATTGATTCATGGTTGGTGCAAAGCTAGGAAGATGGATAATGCCCTGAAGTCTATGGCAGAGATGAAGGAACATGGGTTCTGCCCAGATGTGATTTCTTACACGTCCATTGTGGAAGCTTACTGTCGCGAGAAAGATTTTCGCAAAGTCGATTCTGTACTAAATGAGATGGAGGAAAAGGGGTGTCCCCCAAATGTAGTGACATACACCATTGTTATGCATGCTTTGGGCAAGGGAAAGGAAATATCTAAAGCTTTGGAGGTGTATGAGAAGATGAAGGGAAGCAGTTGTGTTCCTGATACTTCATTTTACAGTTCCTTGATTTACATACTAAGCAAAGCAGGTAGGCTTAAGGATGCTCGGGATGTATTTGAGGACATGACAAAGCAGGGTGCAATCCCAGATGTGTTGACATATAATACCATGATCTCTGCTGCCTGCATGCATTCCCAGGAAGAAGATGCCTTGAAGCTGCTTCTGAAAATGGAAGAAAGTTCCTGCAAGCCTGATCTTAATACTTACTCCCCTTTACTGAAAATGTGCTGCAGAAACAACAGAATGAAGGTGCTTTCAGCATTGTTGAACCACATGTTTAAGAACGACATAAGTCTTGAAGTTGGAACCTATTCTCTCTTGGTGCATGGACTGTGTAAGAGTGGGAAACTTGAACATGCTTGCTTGTTTTTTGAGGAAATGGTGTCAAAGGGATTGGTTCCTAAGGACTGTACCCACAAGTTGTTGCTGAAAGAGCTTGAGAAGAAGAGTATGGTAGAAGCCAAGGAAAGGGTTGAAAAGTTGATGTCACAGGCAAGACAACAAGGATGACTGTTGAGATTTAGGATGCATCCCTTGATCCATCACTTTTCTTTACTCTTTTTCTTTCTGGGCATGGGTCATTTTGTGTAATGGTTTTGTTAGTTTCCAAGACATTGCTAATGGCAAAAGCAACTCTCCGCAGTACATCATGTTGGAGAGATCGGCTATTAGGGGGAGCATGATATTCAGATGATAAAATGTCCCATCTCATGCTAAAGTTTCATCCTGTAGCTTCATATTTGATTAATACAACTACATTTGATGACTGTGATAAAGGGGCAAGGTAGGGAGACCTATTTTTGCATGGTCATTTCATGCGACCAGGATGAATCTTAGAGCCCTCAGTGGGGGTTCTGGTTCCATTGATTTAGGAAGTATAATCCTGATGTGAATACTTGTTGATTTCAATTATTTTTGCAATAGATCATCTTTTTAACCTGTTTTCATGTATATAACTTTTTCTTAGTTGTTGTACACCTCCACCACAAAATATATATATAGACATTACTAACCAAGCATTGCAACGAACTTCCAGTTAGCTTCATTTGTGATGCATATGTGTCTGGACAAGAAGGTAACCACAAAGGTTAAGAATGCATCTGCATTCTCGTGCACCATTTTACTATGGAGAGCGCTTCAAATGGAAAGATGGAACAAAAAGTGTGCACCATATTACTATGGAGAGAGCTTCAAGTGGAAGGATGGAACAAAAAGTTTGGAAAAAAGAACTTCAGTTCTTTTCGCTACATAATATACAGAGATAGAACTTATAAGGAAAAAATAACAAAATAAATTAGTTGATTATTTCTTTTCCATCAATTGGTTCACATAAACGAAAGAATGTACAGCAAGAAAAGAAAATACAATGTTGAAGAAAGTGTGCATTTAGAAATTTACAAGAAAACTGCAGCATCAGAAGCACGAAATTTCTCCTCGGAAAGCTTAAGCTTAATGCTTGGTTTGATGGCCAAAAGAATTGGTAAGGAAATATTAGTTATGGAGACTACAAGAAAGTAGCAAGTATTGGCCGTTCTAGTTTCCAAGTTACTTTAACCTTCAGACTCACCTAAAGTCAAACAGAGCATAAAGGAGATGGAGTGAACTTTTTCAAATGATGTCTCACAGATCTTGCTTGTGTGATAAAAGAGAAGTTGAGCTAATGCGAGAGGGCACACTACTTGCCATTGGCTGTCGCCACCCTCCTCTTTCCAGGAACCCCTCAATCAGCCTACAAATTTCATATAGAATAACAAACATCAACCCAAATGAAAACTAAAAGATCACTGGAAAAGCTCCGGACAGCACTCACATGCTACAGATGGCCCTCTGTGACAATGCCAGCTCACGGTCTGGGAACAAATCCTCCAATTGGAAACTCAGCCACACATAAAGACCCAATACCTTCAGTTGGTGATAACCCAAACGAGAAAGAAGATTTTAGCAGCAAATTGATCTGATAAACAGAATAGTTGACAGTGGACTAGAAATCATTTTTCACTTGTATTTGACAAATCCTTCAGTTTCTAGTTTGATGAAAAAAAAATTATGAAGAAAATCAAACAACTAAATGACTACATGCAACAGATAATAGGTTTCTTTCATGGCTCCATATGTTGGTCTCAAAGCTATTTCTAGATAGGAAAATGAAATTTACAAAGCTAGAGAACCTCCAATTAACAACAGCTTAAAAGGTGAAAATACTGGAGAAACTTCCTACTGGAAAAATGGAAAACACACCAAATTGTGCAATGAGTCAGACAGTGGAATGATATTTTTCTGCCGAGAAATGACTTCCACAAGAACAAACAGCCCTAAAGCACAAGTAAATTAAGAAGCTGTTGGTTGATACATAAAACCAGCAAATGGTGAAGTTTCTCAAGTTGTAGGACTTCTTTGGGTACCTTTGTTATTAGAGTCTGCTTAAGATCCAAGGTCTCAAGGTGCCATAGGTTCCTTGAGAAATAGCAATCCAACAGTACGTTTTGGGGAATCTAGAAGAAGGAAACGATGAATTCAGGTTGTTCTACAGACCTGATTCTTCCTCATAGATGTATAATGATCAAGAAAGATCTTTCAACTGGCCCTGGTTATATGAATGAATACACAGAATATGGTGAACCAGACGGCAAAATTGACCACCGTTTTTCTTCAGCTGGGCCACGAATTTCTCAGGCATATCGCAGAGGTGCTGCTCATTGAGATGATGGAGCCTGTCAATACCAACGGGGACAGGTTCCAGCTCATTGCATTGCCTTATGATCAGCTTTTGTAGGCAAGGCAATGTGCCATCTTCCATTATGATAAACCTCAGCTGTTTCAATTGCTCAAGGTCTAATATCTTAAGCTTCTGAAATTTTCCTGAGTTGAAGTCCAACTGGGTTCCAGTGTATGCATCAAGCAACTGCAACTCTGTCAGATTTGGGAGGTTTTGAAGAGCTGCAATCGGGTTTTCTGTGAGTGAAGACCATTTTAGGCGTATTCTCTCCAGGTCATGTAGAGAAGATACCCACCGTGGAAACCTTTCCAAAGGCCCTCTGAGGTACAAGCGTTGAAGAAGGGGTGATGGATTGGTCATTGCATCAAGCTCCAGAGGCTCCTCCTTATTAAGGGAGGTTACATTCAAGGAGTGGAGATTTGGCATCTTTTCAATTGAGAGGCACAAGCTCGCCCCATGTTCTTCTGCTAGTTCTACAATGCCCAGCTTCCTCAACTGCGTAATATTGTCGAGCCCTTGTATCATTCTGTGCTGCCCACTCGCCTTTACAAATGATAGTTTTTGTAGGTTCTTCAATGTGTCGATCCCCTTTGGTGCCTTGAACCCCTGAACAATATCAAAAGGTGCACTTTCCATATTGTAGCAATAAACCAGCAGATGGTGAAGTTTCTCCAATTGTAGGACTGCTTTGGGTATGTTTGTTACCAGAGTCTGCTTAAGATCCAAGGTCTCAAGGTGTCGTAGGTTCCTGAGGGATTTGGGGATGCTCCTTATATTTGTATTCCTCAAACTCAAGTACCTAAAGAGCAGAAGATCTGTAATGGCACTTGGAAAGTTTCCCAAAGGAGTGCTTTGTATGTCCAAAACCTTCAATAGTTTGAATTCGAACCAATGTTTACCCTACCTGTACTGAAACTGAAAAAAGTTCGAACACAGGTTAAGTCCTAAGACACATCAAAGTTTCCCGTCTGGATGGATAGGCGCCAGGGTTTGTCAGCCAAGTTTCCTTCTGGTCCTGCACAAACAGTACAGAAGTTCTCCTCTTGTGAAACTGAGAGAATTATCCTATGCATGAGACTATGGACTCCAATAGTTATTGGCCTTTCATCAAAGTCCATTTCATTTGCCTTTATCAGACTCCTGCAAATAAGCTCATTCAGGTACTCTTCCCCCACCTCTTCAAGAGTCTTGCCTTTCTCCTATGTTACAAATCCCTCAGCTATCCATAGCCGAATCAGTCTTCTTCGCTTAACTGGATTATTCTCAGGAAAAATACTCATGTATAAGAAGCAATACTTGAGATGGTAAGGTAAATCCTTGTAACTTGCAGAAAACACTCTCATAATATCTGAAAGGGCACCACCGCTTCTCAATTCAGACTCAAGGCTATCACGTAATTTTTTCCACTCGTATTTAGTTTGACGAGGCTTACTCCGCAAGCCCTACTGATTTCAATAATCCCAAGTGGTAATCCATCACATCTCTGGAGAAACTTCGACATCTGCTGGTTTATTGCTACAATATGGAAAGTGCACCTTTTGATATTGTTCAGGGGTTCAAGGCACCAAAGGGGATTGAAGAACCTACAAAAGCTATCATTTGTAAAGGCGAGTGGGCAACACAGAATGAGTCGGAAGCACAGAATGATACAAGGGCTCGACAATATTACGCAGTTGAGGAAGTTGGGCATTGTAGAACTAGCAGAAGAACATGGGGGCGAGCTTGTGCCTCTCAATTGAAAAGATGCCAAATCTCGACTCCTTGAATGTAACCTCCCTTAATAAGGAGGAGCCTCTGGAGCTTGATACAATGACCAATCCATTGCCCATTCTTCATCGCTTGTACCTCAGAGGGCCTTTGGAAAGGTTTCCACGGTGGGTATCTTCTCTACATGACCTCGAGAGAAAACGCCTAAAATGGTCTTTCAAAACTCAAAATTTTCCATCTTTTTTCGCATTCAGGCCCATCGACAACTCCATATATGTATAAAGGTAATAATCTCCTTCTCAATGCGCTCCATTACTTGTCGCTTAATCGTTTCTGCACCACAACTGGGTCACCCACCACGGCCGAGTCACCCGAGCTTCCGGACTGGGTCAAATTCTCTCAGAATAACAGCCCTGCTGGCTCAGATTCTGATGATGATTTCGTGATTCCTAAACTTGCTTATTGGGCGGAGAATCAAAAGCATGATCATCGCAGTAAAGTTGATGCGTACGTGCTAAAGGAGACTATTGACAGTGATATCGATAAAATTAGTGAACTTCTCAAGTTTAGGCACTCCTCGGCTGATGCTGTTGTCCAAGCTCTAGGTGGGTGTGGCGTGAGTGTATCTGAAAGCTTGGTTGAGCAAGTTTTGAAGAGATTCAGCAATGATTGGATCCCGGCTTTTGGGTTTTTCAAGTGGGCAAAAGCTCAAACGGGTTATAGGCATTCTGTGAATTCCTACAACTCAATGGTTGACATCTTAGGGAAGTTGAAGAAGTTTGATCTTATGTGGGAGTTGGTGGAGGAGATGGATCGATTGGGGGGATATGTTTCCTTGGCCACAATGACTAAGGTCATGAGAAGGCTTGCAAGGGCGAGTCGGTGGAAGGATGCCATAGAGGCATTTCGAGGAATGGAGAGGTTTGGCGTGAAGGACACATTGGCGATGAATACGCTTATGGATGCCCTGGTTAAGGAGAATAGCGTTGAGCATGCTAATGATGTGTTTGTAGAGTTCATGTAAAAATAAAGGGAAAAGAATATTTTCCTTTTTATTGAATAATACTATTGAATAAGGAGACGTAGCTTAATACAAAAGATTTCCTATAATCATGCTAATCATGCTAATCTATTCTTGGTAGTCTAAGTATAAAAGACAACTAATCAAATATACAACTAATACAATATGGTTGAATATTTTTATCAATGGAAAGCCAGATGCTATTGACCTTCTCAACACTCTCCCTCAAGTTGGAGAGTGAATGTCAAGAACTTCCAACTTGCCCATCATAGTTGAGAAAGCTTCATTTCCCAATGGCTTGGTGAATACATTTGCAAGTTGATTCTTTGAAGCAACATGTTTGGTTACAATTGAACCATCTTGTATTTTGTCACGAATAAAATGACAATCCATCTCTATATGTGTGGTTCTTTCATGGAAAACAGGATTGACTACTATATGTAATGCGGCTGTGTTATCACAATACAACAATGCTGGCTTCGGATGCAATATTCTCAAATCTGTCAATAATAAGCGCAACCAAGATAATTCACAACATGCACTTGTCATGGCTCTATATTCGGTTTCTGCTGAGGAGAGAGATACGTTTTTCTGTCTCTTTGTTCGCCAAGAAATAAGAGAAGATCCTAGAAAAACACAATAACATGTAGTGGATCTACGAGATATTGGACAACTAGCCCAATCCCAATCAGAAAAAGCTCGTAAAGATAAATCATTATGAGAAGGGAAAAATAGACCTTATCTTGGACTACTTTTCAAATAACGCAGCACACGTAAGGCAACTTCTATGTGTGGTTTGTGTGGTGCATGCATGAATCTACTTAACATATGGACTGAATAAGTGATATCTAGTCGGGTAATAGTCAAATAAATTAAGCGTCCAACAAGTTGTCTATACTGAGATGGATCTTTAAGCAATTCACCTAAATATGAGAGCTTTATGTTTTGTTCCATGGGAAAGCTCACAGGTTTAGCACCCAAAAAATCACTATCTTTTAAAATTTCCAAAGCATATTTTCATTGTGAGATGGAAATACCTTTCTTTGACCGAGAAACTTCGATGCCCAGAAAATACTTCAAATCACCCAAATCTTTAATTCGAAAATGACTATGAAGAAATTGCTTGAGTGCTAATATGTCTTTGACATTATTACCCGTAATAAGAATGTCATCAACATATATTAACAAAGTTGTAAAAGATTTGCCTTTCTGACATGTGAATAACGAGTAATCGACTTTGGATTGAGTAAATCCAGCAGCTTGGATAACTATAGAGAACTTGGCAAACCATTGTCGGGAAGCCTAATTTAAACCATACAACGACTTGTGAAGGCGACACACTTGATTCTCTCCCTGTCGCTGAAGACCAGGAGGTGGAGTCATATAAATTTCTCCATGGAGATCACCATGAAGAAATGCATTGTTGACATCAAGTTGGTGAAGAGACCAATTTTGGGCAACTGCTAAAGCCAATAAACAACGAACAGTAATCATTTTAGCAGTGGGAGAAAAAGTGTCATGATAATTTAAACCTTCCAACTGTGTGTAACCTTTTGCAACCAAACGAGCTTTGAAACGCTCAATAGTGCCATCTAAGTGTCGTTTGATTTTATAAACCCAACGACAACCAATAGGCTTTTTATCAGGAGGAAGAGAAGTGAGGGACCAAGTGTGGTTGGCGTCTAAAGTGGCCAATTCAGATTACATTGTTTCTTGCCAATGGGGATGAAAGACTACTTCTGTATAAGAGGTAGGCTCAATATCTTGACTGACAGTAGCAATAAAGGAGCGATGTTGTGGTGAGTAACGATGATAAGAGACAAAATGGCAAAGGGGGTATCGCATACCTTTTTCTAGAGTTGATGAAAAAGGTGGAAAATGGTGGGAGACGTCACTTGGTTGCAAACATAATCACGTAAAGTCGTGGGAGGGTGATGAGGTCGTTGAGAACGACATAAAATGGGTTCGCGATGAGGACTAGTAGGTGATTGCGGAGGCAAAATTGAATTCAGTGGTATGGGTTGTTGGACAATAGAAACTGGTTCTGGTGGTGAGGAATCAGATACAGAAAGAGGAACCACAAGGCCTGAATTTGAGGAAATGGAAGAAATGGACTCATAGGGAAAAATAGTTTCATGAAAAACAACATCACGACTAGTGAACATTTTATGGGTGTCAAGGTCATAGAGCTTGTAAGCTTTCTGACTAGCTGGATAGCAAAAAAAAAAAATACAATGTTTGGCTCGAGGAGCGAATTTATGGGGAACGTGCACATCAGTAGCATATACTAGACACCCAAAAACTCGAAGGTGGGAATAAGAAAGGAATTTTTCCATAGAGTCGCTCAAAAGGAGTTTGACGAGAAAGGAGTGGTGTGGGCAAACGATTAATGATATGAACATCAATAGAAACACATTCTGCCCAAAAATGTAAAGAAAGATGGGCTTGAAAACGAAAAGCTCGAGTTGTCTCAAAAATATGGTGATGCTTGTGCTCTACAACCCCATTTTGTTGAGGGGTATAGACACAAGAATGTTGATAAGTGGTCCCTTTTTGTTTAAAAAATTCTTGCATAGAGAAGAATTCTCCACCATTATCAACCCGAATGTTGGCTATAGAAACATGGAATTGTGTTTGGACAAATGAAAAAAAGTTGACAAGTAAATGTTGTGTTTCACTTTTGTGATGCATAAAAAAATACCCATGTGAATATAGAATAATCATCCACAATAGTCAAAAAATATTTTGCACCAGAAAGAGAGGCAATTTTATGGGGGCCCCATATGTCACAATGAATTAATTCAAAAGGTCTAACAGACAAAATTGAACTAACAGAAAATGGAAGTCGACTTTGTTTTGCAAGGGCACAAACATTACAAGCATTATTAGACTGGAAAGGGAAACTTAACAAATGTTTTGCCATAAAATGTAATCTAGAGGAAGACAAATGCCCCAATCGACGATGCCACAAAGTGGTGGAGAAGGTGACTTGAGGACCGGGTGAACAACAAGAAGTAGTTGTTGTGGATGAAGTTTGAGGTTTTGGCTTCTCTGATGCCAATGCAACTAAGTAATAAAGTCCGTCTCGTTGTTCACCCAAACCAATCGTTGTCCTCGTCATCAAGTCCTACAAAATACACCAATGAGGAAAGAAGGTTATTGAACAAATGAGATCTTTGGTAACGCAACTCACGGACATTAAATCCACCTTGAAAGATGGCACAACAAACACATTTTTTGAAGTAATATTGGAATTCAAAGGTAGATTTCCAATGGATGTAATCAGAGCCTGTTCTCCACTTGGCATAGCAACTGGTGGCAAACGGGTGTTCTTACTACTGTTGACAAGCAAGGTTGGAGATGAGGTAATGTGGTCTGTTGCACCACTGTCGATAATTAATTGATGGAGGCGCAACAATGTTTGTAACAAACCTAAAGAAGTACCAACAACATCAGCTTTAGAATTGGCAGATTGTGTTGTTCCTTTACCCTGCATGATGGATAAGATTTGCTGAATTTGCAAATCAGAGAGCCCATTTGTCACCAATGGCACTTCCTACATCATTGGACCCTCTTTGACATTGTTCACTGAAGGCTGATGGCTTTTGTTGCGCTTAAAATGATTGCTTCTTTGATTGGACCTGTTTGATGCATGTTTAGGGTGTCCTGGCGGGTACCCATTCAGCTTCCAGCATGTTTCTCGCACATGATGGTCACGGTCACAATAAAAGCAATGCAAAGGTTTTCTATTGGACAAGTTGGAACAAGAAGAAGAACCTTGTCCATGTCTAACAGCCAGAGCCACCAGTTCAATCCTTTGAACAACCATGGCTGAGTTCTCCGTCATCTCACGTGCAGCCCCTAGGCTTCACTACTTCTCTTCTTGTACAATGGAAGAGTAAGCCTTGGCAACATCATGTAGTGGATTCATCAATAGAATCTGTCCTCGGATTGCATTGTAGGACTCATTAAGTCCCATGAGAAATTGCATCAATTTGCGTCTCTTATGATCCACCCCACAAGAGCAAATGGTGTCATTATAGGATCCTAGTTCATCCCATAATTTTTTTAGCCTTGTGTAATAAGCCGCAACAGTCATTTGATCTTGAGCAAGACAAGCAATGTCTCTCTCAATCTGAAAAATACGAGGGGCATTACTTTGAGAAAAACGATCCCGAAGGTCTTCCCATACCTCCTGGGCGGTGGTTGAAAAAATGACACTGCCTACAAGATCCTGTGTGAGTGAATTAAGAATCCAAGAGAGGACCATATCATTACATTTTTTCCATGAAGCATAGTCATCTGGTTTGGTTGTGGCAGACGGCATTGTGGTGGTCCCGTCAAACCTAACTTGGATTTGGCATTCAAAGAAATCATCATGGCTCTACACCATGTCGAATAATTATCCCCATTGAGAGGCTTGGAAACA
The DNA here is from genome assembly GCF_004353265.1 of Vitis riparia. NCBI lineage: Eukaryota > Viridiplantae > Streptophyta > Magnoliopsida > Vitales > Vitaceae > Vitis > Vitis riparia. The sequence goes on along the minus strand of NC_048435.1, from coordinate 5,186,995 downwards.
AGCCTCATCCCTGGATGATCAGAATGGTGAAGGAAATATGGATTGATAGCATCAAGCTTGCCTCCATCTGAATATTGCTCATTTGCCATGATGATAAGAAACAATGATAAAAAAGAAGGCAAAAAGAAAAACAGAGAGCTAGGGTATCAGTCCCTGCTCTGAAACCATGTAAAATAAAGGGAAAAGAATATTTTCCTTTTTATTGAATAATACTATTGAATCAGGAAACGTAGCTTTATACAAGAGATTTCCTACAATCATGTTAATCATGCTAATCTATTCTTGGTAGTCTAAGTATAAAAGGCAACTAATCAAATATACAACTAATACAATATGGCTGGATATTTTTGTCAATGGAAAGCCAAATGTCATTGACCTTCTCAACAGTTCAAGGATTCAATTCCTTTGAACTCTCATACTTTCAATGTATTGATTCATGGTTGGTGCAAAGCTAGGAAGATGAATGATGCCCTGAAGTCTATGGTAGAGATTAAGGAACATGGGTTCTGCCCAGATGTGATTTCTTATACGTCCATTGTGGAAGCTTACTGTCGTGAGAAATATTTTCGCAAAGTCGATTCTGTACTAAATGAGATGGAGGAAAAGGGGTGTCCCCCAAATGTAGTGACATACACCATTGTTATGCATGCTTTGGGCAAGGGAAAGGAAATATCTAAAGCTTTGGAGGTGTATGAGAAGATGAATGGAAGCAGTTGTGTTCCTGATACTTCATTTTACAGTTCCTTGATTTACATACTAAGCAAAGCAGGTAGGCTTAAGGATGCTCGGGATGTATTTGAGGACATGACAAAGCAGGGTGCAATCCCAGATGTGTTGACCTATAATACCATGATCTCTGCTGCCTGCATGCATTCCCAGGAAGAAGATGCCTTGAAGCTGCTTCTGAAAATGGAAGAAAGTTCCTGCAAGCCTGATCTTAATACTTACTCCCCTTTACTGAAAATGTGCTGCAGAAACAACAGAATGAAGGTGCTTTCAGCATTGTTGAACCACATGTTTAAGAACGACACAAGTCTTGAAGCTGAAACCTATTCTCTCTTGGTGCATGGACTGTGTAAGAGTGGGAAACTTAAACATGCTTGCTTGTTTTTTGAGGAAATGGTGTCAAAGGGATTGGTTCCTAAGGACTGTACCCACAAGTTGTTGCTGAAAGAGCTTGAAAAGAAGAGTATGGTAGAAGCCAAGGAAAGGGTTGAAAAGTTGATGTCACAGGCTAGACAACAAGGATGACTGTTGAGATTTAGGATGCATCCCCTGATCCATCACTTTTCTCTACTCTTTTTCTTTCTGGGCATGGGTCATTTTGTGTAATGGTTTTGTTAGTTTCCAAGACATTGCCAATGGCAAAAGCAACTCTCCGCAGGACATCATGTTGGAGAGATCGGCTATTAGGGGAAGCATGATCTTCAGATGATAAAATGTGCCATCTCATGCTAAAGTTTCATCCTGTAGCTTCATATTTGATTAATACAACTACATTTGATGACTCTGATAAAGTGGCAACGTAGGGAGACCTGTTTTTGCATGGCCATTTCATGCGACCAGAATGAATCTTGGAGCCCTCAATGGGGATTCTGGTTCCATTGATTTAGGAAGTAGAATCCTGATGTGAATACTTGTTGATTTCAATTATTTTTGCAATAGATCATCTTTTTAACCTGTTTTCATGTATATAACTTTTTCTTAGTTGTTGTACACCTCCACCACAAAATGTATATATAGATTTCACTAACCAAGCATTGCAACGAACTTCCAGTTAGCTTCATTTGTGATGCATATGTGTCTGGACAAGAAGGTAACCACAAAGGTTAAGAATGCATCTGCATTCTCGTGCACCATTTTACTATGGAGAGCGCTTCAAATGGAAAGATGGAACAAAAAGTGTGCACCATATTACTATGGAGAGAGCTTCAAGTGGAAGGATGGAACAAAAAGTTTGGAAAAAGGAATTCAGTTCTTTTCGCTACATAATATACAGAGATAGAACTTAAAAGGAAAAAATAACAAAAAAATTAGTTGATTATTTCTTTTCCATCAATTGGTTCACATAAACAAAGAATGTTCAGCAAGAAAAGAAAATACAACGTTGAATAAAGTGTGCATTTAGAATTTACAAGAAAACTGTAGCATCAGAAGCATGAAATTTCTCCTCGGAAAGCTTAAGCTTAATGCTTGGTTTGATTGCCAAAAGAATTGGTAAGGATATATTAGTTACAGAGACTACAAGAAAGTAGCAAGTATTGGCCGTTCTAGTTTCCAAGTTACTTTAACCTTCATACTCGTCCAAAGTCAAACAGAGCGTAAAGGAGATGGAGTGAACTTTTTCAAATGATGTCTCACAGATCTTGCTTGTTTGATTGTGATAAAAGAGAAGTTGAGCTAATGCGAGAGGGCACACTACTTGCCATTGGCTGTCGCCACCCTCCTCTTTCCAGGAACCCCTCAATCAACCTACAAATTTCATATAGAATAACAAAATATCAACCCAAATGAAAACTAGAGATCACTGGAAAAGCTCCGGACAGCACTCACATGCTACAGATGGCCCTCTGTGACAATGCCAGCTCACGGTCTAGGAACGAATCCTCCAATCGGAAACTCAGCCACACATAAAGATCCAATACCTTCAGTAGGTGATAACCCAGATGAGAAAGAAGATTTTAGCAGCAAATTGATCTGATAAACAGAATAGTTGATAGTGGACTAGAAATCATTTTTCACTTGTATTTGACAAATCCTTCAGCTTTCTGGTTTGATGAAAAAAAAATATATATGAAGAAAATCAAACAACTAAATGACTACATGCAACAGATAATAGGTTTCTTTCATGGCTCCATAAGTTGGTCTCAAAGCTATTTCTAGATAGGAAAATGAAATTTACATAGCTAGAGAACCTCCAATTAACAACAGCTTAAAAGGTGAAAATACTGGAGAAACTTCCTACTGGAAAAATGGAAAACACACCAAATTGTGCAATGAGTCAGACACTGGAATGATATTTTTCTGCCGAAAAATGACTTCCACGAGAACAAATAGCCGTAAAGCACAAGTAAATTAAGAAGCTGTTGGTTGATACATAAAACTTAGTCCTAGACAAACAATAACAATTTGATTTTTCATGACACCATTTTTTAATTAATTTTAAAATTGTGACAAAACGTAATTCTTACTCTTGAAATTCAACTTTCATATCTTGATTTCCATACTTCTCACTTTCCTGATCCTGCTCTGATATTCACCCACTAAATAAACTAGAACTTTTGAATACCAACCCTGCACATTTTCTCCATTCAGTAAACAAACTACAAATACCAATTTCCTTTGAGTGACAATTTGTAGCCAGGGTATTTGGATATGGAATCTCATGTTACTCCTTAGAACACAAGAAGATGATGAGAACAAATCTAACCTGGTAAATGGATTCAAGCTCCTTAAGTGCAGAATGTGATTTCGGCACTTGAAGTGTCCCTGGTGTAAATATTTCCCGAAGTCGAACAATGCCCTTCTTCGCATAAGTTTGTGCAAACTAGTCCACAGTATCCAATTAATAATCTATCTCAGTTCCCTCATTCACAACAAACATCTAAAAATCATCAAAACTTCAGATGAATCTTACCTGTATAAGACCCTGAGATGAAATGTCATTGTTCATGTCAACTGGACTGCACATCACAAGCATCATTACATTTAAATCAAATCAAGTTAATGAAATTAGAATACACCTAAACTAGCTTAATTAGTCAGCTAAATTGCTTTGCAATCAGCAACAATCCAAGAAACTGTGCTAGCCAATACATCCTGAAACCTTAGGATTGCAGAACTGAGTTGTAAGACCCCAATGCCACAGCATAAATATATCTTTTGGCCAATGAGCTGAGTTGAACTTTATCAACCCCACATAACAACATGAATAATAATTTCAGGAGACTCGATAGTTTCTGATAGTGGGTAAAGGGGGTCTCAAAAATTACCCTCCACAAAAAAGTAAAGAGTTTTGGGGAACAAAGTAATATAAATTTAAAGCTCTCTTTGAGAAGGGGCCAGAAATGTTACCTAATAACAAAAAGGTACTTATCATGCAACCCAAGGGGAAACTCATCAACGATTGCAGCAACTTTCTGTTGTCAATGAAGCAAAAGTGGCATTAAGAGTAAATAACCAAAAAAGGTAATATTCTCAGTTGATAAAAAAAAAAGGCCTTTTTCTGGAAAGTAGGGAAGAAAACATGACACTAAGAACTTTACCAACATTTCTTCACAATCAGCAATGAAATAGTTTGAAGATAATTTGGCATTATCTACAAAATGCTCCTGGAAAGAAAAAGTAAGTCAGATAAATATGTATCACAGTATCTGTGTGTGTGACACTTATTATATAGTGGTGGGCACCATGATTAGGTGTCACAGAAAAGAGCAGGATGGATTGAATTTCAAATTGTTAAAACTTTCAACATTTAGAATTGGATCTCGAGCTATTTCAAAATCTTCAAAACTTCTCAAATCTATCTAGGAAATTCCACAAATTTCAACAATTAATATTGTGTTTCGCTTCCAACCAGAATTAGGTTGATGTCTATACATATGATAAATATAAATAGTGGGAGACTGCAAATCAGAACAGAGAATTTCATAGAAATTATTCTGCAATTTTTGATGATTAAAAAGACACATTAAGGCTGCATTTGGTTCGCCAGCATCTAAACTTGAGAATGGAAATCATATTTCTGGAAATAAAGTCCAAGAATATAATGAATATGATCCATTCTAGTGTTTGGCTAAAGTTGGGAATTTGAAACTCCTGTCATTTTTTACTTCCATTACAGCATTTAGTTATCTTGAGAATTAATTTGGATTTACACAATTAACACTCCCAATAATACTAATACATGGGTTTAGATGTAAATAATACAGAGAATAAAAATAAGTTATCCACCTTCATTTTAGCTTTCTTCCTAGGAATGGGAAGAATTACCAAGTCCTCCATAGGTACGACATGTTCCCAAATTTGAAATAACAAATCAAAACTTTCCAAGTTATGTGCATCCAATTATGGTCAACCAAACATATCCTAAATCAGTTGTCAGAATAACTGATTTGGTTATCCTATCTAGACAGTCTTTCATAAACCATTCAAGGTAACCCTGCACAGACGCACTGCAATTACACATCTGTTCTACCTAATAATAAAATATCAAGCATGAGAAATCCTATGTTCATGTTAATGAGGTATGAAATAAAGATATTTAGATAGGCAGGAAGACAGTGAAATAGAGATACTAAAAAAGTGACTTACCAACATCTGATAGAGGCTTTTTGTTGGATGAAAACGTGAATGCATAAACAAGAGATCAAAGGTTGGAAATAATCCAGCACGCTGCATTACAAGATGTGTTCTGTTTTAGTGAATGGAAAATAGAAAAGTAGGGTGAAAAACCATAAATCAAAGTCTAGTAATGCCTGGAATAATTTGATCTATGGGGTAAATAATATGAATTCATATCAAGGTCTAATCTCTTGAGAGTAATCAAATGGATATTTTTCATGTTGGTCACTTCTTCAATTGTGCAATCACCTCTAGAACAGGAGATGGGGATTTCAGTGATGAATGTAGCAAGGGTAGATCCTTCACATTCATACAAGTCACTTCACCATCAGGAAATTTTGATCCAAACCTGCCAGCTCTCCCTAAAAAGAACCAATAAGCCATCTGAAGCAGAATTTTCTTTTTCAATATATATACATATACACATATGTATGCATAAACACATAATGTGTGTGTGTGTGTGTGTGTGTGTGTGTGTGTGTGTGTGTGTGTGTGTGTGTGTGTGTGTGTGTGTGTGTCATAGACGGGGTACACTATAGGGCATATAAAGCATACATCATCCTATAGCCAAAACAGGAAAAAATAAAGGGCCTAACCACCAGGCCAAAATTTTCACAAACTTCACACAAGGCTTTGTTCAAATGGGTATATTTAATGATCCATGCCCCCTGATTCTCGTCAAATATTGTTGCCTCATTTCAAGGGGAAAGAGATTAACTAATTAATCATTTAAAGTAAACTACTTCGCTAACAAGAGTAACAAGCCACCATCTTATATTAAAAATGGGTTCCCCAACAGTATAGCAATATTCTTGATTGCAACATTTTTTTTTCTTACATCAAAATAAAATGATACAAGCAAATAATTAAAAAATAAAAAAAGAAGGGAGGAAGCTAAATTCATCTTTAGAAGAGCATGTATATTGGCTAGGATTGTGCAAATAAAAGATAAGCAGCCATTCACAAAATTTTCAGAAACAAACAGCTATGAGTCTATGACATATGAACATTGAAGCAGGCAAACAGATAAAATGGTTTTTAACTAACATCAAAATTGTTTCAGAATCATCATGTAAAGAAAAGGACATAGTTATCTAAATACAAAAACAGGCATATTGATACAAAGGGAAAATCCCAAACTTCTGCTACATGGATAATAAGGTACCTGCAATTTGTTTGATCTCTGGTACAGTGAGATCCCGCTCCTCTATGCCATCAAATTTTTTCAATGTTGAAAATATGATTCTAGAAATGTTCAGATTAAGACCCATCCCAATGGCATCACTAGCCACAAGAACATCAAACTCGCTGGTTGCATCATTGAACATTGTTGCCTGCAACCCTAAAGAAAATTTTAACTAGCTAATCCTTATCAAATAGAAGAATAACAGTGTACCTTCAGAAGGTTTTAGAGACATGATGTGTACAAGCATGTAGATAGATCAATATAAAGATACATAATTAGATGGATGGATGAATATGCATACATACATAAATATATATAAGAGAGAGAGTGAGAGAGAGAGATAGATCAAATATAAGAACAACAACGATATTTTAGGACAAAGGATTAATAGCAAAAGTCAAACTTGACTAAGGAAACAACCTGAGAGAATGAGTTCTGTTATCAACATTAGGAAATGATGTCATTCAAAATAGAAAAATCAAAAAGAAAAAAAAATATGGACATGCATAAAGAAAGAAAAACTTAAAAGTTGTCAACTGGGAGCATTCATTTGTACAAACCAAAAGAAATTTAATGAAGCAAAACAGTACTTCTTAATAGGAGGGAACCGATACCTGTCTTGTTCGAGTCTCTGGTGGCAGTGAACCATAAACTACAGAACAAAGATGCTTCCCCCCATTTTCAATTTGTCTCTAGCAGAATTGGAGAAGATACAAATGCAGTTAGAAAAGTTAGTCCCTTCAATTGCACGTCAACCGTGCAGAGTAAGCCAGAAAGATAAAAGAAACTAAGTTACTTGGGCTCATATACTAAGGGCAATATATAATTAACAACATAAGGTCCTGTGCAAGACTTAGCCAATAATGATAGTGATAATCACAGCAAAAGATAAATACAGTTTAGTGAAGTTTAACACAGGACATGTAAATACAGTTTTCAACATGTGGAATCAACTTATTTCAAACATAGGTAATCATTTGTGAGATGGATTAAGGTTTGATCCACTTCAACTACCATCCTAGATTAAGGTTCAAACCACTTCAACTACCATCCACACTAGTCATGCAGCTATATCATGTCATCCAGGTTGTTAGCTCAATTTAGATCAGCAGTGAGCCCAACCTGATGTGATGTGGTTTTAGGCCAGACAGTTTAACAAGTCCAGGTTTAAAATTGCTCTGTTTCAGACACCAGAAGTAGACTAAAATGGAAACTGTTTTTTAAATAAGTCCTTACCCTTTGTGCCACATGGTTAGTGATCTCCTACATTGTCTTTGGGTATTGGGGTTGGGAGGATGTTTCACTCCAAGAAATTCATTACTAATTGAAATATATAAGTTATGCTACCTGGCAGACTTGAAATCCCAAACTCCAAACCTGGGGTCATGAGGGAAACCTCTGGATCCCACAAGGCCACAGCTTATTGGTACAAATTTGTGGATCTAACTAACAACCAAACTACTACATGACATAAAGCGTCATGTTCAAAGCAAACATATTGTGAACAATGAGAAAATTCCAGTAAATACAAGAATATTCTATGCCAAATGGTTGAATCCACAACATGGGCAAGAAAAGAAGGAAAAAAAAAAACAAAACGAAAAGGGAAGTAATTTTTCACCTTTAACTTGTATATTTGACGACGTGAAAAAGTTACAATGCAGTCGCCTGTTTGTATATCAGAAAAGGATCTGAGAGGAACATTCAATGGAACTAGAGGTGAAAGTCTCTCATAACATTGAACCTAAGGCCAAGAACAGAACAAAACAGTATTACATTAAAAGCAACATGATAAAAGCACTCAAACCAATGCCACAAAATCAGAGGGATTTACCGATTACTTAACAATAATTGGACTGAGGGGGTACACATGATATTTAAAAAGAAATTTCATTAATACCATTGGATCATTACCATTTGTACACTGTAACAGAAAACCCTTAAGAGAATTTAGTGAATTAGACACAGTGCAAGGAGAAGCAATTTTACAGCCAATTCAACAGAAGTGCTTCTAGAAATAGTGGAAGCACTCTCCCAAACCCCTATCCCTCAACCCCCAACACCAAAGGGAAAAAAGGAAGCGACACAATAAAAAATCAGTCAAAGAACTGCACAACAAGGTGAAGAAACTTCCCAGACAATCTTTCCTAAGAGTCTGCTCACATGGATAGGACATCGATGCTGTCCATGCCTTTAAAAGAAAACTTCATGGTACATTAATTTGCAGGAAAAGCAATTTTATGGGTCAAAATGAACCTGGAACCTCAAATCGTCAACACCAATCTCTCCCCTTGTCCTACCCACACACCAAAAAGAAGGAAAAGGTAATACAATAACAGCTTTGCAGTATAGTTATCATTTCTCATTATCTACCTTTTGCACAATGGTACCTTTCAACATTAATAGATGGATGTGTACATGGGCAAGATACAGCATTAAAATCCCCACTAAACCATGTTCTAATAGAATCTTATCTGAAGGAAAGTATTGAATAAAAAATGTCCCTTCAAAAATTAAAACAAGAGGCAACTTGACCAAATGCATGTCTACACTTGATTTCATTACCTCAAAATCATCTCCTGTCACCTTAAGTATTCCCTGAATAAGAGGAACAGAAGACACATCTCCACAGAGGTGAAGTTCATCAGCAGAAATTCCTAATAGAGCACGCGTAAATGAAAAACCCCTTGTCCTACATCCCAACATCTGAAAAAAAGGGAGAAAATAAAACTAAAAATAAAACAAAGACAATGATAAAGACAACAATAACATTGATGATAAAAAACGAAAAACACACAACAATAACAATGATGAAAAGATATTTCCACAAGTTTGCTTGATAAAAAACAAGTTCCAACAACAAAACTTTATATCAGGAGTTTGCTTCATATCATTTTGATGGACTTAGCTATTTTGTGAGATTACCTCATTAGTGCAAGACAAATGAGGAACTGCAACTGAATAATCAATACATATAGACTGCTTTTTTGTAATTAATTAGAAGGAACCAAAGGCCCAGCAGATTGTATACATGGTGTACATGAGACACCCCTGAAGGAGCCACAGCAGGGAAAATTAAAAGGCTATACCAATAGCTTAAGACATCTATAAAGTTGCCAAGATGAGAGATAAATCCTATTTTTAATCATACATTTGGGATAAATCCCACTTCCATATATTTCTTCATAGTATGAGGCTTTTCCTACAGTACAGTAAGGATTAGTCCTCCCTAACTATTTATTATAAATTCACATCTGATTGAAAAACAAGCACAACAATGGTTACTATAGACTAATTGCTTAAAGGTTCAAATTACTTCAAACAAAAAGCAAATAAAGATTTAAGAACAACCATCTATTAATTGACATAACAAGGTAACAGAGCAACTCAGTCTCATACATAATCCATATTATAGTACAAAATAAAACCAAATTCATCACTGATCTATTTTCTGTGCATCTCAAGGCATATTTCACAATGCTGCTATGATGCAGTGCTAGCAGCATGAGGTGAGAGAATTAGGAACTCCACATGGCATACTTGCCTTATTTTTGTATTTATATGGAAAATTAGAAACACAATTGCCCAAGGACAGAAGACGCTAATAGCTGAATAAATCAACCCCAAAGACATGAGAGCATCTGAGATTTAACATTTATCTGGAACCAATTAAGGAACAGGTCAAATTGAAGCACTCAGATACAAACAAGTTCAGTTTGGCTTAGGCTTTTGGCTTTGATAAAAAAAGAGATCTTATGATCTTTTATAAAGCATTTCTTTATGTTTCTTGTTCTTTTCTTAGGATTTTAATATTACAAGGTTGGCAGTTAAATTTAAGGCTAACACCATATGGAATGTTACAGCAAGAATCAGAATTTTCTAACCCAGATATAAACATCTGGAGCTGGAAACATCTGAACTCATTAAAAGATTCCAACCCCATTATTATTTTAAAATATTGCTTATGTTACTAATTCTTTCCCATTGCTTTTAATACAAACGTTGGCAGTTGGATTTAAGATTAAATCCATACCAAACGGGTAGAGAACAAGTAAAAAATTTTCAAACCCAACTACAAACAGGTTAGTTTCAGGTTGTCCAGAACCAAACCCTCACAGAATTAGTTGATTGGCTGATTCCCAGGCCTAGATACTACTTTGTAACCTGCTGTTTGCTAGCACTTGCTTTCTCTAACTTGGCATTCCATCTAACATGTCTGGCTTGGATTTAATAGCAAGAAATACTGTTATGAGCTTGCTAGACTATCATATAAAATATTTCTATAGATAAACCATTAACATGCCTGAATTTCATCAATGACAGCACAATGATAGTCCGAGGTCACATCAGCCATCTCAACAGTCATGGCCTTGTGTTTTGCACCATCAATTTCCTCTCTCTCTTGTCCTGTAATCATATCACAAGGAACATTTGCCTTGTTCAACCTTTTTGCCACCTCCCATGCCAAGAGTCTTAAAGGTCCACAATATATGCCTGCAGAATAACAAATCAAATGAAAATAATTTGAACCTGAACCAGTTTATTTTTATTTCATTACACCCTCAATGTCCTCCTAAGTACTTGGGTAAGAAAACAAAAAATAAAAATCATGGTAAATTAGCATTTCTAACGTACCAGAAGAACTTGACTCTAGTCGCTTCAGAGCATGGTGTGTTTTACCACTATTTGTGGGACCTACATGCATGATCACTTTCCGGCTCTTTCTTCGAGCATTTGGGTACCATGTATGAGGATGACTGAAATTAAACAGAAACCTGATTATAAGAAGAATACCAGCAGATGGTAGGTATATCTAGGCCAAAATTATGATCACATTTAGCACAAAAGATCAATTTGGAGATGTATATAGAACTAAGATAAACTATTGAGGAAAACAACACTGATCTAAGTTGCTTATTCAAAAATTTGAACTGAGGGATGGGAGAAAGCACAGAAACATGATTGTTTTCTCTGCATTCCCCCACTCTATCTCCAAAGGAAACCACCACCACCCCACACGCCCACCTGCCCACCTGCACACTCCCCACCACCCACCCCCCCAAAAAAAAAGCACTGACACAGACATCACACATATTCTATGGTTAATTATTAGAAAATATGTTTTTACCACTCCAACATTTTGAAACACTGTTTAGGAAAATAAATTGATTTTTTTTTTCACCCATGATAGATGGTTTCAGCTTATAAAACTAGACTCAGCTGATTCGCCCAAATCCGACCTATAGCAACTTGCAAATTTTGTGATCCCAAGATATTAAAAAATTTACTCTAAGAAGTATATCCTAGCCTATACCATAAGAAAACAGAAATGGAAAGATAGCTTGAAATCCTAAAACCGAGCCTATCAGAAGAAAAAAAACTAGAACCATTGCAGACATGTCTTAAGTTTTTTATCAATATGTTTTGGAATACAAAACAATTTCTTACGTCAGGTCCATGAAATCAAGCTTCGAGGTACTACTGGAGCTGCTGAACTGCCTTATCCTATTACAAACACCAACTAGAATTCTGAACCTCAACTCCAGGTGCCGATGGAAGGGCTCCATCGTACCTGCCAAGAAAAAGTAACATGAATATCAATACAACATAAATCCTAAATTTATAGTGATTAAACAGAAGTGGGAGAAATTTGAAGATAAGAATTACCCATTTCACCTTGCTTGACAAATTCCTAGAGCATTCCATTTTTTCTTTTGTTAATATATCTACTACCTTGCTCAAAAACTCCTAGTGTTTTTTTCTTTTTGGTGATGTGCGGTAATGTCTACCAAATAGTAGGAATGAAAACAGGACAGAAGATGACAAAACTGAAATATTGTGCTTGCATGCACGATAAATTAACTAAGCTTTAAATCTGATCAATCCAATAACTAAGCATGCACAAGAAAATATGCTTTGATCCATTAAGTTGCCCAAATACCCTTTTCAAAGTATTAAACCTAGATACGCTTGAACTACCCAGTTTACTCCCAGCAGCATGCAGCACATACAGACAATCATATGATTCAACCAACAGGGTTTCGCGCAGCCACATTGGCATAAAGTAATAGTAAGCTAGCTACATTTAACCATGCCATGGAAAATGACCAATACTAAAGCAGTAAAACAAGGAAGTAAATGTTATGGTGTCTCTCTTCACCACATATAAAAACCTAGAACATTGCCTAATTTGGGATACAATGCCCACCAAATGTTCGACATATGTGAAATTGATAGCTACAAAACAGCAACCATCCATAAGAGGGCATTCTTTCTGCATCTGCCCTCAAGCCTTCAACCTAGGAAATATGTGGCCCCGTGGTGTAGTGATTACCTCAGCTTTTGGCTAAATCTTCAAGACCTCCAAAATCATTTTCGCCAATCAATGAACACGCACAAAACATCATTTTGCCAATAAATGGCAATTCGTTCAAGTGTATAGCTTATTGGAAAACCCTCTTTCTTGGATCCTTCCCCAAACGGGTTTCCCACGCACAGTAAAATTATACTTGTCACCACCCACAGGCATATCACTTTTTCCCCAATTGATTCCCGAGAAACAGCAGGAAGAGAAAACAGGAAATTAAAATTTTGGTTCTTCTGTTCTCTTTGCAACCAAACAGAGGATTATAGCTTAATCGGAGAAACACATAAAATAAGAAGAAAACAGGAAAGTAGAACGCGAACCGTGAAATGTAGGAGAAATGCCGGAGAATGACAAGTGCCGGCGAAGAAAGAATGATGAGGGCATGCTTGGATACCCCGATATTGCGAATTACCAAAACTAGAAAGAATCGAGGATTACAAGATAACAAATTCCCAGAGAGACCTCCGGCGAGTGCCTATTTCATCGGAACCCTGTGATTCTCGCGCCTTCTCCGGAATATGACACTAGAAGATGAATGGGGAAGTTATAACATCCAACAAGTTATGAAGTCCCGGAATAGTAACTATTTTTTTAAACATTTTTGAAAATAAATTTTAAAAATCGATGTATTTGTATGTATAACAAAATTCTATTTGGAAAATTAAAATATTTTTAATCTATTTTTAATATTTTTTAAAAAATTTATGTTTAGACCTTTATTTTTAATCATTATATATATAATTAGTTTTTAAAACAACTCTTAAAAATAAGTGAAAATAACTAAAAACATTTAAAAGATGTTTTCTATTTTTTATAACAAAAAATAGAAAACAGTTTTCTAATTTTCAAAAATGTTTTCTAGTTTTTTATTCTAAAAAACATAAAATTATTCTTGAAAACTATTATCAAACAAATTCAAACACTTTTAAAAATAACATATATTTTTTTCCTTTTTTTTTTTAATACCAATCATTTGGGTTTTTCTCCCCTTTAGAACCCAAGTAGAAAGATTTATAAGTAATAAATGATAATTTTCTCAAATTACAAGTGTTGCTAATTTAACCTTCTCTCCCGTAAAAGTTACAAATGATTGAAAGAGAAATACTTGAGGCTTTTTTATAAATAAAAAAAAATTTTAAGTTCTTTTTCAAGAGATTAAATTTTTTCCTACATTCTTAAACCAAACTTTTCAAAATCAATATACTATTCTTCAACAAACTTTTGAAGATTATCATTACTAGTTAAAAAAAATTACCCCATTTTCATAATTTTCTAAAAACACAAAGCACGTGTTGACCACTTATTTTTGCATTCTTCTTTAGTAAAATCATCGTCACTATCACTCCAAGTAGTCATTGTTGCATTCTTCTTTCCTTTCTTAGCCCCGTTCTTATATAGAGGACATTCATACTTAGGATATAAGTTTTTTTGCATTTGTAATAAATGAAAAAATATTTCCATTGATATTTTTTTAGTATGGTTACACCTTCCCTTATTCTTTTCAAACTTGATGAATGTGTTCAACTTTTTTGCAATTAATACAATATCCTCATTTTCTTCCCTCTTTTCCCTTGTTCATCTTCAATGTTACAAGCTTTAAGTGCAATGTTTTTCTTCCTTTTCATCTTTCATTTCTCAATGGCTCTTTGTGGTCATGGTTTCACAAGTCATTAAGGATCTTAATTATCAAATATTTTATAATGAAATATTACTTTACTCCTTTATTTAATTTTTAAATTGTATGATAGTAATGATTAATTTTTTTTTTAATATATAAAATTAATAACTTTTCATCTCATATTTCTCCACTCCTTATGTTTACATCCTGCACCACCCCCACTACTTGCGTCCACACCTTGAACCACAAGCCTCCTTCAACTTTTGTGCTCCACTAATATCTCTCGTTCTTCCTTAAATCCTTATCCATGTCATATAGTCTTTATATACTCATTTATATCTTATAACTTTTTTTTCTCATGACTTAAATATATTTATAGAGTCATTTCCAAAAAGCTTTCCTTATTTTATAAAAAAAAGTTATATTACAATAATATATCAACTTAGAAAATATTTTATACAATATTCTTTATAAAAAAAATATTTATTAATTAAGAATTTGAGAGAATTTCCAACACTTTTGAATATAATGGACTAATGGAGTCATAGATCAAATCATAAAAGTAATAAGTTGATTTTGATTTGATCAATACCTACATTTGAGGGTAGCTTTTATATAGTTTCTTTCAATTAAAATTATAAATTGATTGCATCATTGGGCCACCACAAGAAATTGAGTTGGGGAACCTCATCCAGACAGTGCCCGGCAGAAAGTGGCCCACATCCTTGAACCATTGGCCCAGAGTACGTACTTCCATATTCATTGGGCCTTTCGTTGGTTTTCTATCTACGGCCCAACAAAAGTCCATGGCTTGTACTTTTTACACGACACAATAACATGAATTTTAGTGGTTCGGATAATCGTACTTTTGTCATGATAGTGTTAATCCATATAAATTTATTAATTTTTATAAATCTTAAAATTATAAAAATAAAAATTAATTAAATAACGAACTTTATTACAAATACAAAATATTTTATAATTAAAACATTACACAAAGTAATAAGAGAGTGTAAAGTTGAATTTTAATTTATTTTCTATATTATTAAGCATATTATAATTAAATTTTCATACTTAAATTAATTTCCTAATTTTTTTAAAAATAAGACTTGAACGGTAACACGCCTAAAAGGTTTTTTCTTAAATGAACTATAATTTAAATAAACATTAAATCCATGTGCTAGACCCCATTATTTTTTAGAAATGTAGAGAGAAGTTGTAATTTTTTGAAAAAAATATTATTTAATATAAAGATACTATAGTGATATTCCATCAATGAAATTACAGACGAGCGACACTAAGATATAAAATACAAATAAATAAGATTAAGGTACGAATAATGAGTCTGATTGATAGTATTTTTTAGTTTTTATTTATAAATATCGGAAAAGATATTTATCTTTAATATAAACCTTATATGTAAAAGCCATTTAGATGAAATTTGAATAGATGATATACCATTTTATTTTTTAGGTTAAGAGGAGAGCAGCATCTCTTTGCAACATCATTCATTCAAACTAACTGAAAAGGACAGTTGACAGGAGTAAGGCTTGGAATTGGGGAAAATTTCTCCCAGTTCTATGTGGTCACTCTGGTCAAGTGAATTCTACAGGGCAACAGACATGGAATGGACATGTCATTGGTACAATGACATTGTTCCTTTAAAGCTACATTTGATGGCGAAGTCACAAAGACCAGAATTTTCTGGGTTTATGAAAAATATGACCATTGGTCATTTTCATTTCAAAATTTCAAGCACCGCCCATCTCAGCCATGTGCTGTTCAAAGAAGACTGGAGGAGAGCAGCCATTTCAAACTCCAAGGAAAATTTGGGAAGAAAAATAGAAAATAGATTTAAATTTAATAAATTATTTTTATGTATTAATTAAAAGAGACGCAACTTGCTTGGGATGAGACGATGAGATAGGGATTTGACTCAGCCCTCCACAGCCATCAGCAGGCCCATATGGAATTAGATGCTGCATTGAGAGTTTGAGGGAAAACAATATTGAAAATGACAGAAACCATATGATTTGATGGCCAAGATGGCCAACTTGGGAGGTGGGTGTTGATGCCTCTAGTTATCCCATCTCTAAAATCCTTTTTACGCCATTGGTGAAGCCACTTGGGTGTCAATCTCCTATGAATTTGGTGCATTTAAGAGCCATTCTCTTCTGTAGGGATGATCCCCCTAAAATTCAGGGCTGCAATAATTCCTGCATAATTATGTGCGGACCCCATTGGGCCCAAAACAAACGCGTCTTGGATGATAGCCGTAGATTTTGGCAAAATTATTTCATCAAGCTTTGTGGCTCTCCTTGATCGACAAAAAGACTTGGGAGCTTAAGAGACTTGAGTGCAAACCCAGGAACATGTTTGTTTTAAGGTTCAATGTATTCTTCTTTTTCAATTCCTCAATCGAAGCAAACAATAATTCCTAGTGATCAAATCAAGCTAGAGTTCATAATGTTAGCTGCCAAAATGCAGAAGGAATAAGGAAGAAAGTTAATAAAATTTTGGATGTCTTCACATGATTGTTTAATTATTACAAAACTTTTCACATGTAAAGAGGAAAAGGGAGATATCAAAAGAATCATTTGGGATTTTTGAAAATAATAATAATAATAATTTTAAAAATATGATACTTTTGGGATTATTTTTGAATTTATGACAATTTTAAAACTATTTTGGAATTTATTGTACTTTTGATGACATTAATCGGAAGTTGCAATTTCAACATTCAACTGAAATTATTTTTTTAAAAGACAATTTTTAAATAAATTTATTGAAAATACAATAGATTTAAAAATAGTTTCAAAAGTACCATATTTCAATAAATGTTTTTTTTAAATCATTGTATTTTTATTTATTTATTTTTTCAAAGGGGAAATTATGTTAACATATAATATTTATAAAATATATATAAAAAAAGAACCTAAAAAAGTCATTTTTACGATGAGTTCATTTTGGGAAAAATAATTTTCATTTCATGTATTAGAACAATATCTATCTCACATTATTTAAAAATATCCTCATGTGAGTTGCGCTAATACATGTGACAAATCATATACACTTATAAGCGTATTGTGAAGTATGCACCGTTTTAGTATATGAAATGAAAATTATTTTTTATAAAAATAATTTTTTAAGTTATCTTTTCATCCATATTCTGTAAATAGTACATATTTACATAATTTCTCATTTTTCAAAATTCCCCGAGTGTCAAACCCGTCCAACAGGATTTCTAGGGATCTGATCTATAATTTAGACAACAATTCAACAATTCATGTTGGCTTTCAATTCTTTTTGTTTTCTTCTATTATAGTTCTTGACTACCCGCCCTGCCCTAATTTTTCAACATATTTAATGTGATTCCAACTCATAGTCCCTCTTTATATTCGGACAAAAACAAGCTGATAAATACATGAGATAGTCACGTCTACATCACAAGCATACCATGCTTTGAAGATAAATACTACCTACCGTTCAAAGATGCCAAGGATAATGACTAGTGATGTGAAAATTCGGAACCTTAAAATGGCTAAAAACCAAAAAAAAAACCAAAAGGAAGAGGCCTTCGATCTTAAAGCCTAAAAAAGCAACAAAAGAGGAATCTCTACCAAGAAAAAATTCAAATCCCACCTTTGACTACCTCGTAAATCCTGATTTCCTCTTAGATTTCACCAAAAAGAAAAGAGGGCTAGTTTGGGAAACATGAAAAAATAAAAGCAAACCCAAATCTTCTTTGAAATACTTTTTATGTTTTTGACCCATCTCGAATATTTTATTTTGTGTTTGAAAATCTAATGGGGCAATCCATCTTAGCTCATCCCTAACTATTGTATGTATAATAGTTACTTATGAGTGCAAAGACAAGAAACCATTTTGTTACTTTGGAACATACTGCCAAAAATTGTTCATCCACTAGAATTTTGAGAAGGTAGAAAGTAGAAACTCTTTTTGAAGTTTCATCCGAACTTCTATATTTAATTTTATTTAAAGAACTTATGATGTAAAAAAAAATATTTTTTAAAATAAAATCTCTATTTTAATTTACAATTTTTTTTTCTTCATATTTAGTAGGTATATGATAAATCAAATAATTTGATAACTTAATTTAAGTTATTAAGTAAATTAATTAGTTTGGTAAAATAACTTAATGGTATGATTAAAGTCAAAAACAACTTTAACTAAAAAGTAAAAATAATTAATTTATTTTTAAGTCTATATTTTTATTTTATTTTTTTATTCTTATTTACCTTACTTATCTCTATATTCTCCTTTATTACTCCATGACTTTCATTATTATTAGATTTTTTTCATCTCTAATTAAACTTTATTACAATAAATATGTCAATTTGATAATTTAGAGTTAGTTTTAAGTTAATTTTATTAAACAACCTTAATACTTAAAATAAGAATTAAGTAATAAATTGTAAGTTAATAATTTAAGTATAGTTTAACTTAAAGTCAACTTAAATAATTAAGTAATAAGTATTAAATTTTACTAAACACCCCCAATAAAAATATCAACTCACATGGATATGAGTCATATGACCATGTTCTATTTGGGAGAACAAAAATAAAATAGAAATTATTTTTCGAAAAGATGATCGAGAGTTTCAGACTTGAAAACCAGTATAATTCTAAACAAAACCATCCAAGGTTCAAATTCCTTTGTCCTTTATTGGGTGAAGAGATTTTTTTTTAAGTATAATTCTAAACAAAACCATCCAAGGTTCAAATTCCTTTGTCATTTTTTGGGTGAAGAGATTTTTTTATTTATTGGTTTTGTCTTACCCGTTATCATATATTATAAAGGGCTTTTAAAATTACGACTTTTACTCCAATTCTAACTTTATGTTTAAAAAAAAAAAAAAAAGGAGCCATCCTAGATCGGCTCTTAAAATTTAACAAATATTATTTTTTTTTCTTTTAAAAGTGTTTGTTCTTACCAACAAATTGACCAAATATTGGAATATAATAGTCACTTAAAAGAGTGTCATATTGTTTAACAATTTTGAGAAGGAAATACAAGGGAAAGGGGGAAACTGCCAAAAGATGAACATGATAAAGTGTATTATTATTATTTGAAAATGGAGAGGATGAAGTGGGTTCCTAGGGCTAATTGTTGTTGATAAGTGGATAGCCGTCCCACTTTCTTAGTCACTATCATTTAGTCTCGTCCCCCTGACCATAATTAAGTTTGGACCCCACCCCATGAAAAGAACTTGTTTAACCCCATTATCATCAAATTGATTATTCTTAGCATTTTCTGCTTAACATCTTTGTACTTTTCTCAATTTCAGGTGAGGATGGAATTCATTGCCACCATTTTAATGATCACTCAAGGCATAACATTGCTTTTTGTGTAGCATACACCAACTTGTCCAAAATAAAAAGGTAGAAGGAAAATGAAAATAAGTTTGATTCATAAAATTTCTTTTCATTAATTGTATTTATTTCTTTCATGATGTATATAAATTTATAAATACTTTCATTATATTTGTTTTTTTTTTTTTATAATTTAATTTTTTGATTCTTCTTCTTCTATTTTTAATATTTTTTATCATATAAATCAAACTTAAATAGACTTTTCTATTACTTAAATTATCTTAGACAACGGTTTTATGATATTTTTCAAGTAAAAAACATATATTTTTTTTCTTGGAATAGTTTATGAAGGTCGTTTCTTCTATGAATAGGGATAATGATGGGACGATTTTTTTTAAATATTCGTCTCATCTACTTCTAATGAGAGGAATTTGAAATTTAAATAAACAAGTTAAAGGTAAGTTTGAGACTTTTTTATTATTATTTTATTTATATGGGAGACGGATTTGGAAAAAGTTTGAGTATTGCCTTGTCTTGTCTTGCTCTAATTATATATAAAATTAATTTAATTTAATTCTTATTTTCCTATTTTTAATATATATAATAATAATAAAATATTTTCAATTAAATAAGTTATGAAAAATCATAATATTTTTTAATTATTTATAAGAATATATTTATTTGAATGTAATTAAAAAATTTTAAAAATTCCCTTATCCACCTTGTTTAATTTTTTTAATAGGACAAAGTTGAAAATTATTTTTAATAAATGAGACAGAGGTGATCCACCTCAAACTTGCCCATTGCCATCCTTATCCATAAATTCTTGTTAAAAAATCCAATGAATTATTTTTCACAATTCAAAGTTTAATCACATTTTATTCACAAATTTAAGATTACATTGAGGTTTAAAAACAAATTACACTGAAAACAAAAAACAAAGGATGGTCCAATGATTTTTAACATTTGACTTTTGTCACATCCCCTTTTGTCACCTAGCCAGTCACATCACATCCACCCTTTGTCATCTTTCCATCATTTGATTGTGGTCTTTGTCATATTAGGTATTTTGTGTGAGATTCCGATTCGTTTTGGCTCGGTTGGATGGGTCGGAGTTAGGCCTCAATCAACTATCTTGAAAGGAATTGAAGTTTGTTATTCAGTTACGCTGTCCGGATCTTTTTGGATGAAAGAAATTTCAATGTATTAATATAAATAAACATAGTAGTGATCATTGTAATAAGGAATAAAGTTAGATTTGTTTTTTCTTTAGATACTCGCTAGATATGTTTCATTGGTTTGGTATTAGAGCTAACAACTTACAATGATGGCTTCCGATGTTAATTCGCTTTATGGTTCAAGCACAACATGATAGGGAGAAAATTAAAATCTTGATAATCAAGTCTAATTTTATTCTTATCACATTTGATTACATTAACACTGAAGTTAAATCGTAATAATTATTAATTTTTGACGATCTTAATTATTACTAATAACTTAAAATTACTTTGAGATTATCTCTACACAATGAAGAATTGTTTAACTATTCGCTATTATATACAAACACAATAATGCTTTATAATATCCAACCATGAAACACTTTGATATTTGCTTTTATTTTATCAAGTTAAAGTCAATTTCTTTTGGTCACGATTGTAAATGACTATTGCACTACTTATGGGTGTAACTGATTATGATCAACAAAGGCCTTGATCTTGGAAGGATTCATAGATACATATTAGATAATTAGTGGTGTGGATGAGATAGTAGGCCCACTAGTGGATATTAGGTTTAACTCACTGGAATTTAATTTGATAGAGTTCGAGCAAACAAAAGGTCTTAACTTATCCAAGTACAATATATATCCTTAGCCCAAATTGCCATAGATACAATGGTTTTAAAATTATTGGATGTCTTATATCGTGCAATGCCAATATAAGACCTTGATTTTTGGCCTTTAACCTTGTCTTTCATGCGGGATCAATACATATTAATGTGAATACTACTTTATTCAAGACAAAGTAATTGCTAAGGAGATAGATATGCAATATATTTTGATTGAAGATTTAATAGTAGATGTCTTGACTAAATCATTGATAACAACTAAATTCAATACATTTAATATCAAATTCAATGTAATGTTATCTCTTTCTTTTTTGAGGAGGTGAATTGAGTCAGTTCGATGAGTTAAAGTCAAGTATGCATCGATACTCTAATATTCCCTAAAGAGGTAGGCTTGTCACCCACTAATCCATTAGGATCTTGTTGAATGAAAGAAGCTTCTACACTAAGATAGATGTGCTCATTACAAGAATGATTATCCATGACCGTCCTTAATGCACTCAAGGCTTTAAGCTTGTGATCAAAATGTAGACCAGATTATGTTGATTTACCCACAGAATTATCAAAGCATGACAACAGTTGTGTTCCAACATTTATACCAATTCTTAGTGGAATGAATACATATGACCTACACTTCTCTTTCCAATGAAAAGTGCCACCATGATAGTATATACAGTATATGATCTGCACTTTTTTTTTTTTTTGCCCTAAAATTATCTCAAGAGTCAACACGCAATACTAATGTGGTGCTTGGGTGTAAGATCCCATTTGTATCCTTTTTTCTATGGAGAAGATCATGAGAACCGTGGATTCATTATGGCTTCTTTGAATCCAAATTCATATGGTCTTCTCCATGTCTTCGTCTACAATATTATTCCTCGGTCCATGTGTATTTCTACTTTAACGGTTTCACATTGTGGAAATAGATGCCTACGGATTATCAATAGTACTATTATGACTTGAAGTAGATGGAACAGTAGATACAAATATGTTCAAATTTTCATTTCCAAGCATATCTTTCAGATAAGTCTCCCTCAACCCCCACTTCACCACCATCATTTTTGGGTTGAATCTTCATGCCCTTTCAATCTCGTGATCCTTTTCTCATTCAACCCATTTTTTCTAACTAAAATTTAAAAGTGTGAAAGGTAAGTTGCATCTTTAGAACAATATATACTATCTTATGGATGATTTTGGTTCTACCCATGAAGATTTTTAGTTTAAGAAAAGTATGTACAGAAGGATGAGTGATGTTTTAGTATAGAGAAAATACAACCAAACAACATTAATGAAGGAAAAACATTCTAAAATGATGCAGGCTTTTTTTCCTCCATACAATGACACATGAAGAAAATGCGGTTCCAAACACTTCCTTTTTCATCATGTCTTCATTGAATCCAAAAACATTGATCCTCCCTTAGATACCATTCCATGAGAATGAGAATACTGCATCAAGGTTGTCAAAGAAGAAAAAATAAGAATGGAATATTTCAAACTTGATGGGGGCCACTTGTTTTGGACCTTAGATATATTCATTCACTAGATATGGCCCATTGCTCTTTAGTTTTTGATACTAGTCTTCACCATACAAGTTTCTTTGCATTATTCAATCTTCACTTTTTCCTCCTTATTGCCACCAATGATTTCCAAGACCCACATTAGAAGAAGCAAAAACAAAGTTTATTCTGGATTTCTCATAAAGGGAAAGCACATCATCCACCATTTCATGACTATTATTGATTTTATGCTGATTAGATAACCTTGATTTGATCAAAATGGAAGTCCACTCATTCTACATGCTTAAATTTTGACAAAGTAAAAGCATTCTTATATTGTGAGGCCAGCTGCTTGTCTGCGCCCCGCTGCTTTGTGCGCCTATGAGAATCATCCAACAGGACTACAATTTATGAAATATATAATTCTAATTGTTAATCCTATAATAATTTACTTTTAATAAGATATTATCCGGAGACCCATCTACACAAGTACTAAAGATATATCATAGATATTATGTCTATACCCATCTACACAAGTACCAAAGATACAACAAGAGATTTCATATATATATATATATATATATATATATATATATATATATATATATGTATATCTCAAGACATTCAAATGTTTCGTACGAGTAGAAATGACAACTTTTAAAGTTGTGGAGGACTTCAAACAATAATATTTACATAAAAGGAGTGAACCGTTACAAGTTGAATTAAAAATTTAAAGTGTAATACTAGTTAGTATGAAGTGGAGTCGTGTCACAATTTAGAGAAAAGGACTGCCTATCAGCAAGGGGGAAGGCCGCCACAAGAAAGAACCTGTGGAGAAGAGCGTGACACGTTTGACAAACAGCAGGACTACTGGCAAACATGAAGAGATTCTGAGTTGAATGAAAGGAAGATTTAGGGAGTTTTTGCTCAGGAAAATCTAAGAAGAGAAGCTACACACCATGTCACGGGACACTTGCTTGACAGTGACACTTAGAGGACTCTGGACAAGCCTTAATGATCTCTACTTGGAACCAAAATAGTTATGCTATAGCTAGTGGAGGCTACACAATTGGTCGGTGGAGGTGGACTGGAGGAGGGGTTATGGTTATTCGGCAAGGACTCCATTTTGAATTTATGTACTGTATATACCATGGTTTACGGGATTTGCTTTTTTGGAATGTTGGATTAGCCTTTGAACCTGTAAAGTTTTGTGTTAATCAATTCTTAAATACCCAACAATCATGAAGAGCGGAAAGAAGCCAATACCATTGGACACCCAACAGCATGTTCCATATGGGTATTAACTATTAAGACTACAAAGACCAGTCAACTAAGTTTTTTCGAACAAGGGGTGCTTGAGCCAAGGGCTCCGACCGAGCATGGGCGGCGGGGGGCGCGGCAAACTAGGTTAAGATCACTCGGTCATGTGCCCAAAAAACACAGCCTTAAATTAGTCTACACATTCATAAATATGGTCGCAAAGTTGTTAGCTTGTAAGGGCTAAAGGAATGAAAAGGAAAAACTCCCAGGGTCCCCAAGTTGGGATAACTGCCTTTGTTTTGAAGGACACAAACCCTAGAATGAGCCAAAAAGGCCCTCAAAGTTGGTTAACCACAACCCCCGGCACTACCCCATACAATCTCAAACTGTGACCTACAAAATTGCACGTCGCTCCAGAAACCAAAATGAAGCAGAAATAAAATAATGAAAGAAATTTCACAAAACCCAAAAAATAAAATAAAGAAAAGGGAGAGAGGGAAGGGAGATGGGAGGAGCATCACTTTCTCCATGCTACATTACCACCCTCAGTCTAAACATTCCTTACAGGCATATAACCCAAGAAAAGAAAGGAAAAACAAAAGCAAGAGAAAACAAAAAACGCATATAGTACTAGTACTACCAGCAACACAATCGCTTTATCTTTTTCCTTCTTTAACTGCTTTTACTTTCATGGAAGACCAAATGGGGGAGAATTGATACAGATGGAGGGAGGTATTAGATCTTACACCTCTATGCTTTGCTGACCAGCGGGCAGGTGGCGGTGAAGCTGACCGGGTTGTTTTATGTGTAATGGGTAAAGCCAGGCGACATGCCCGTTGCCCCAACATGTTGGGGTGGTCTTGAGATTTGGGGTGGAAAGCCTTTTGGAGAGAGAGGGGGTCTCCAGTCTCAGCCCTTTATTCTGTTCAAATTCGATACTTTGCTGTGACTGAGAAGGGAGAGGCAGGCTTTGTTTGAACAGAGAGAAAGCTTCTCTCTCTACTCTCTCTCTCTTTCTGCTTTCCCTCTCTATGTCTGCCGCATTGTCTTGTTCTACCCCCAGAATCTCATCTCACTTCCACGCTTTAAAGCTCTCTCTCTCTCTATAGTCGTTGTGGTGTTGTTGTTCCACTTTCAGAGAGTATATACATGACATAAGAAGAGGGGAATAAGAAAACCCATCAATTATTTCGTGTCTTTTCTTAAGCGTTCGAGCTTCTTTGAATTAGTTGTAAGAGTTTCAGAAACTTCTGAAACAAAGAACGAAGCATGTTAGTAGCCCACTGCTTTTTATAGAGACAACCCACAAATTAGGTGAGAGGAATCCCATATATATGGGAGTCTTTTTATTGAATTTTTGACATTATTGTGGGTTCGTAGCGAAACCCAGAAATCCTGAAATAGCAGAAGAGCTGTATGAAGAAGTACTGAAACAATGAGAGATGGGAGCTCGAAGAAAAGCAAGGTTTTTTCGAACTTACTTTTCATGGAAAGAAATCCTGATTTTTTTTCATCATCATGGAGCCTATGATCGTTAATTTGTTTCTGATTGGTTGGTTCTTTGTCTTCTGTTTGATGAAGCTCTCATGGTCAAAAACACTGGTCAGAAAGTGGTTCAATATCAAGAGCAAAACTGAGGAATTTCAGGCAGATGAGGTTGTGTGCGGAGGTGGGTGTCCCTGTTATTGGCTTCTGTTCTTTGCTTTTGTATGAGTCAGGTTCATTTATGAGATAGGGTTTTGAGAGTAAGCCTTCTCTCCAATAATTAAGAAAAAGTTATTTTTCTTCCTCCACTTGGAAAGGCCTACTATGATTCTCAACTCTCTGTTTGGTTGTTGAGAAAACAAAGGGAAACAAAAAAGAAAATTTCTCATTGAACTTTATGTTTTATCCTGTTATGGTTGGTAACTGAATTAAAATGAGCCAAACAGTTGAATTAATTTCAGTTCGATGGAGTTTCTGTTTTCTGGGTTCCCAAGTAGTCAAGAATCTAAGATTCAAAATTCTAACTTCTCTGCTTTTCCTACCTTTTCTCTGAAATCAAACAGAGCATCAGCATGTAAATTCATCTTTTCTGTGACAGTATTTTGACCAAATTTGTGGGTGCTGCTACTAATTCTAATTTAAGACATTATTTCCTCTCCTTTTCAAAATTACATTCTTCAAATTTCTTTTTCTATTTTTCTTCCTTTTCCTATTTTTCTATCTGTTTTTCAATGCAAGTTCATGCATTAACAGTGATTTCCTGTGCAGGGGGTGATGTAGAATGGAGGACTAGCTTCTCCGAAAGGGAGCCATGTACAATCAAGAAAAGCAAGACAGGTTCAGTATCGTCACTACCCCGTTTTTTGTAGCACTCCCTTCCAAGAACCACAAAAACGTAGAAGAAAAGATTTGTTTTGATAATAAAACATGTCATTACTTCCTTGACATTATTTTCCTCATTTTGATGCACAGAGAAAATAAGCAAGAGTGCAGAGCGGGTCCGGCAGAGCAGAATAGATCTTGACCATCCTCGAGTTATAGATGTGCAGAATTATAGGTATTTTTTCTCTTGGAAATGTTCTTATGACATGTTTTGTTTCTGGTGGTGTATTAGTATTAATTGGTTTTCTGTGTTTGGTTTGAGGGCAGCATCTTTGTTACCACCTGGAATGTGGGCGGAAAATCTCCACCTAGTAATTTGAATCTGGATGATTGGCTCCATGCCTCACCTCCTGCCGACATTTATGTTCTTGGGTATGATTTGTTAGTTTTAATCTTCATATCTTCTTTTTCCTAACTCAGTTCTAGGCCCACTACTAATAAAAACATTTGTATTCCTTTTTTCAGATTTCAGGAAATAGTTCCTTTGAATGCGGGTAATGTTCTTGGAGCAGAAGATAATGGCCCAGCAAGAAAATGGCTCTCTCTGATTCGGAATACTCTAAATAATCTTCCTGGAACCAGTGGAAGTGGTGGGTGCTATACACCATCACCCATCCCAGAGCCCATTGTAGAACTGGATGCAGATTTTGAGGGATCAGCTAGGCAGAAGACCTCATCTTTCTTCCATCGCAGATCATTCCAGACAACCCGCAGCTGGAGAATGGACAATGACCCTTCAATGACTCAACCCCGACTTGATCGGCGATTCAGTGTTTGTGATCGTGTAATCTTTGGTCATAGACCAAGTGATTTTGACCCTAATTTCAGATGGGGTCACAGGCCTAGTGACTATTCCAGATGGGGTTCTTCTGATGATGACAATGGTCCTGGGGATTCACCAAGCACTGTATTATTCTCACCAATCTCTTGTGGAGGTTCTGCACCTGTGGAAGAAGGATATAGAATGCCTGGGAATTCAAGATACTGCTTAGTTGCGAGTAAGCAAATGGTTGGCATATTTCTTACAGTGTGGGTGAGAAGTGAGCTGAGGGATTATGTTCGAAACATGAAAGTCTCTTGTGTTGGCAGGGGATTAATGGGTTACCTTGGAAATAAGGTATCATTTTGATCAAATCCTGGTCATTTCATTGTTTTTTGTATATCTTTGATTAGATAAATTGAAAAATCAGAAGCATTAATGAATATTATAATTTCGCTTAAATAATGAAACAATGTTATGCTTGCCTCTCCAGGGATCCATCTCGATCAGCATGTCTTTGCACCAAACAAGTTTTTGCTTCGTCTGTAGCCACTTAACCTCAGGACAGAAGGAAGGCGATGAGCTAAGAAGGAACTCTGATGTCATGGAAATCCTCAGGAAGACAAGGTTTCCACGAGTTAATGATACGGGCGATGAGAAATCTCCAGAAACGATTCTTGAGCATGAGTAAGACATAATCATCAGCTATCATTTAACTCTGCTCTTATGGGGATTCTGAAAAAACTTCAGACTTAAATAATTCCACTTTGTCTTTCATAATATTCCAAACAAGTTTATTTTTTGCTTTCTGGATGTTCCATTGACATCAAACTAGTTCATCTTTCTTTACATCAGATTTGAAATCAGACTGTGCGTGTGTGTTTTAATGACTGATAGAATTTGAATAAATCTAATTGTTCTTTCATCTAAAGTCATCTTTAGGCAAACTACAATATGCTTTTCATGGTGTTTAAAGAAAGAATTTGTTTGCTTTCACACCTAAATTACGTCGGGTTAATCAAGAAATGACATAATTTCATGAATACATGCATACTCACAAAAATTTCTTTTACCAGGTGATACACTCCATTTTCTTTATTATTCTCCATCTGCATATCCCCCTTCAATTATCTGATCATTAAAATTCTTTGCAGTCGAATTATTTGGCTTGGGGATTTGAATTATCGTATTGCTCTCTCCTATCGGTCTGCCAAGGCACTTGTCGAGATGCAAAACTGGAGGGCTTTGTTAGAGAATGACCAGGCATGATCCAAATCCTCTCCCCATCCACTTCTCTGTTTCCTTTCTCTGTGTTTAAAATCCTTGTTTTTTTTTCTTTATTTATTGAGGGCTTTCAATCTGAAATTTTGATGTTCTTTTGTGGCAGCTAAGGATAGAACAGAGACGAGGTCGTGTTTTTGAGGGATGGAATGAAGGGAAGATATATTTCCCACCAACATACAAGTATTCAAATAACTCAGACAGATATTCAGGGGATGATATGCACCCCAAGGAGAAACGACGGACACCCGCATGGTATGTACACCTATCCTATCTCAAGATATAAAGAAGTAAGCATACAGATATACATAGAACAAGAAATAAAAAGAAATAAGCATTCTGAAGCCCATATTTGAGCACACTTATAGATTCTTAAAACCCAATCTGATTTAGTAAATTCTTTTGCATGTGAAGGTGCGATCGTATTTTGTGGTATGGAGGTGGTCTCCATCAATTGTCTTACGTCCGTGGGGAATCTAGATTCTCAGATCATAGACCGGTTTATAGTATATTTTGGGCTGAGGTTGAGTCAATAAATAGCCGATTGAAGAAAAGCACGAGTTATTCTAGTTCAAGGATTGATGTAGAGGACTTCTTGCCATACTCTCATGGATACACTGAACTAAGCTTTTTCTGAAGGATGGAGGGAAATGTTAAAAACCACAATCAAGTATGCTCTCTCTCTCTCTCTCTGTGTTTCTCTATATTTTTATTTCAGTACCTTTATCTTAATAACTAGGCATTTAATCTGGGGGATACCTCACATTAGGAGCTAATTAATTCCTTTTATCTCTAGGAGAGCTACATCTATGATTAAATGATTTGGATGCAACTACTTAGTTGCAAATAATTTCATTTTCCCACATTTGAGTGGTTGACAAGGGCTAATCCTGTTTAAGAATTTCAATGTCTTTCTGCACATCAAGTATGGTCTGTCCCCCACAATCAATCAGGTGACCAACCCCACTGAGCTTTGCTTCTTCTTCTTGTTCTTCTTTTCCTTCCTCTTTTATCAACTGGGTGGTTGGGAGTAAATAAATGGCTTATTACATCAGGGCCTTTGTTATGGTAGTTCTCAGACTTAATCTTGTGGGTCCAGTCCATTGATGTGAATCTGGAGGAGATACCTATAATTTATTTCACAAGGAACCAAATGATTCAGAGGCACATGGGTTATTCGAATCGGTAGGAAAATTCATCCCTAGAACAGAATGTGACTTGGCATATTTTCTGAAAGTGTTCCATAAATTGCATTTTCTCCCCCTTCAAAAGTTATATGTTGCATGTCCCTATTCTCATCTGCTCTTTGGTCCCCAGTTGCAGGCGGGAATTGCTTTGGAGAAATTTGTCTTTGAAGGATGATGGAGACGTTCCGTTGCCCACTAACCGATAAAGGTTGGGCCCTTCTCTCTTTTCCTTTTCTTATTTTCCTGTGCATCTCTTTTCCTTTTTCTAATTTCATCCTTCTTTCTTCCTCTCAGGTGTAAATTTTGTAATATGGTTGACCAACTAATTTCACACAACTCCAACTTGCTGTACCTTTGCTCACCCATTCTTTGTTAGTGAATAATATACCAGTATGAAGCATAATTCAGTAGTTACCTGATTGACTAACACCCACTTTCATGGCATCTCAAAGTTCCCACTAGCATTTGCTTTCCTGCATGATGATCAGGTACTGTACTTTTGTTAATCATTCCATCATTTGGGTGCATATATATTACTACCCATTTAATCATGAATTCACTTTTTTCCCCTCATCTTGCAGGATGGACTCACTCAATCAGAAACTGCCAAGTGGGTAAATGAAGATTATTTTATTCATGATTCTTTATTTGTTGAGGGGATTTTGATGACTGAAAGAAGATGGAAGATGGTCAAAACAATCATTTGGGTACTTCCCTTTTGTTTTAATGAAAAAAAAAAAGATGTAAAGATCTTATGGATAGTCATGACTTCAGTGATACAAAGGATATAAAATTGTAGTTTAGGATAGAGATCTGAAAGCTCTTGCTCTCTGTTGCCACTAATGATTTTACTGAAAAAAAAAAAAGTTGGTTTTCTTGATTTTCTCCCTTTTCCCATCTCCACTGTCGTCTGCTTTATCTTTTCTCTGTGGTGACTGGTGAACAACAAACTAGAAAAGCATAGGACAGTTGACAGATCTGGCAAGGTATATTGGGAAGTTATCATCTAGTGGGTTTTTCTTTTGGAGTCATTTCCATTTCCTCTTGTCTTTTGCTCTTTACATCCATTGTTAGCTTGTCTCACGAGTATGACGTTGGAGAAAAAAAATACCTATATAAATTGAAAGCAGCAAAACAAGAGGGGAAGTGGGACTGATTCATTTCTTCCAAAGAAAACAAAGAATTTATTGACTGATGGTTTGGATGCTTACTACTACTGAACAGGAAACCATCTTTGATTATTCTTTTGAGGACAGAAATCAACATTATCCTTCTATCATTCTTCAAAGAACGAGTTCTGATCTTGAAGAACATCACTAGATTACAACTTGAAACACATTTTTCAAGTTGGCATGTGGGCATGGGCAAATTTCCTAGTAACTCGGCCATATTGTCCTCAGGGGATACATTTCTGTTTTTCTGCACGGTTTTGCTAGCTAACCTTACTCAAAATGTGTGCAAATGCAACAAACAAATTCATGATAAGGGCATTGCTCAGCCTCAGAACTTGGAGATGAAGAGTTAGGGGAGATGATCAAACTCAAACTCAAAAAAAGAACATGAGAGAAGAAAGCGATGGGGTATTAAGAAAAGTAATGCGGGAATGTAAATGGAGAATGATTCCTGTAGGATCAGTGATGGACAACCACAATGATGATAAATTCCTAAATACAAACAGTAATAATCACTGCAGCAGTTGCCATAACCACAAGCACTGATACATGACTTTGAGCAGCCCAGGCTTAGGGAACTTCTGATGACTGAAAACACTGATGAAAGGTGGTGAAAATAATCATTTGATTATTTCAAGTTCTTTTTGGTTTTAAATTAATAGAGAAACAAAGAGATAATGACCTGAAAAAGTATGAATGACAAATTGAAGTCTGTAATCCCTATGATGGATATCTGAAGCCGCCTGCTTTGTTTTTAGTTTTTGGGTCTCTGCCTCGGCCAATGATTTAACTGAAAAGGTAGTCTGCTAATGATTTTGCTTTTAATTTGTACAGTAAGATGTGAAAAACAAAGTGGCGAAGCAGAGCACGGTTCTTCACAGCTCTGGCTTGTATACATATGTTTGGATCTCATGATTTAGAGGCTGTCTTTTCTTTGGGGGACCTTCCTCTAACTCCACTTGTTCTTTTTCTCTGCTTGCAGTGGCCTAATTATGAGCATTTGTCGTTACAACAGTTAAAAGTCATAATGTATATTATATATACCTCCTGGGTCTACACTAAATCATTAGTTTCTGTCTTTCAACAAAGTTGAAACTTGAAAGCCATCTAACATAGTCTCCATCTACGTATGATCTTCAAAATTCTAAAAATTCTAAAATTTTAAGTATGGAGACGATAATATTGAATGTGGGTGGAGAAGTAAAACAAATTAAAACGCATTGGTAGTAATACAAGGAAAGTACCATCATCACAACTATATGAACATCTCATGAAGATCAGTGCTTTATCGATTTGCAGATACAGCCATATGAGAGCCCTTACCCTGTAAATCCAAAAGAATAAAAAATACAAAGCTCTATGCCCTGCTTTACATGCAGCTTCTTCTCTTTCTCTACACAGTTTGAGTCAAGTATTAAAATTTTTAAATGGAGGTGAGGCAGTCAGTGGCTTGTGTTGGTCGGGAAGCCGCGTCTTGCTCGGCCTCCTCCAGAGCAATGTGTGTGGTTCGGCATGACTTGGAGCAAAATGCGCGCAGGTAACTGCACCATCAAGGTTTCACGCTTCATGTTATTGGGTATAATAATCAAGTGTATTTCACCCACCTATATGTTTGGTTACAAGGAAACTTCAAGAAAAGAAAAGAAAAAAAAAATTCTCATATTTGTTTTTATCAAGTAAAATAGAAAAGAAAATTAAATATAATTAAAATTAATTAAAAACTTATACAATTTTATGTAACAAATTTAAAATAAATGAAATGAAGTTAGAAATTTTTACTAAAAATATCAAATCCAAAAGTTCAATAGGATGTTAATCCCTTTAAAAAAAAGTACTCTTATACATTTCCTTAAAATTTTCTCTCCAACCAAACATAGCTTTCAAATAAAGTATGATGGCAACTTAAGCATAGGATTTTTGAGATCATAAATGCATTATGGAGAACGATTAAGAAATAATGGAGACTTTTGTGTAGGAATAAATTTCTTTGAATTTCCACCAAAAACCCTAACTTATAAATATATTTATGTTTTTAAACATTTTAAAATTTTTATGGAATCTAATACAATATTTTTTTTTTCCATATAAATATACAAAAATTTAAATTGAAATATTTAGTGCATGATCATGTAATTTATTGCATACAATTATAAAGCATATAATAATCATAAAAAAAGGGTAGTTCTTGAAAGACCCTGAAACAAGAAGAAGAGAAAATCAATGAAGTAGGCATACCGCATATATACGCACCCAGACATGAAGACATCATCCTTTGGACTAATCTTCCTTCTGCAGCAGAAACAAGACTGAAGAAACACTCCAAAGCTTTCGTCAATGTCAGATCCATCATGGTTCGAGTCCTTCAGCGGTGACCCCAACGTCAGAATGCTCCGGCGAGGCCGCTCCCATTGCTTCGGCTTTGGTCTTGAAACGGCTGCCGGAGTTTCTATGGGCTGTATGTTGTTGAACAGACCTGTGTCTCCAAGACTCGAGGACCACACAACTCGACTCCGTTTCTTGCTCATTGATCTAATGGAGTATCTTGGAGAGGAAGGAAGAAAATTAGGGTTTAGGAGAAGTTTTGGATCAAGCTCAGACTCGTATTATTATTAGGGTTTAGGGTTTAAGGATGCAGCTTGAAGAAGTTTTGGATCAGTCTCGGACTCTCATTATTATTTAAGTAATTTTATTATTAATCTTATGGGGTTCCTTTCCTAGCCTCGTAAGATAGAAATTGATACCTCAATTTTCAACTTTGAAAATGAAAGGTAATTATTGATAATGTGTCATGGACGAACTTTAAAAAATTATTAAATAAAGAGTTGAATTTTTAACTCAATTTCATCCTAGCTACGAGATATAGGGGATGCTAACTAAATAAAAAGTTGAATTTTTAACCCAATTTTAATTTAGGAGATATTAGGGATAGTCACTATAATCGAAATAATCAAAATAAACAAATAAGTATGTACGGGATATAGGAATTTACCTTAAAAACTTATTCTCTAAAACCTACAATTTGATCCACATTTACAACCCAACAATTTCCAATTACTCCCAATAAATATACTTCAGTCTCGCTAATTCTTCTTAAAAGATTAGGAATGATCAACCAAATTAGGTTGAATATCTCTAAAAGTGTTTTAAAAAAAAAAATACCTAGGTATATATAGGAAAAAAATAGTAGAATTAGAATCAATTTAGAAATCATATTTTACTAAAAACAATTTAGAAACATCAGAGTTTTAAAAATATTTGGAAAGATTTCATATTTTAAATTAAAAAAGATTTGAAAAAATTTTCTATTTAAAATGCATTTCCAAAATTATTTTTATTATTTGGAAAGATTTTTTGTTTCAAATTCTCAATTTAAAATTCTTTTCAAATAATTAAAAAAGTTTTCATATTTCAAATTAAAAAGATTTGGAAAATTTTTCTATTTAAAATTCTTTTTCAAATTATTTTTATTATTTAGAAAGATTTTTCTTTTTAACTTTTCAATTAAAATTTTTTACCAAATAATTAAAACATTTTAACTTAATTAAACTTTCAATTCAACTTTATCTTATTGGAAAAACCAGCTTGCTTTTACTCAACCATTTTTAGACTTATCTATAACTTTTCGATTGAGCAAACAACAACCTTCAATTCACTATTTAAAAAGTTTCCTAAGTCAGAAAATAATTGGAACAAAATTATCAACATATAGTGTAGACTCATTGTCCTAACAATATATAAAAATGCTAATTTATATGAAACAATTACATAAATAAATAGAAACATGGAAATAAAACCTTTTGAAAAATTATATTTAATTTATATGAAAAAAGTATACAAATAAATAGAAACATAGAAATAAAACCTTTTGAAAAATTATATTTAATTATTGATAATGAATGAACTTTTTTTTTGGGCAATTTGGAGTCAATAATCCATTTTTTTATAACCAACTAAGCTATCATCTCATTCTATTGTAAACTTTTGAGAAATAGGTTCTTGAGGGTTAATAAATAAAGTTTTTTTTTTTTTTTTTTTCCTTTGAGAATTCCAATATTTAGGGTTATGGATGAATTGTATTTGATGATATTTCATTCTAAGTAATTAATGACATTTAACATCTCATTGCAATTGGAGATAAATCATTCGTCATCTAGAAGCATTGGTAAAATGTTTCAATAGAATTTTAATTTTATATATATATATATATATATATATATATATATATATATATATATATATATTCTTTGATCCTATTTGGATGCAATAGTTGGTTTTATGAAAATTTATTGGGCTTACATATTTATAACCTTTGTTCATCCCTACAACAGTATCTGGCATACCATTATAGTCTCCTTAGTTTAGAATGTAGTAGCAAAATCTATAAGAGCTAAAGTCATCCAAGAACTAAAATGTTTTAAATTATTTTATAATTAGATGATTTTATATTTTCTATCAAAATTCTATACCAAATGTTTTCTAAACTTATTTAAAAGGTTTTAAGAAGTTGAATACAAGTTATTGGAGATTACAAGCCTTAAATTGGAGTATTTGAGCACTTCACACTGCAATCAGTTAAGGGTCTAAGGAATCAATTAAGTTGGTTGGGCTTAACTGGTCGAAGGATATTTTTACACACTCTCTCTTCTAGTAGCTTAGTAAGTCAATCAAGGCTTTGCCTTTCTTGGTTGAGGACTTGGACCCTAATGGTTACCTGTTAAAAGTATTAATTGCTAACGACTAGCGAACCAATCAAATTGGTACTTGACTATAATTGACCCCCTAAATGTGATTAACAACTAGTTTGAGTTTCCAACTCCTATTTAAAGACTCTAAATTTCATTGTTTTTAAGAGTGTGAGTTCAAGATCTTTTATGAACATTATTTGAGTCTTGGAGGAGTGTTTTTTAGTGCACCTTGTTTCAAAATTTGTATTTTATTAATGCATCATTTAATCCTAATTTATCTTGTATCATTTGCACTTAAATTTTGTACTAGACTTTTGTGAGTTCAATTTTTATCATTTATAACCCTAATTTAAGCATAGGGTATTACTTGAAGGAAAATCTAAATGTAAAGTATCACTTAGTGTTTACCAAGTATAGGATATCACTTGGAGAGTTCAAGAGTGAGGTATCTTTTAAATATTTTTGTTGCTCCTATTGGAGCCGGTGAATTCAATTATAAAACTTAACAACTTGGTTTGAAAGTCTTGGATTAGTGGAATCTTAAGCTTAGGATTAAAGTTAAGCAAGAGTTGATGTATGTTGAGATTGAGTTAAACTACTATAAATCTTGTATTTGCTTTCTCTTCCCTAATCTCTTTAATTTATATGTAATTGTTTTTCATTATATTTATTATATATTTACATATAATTGTTTCTTACATTCATATAGTTTAAATTTGCAAAAAGAGATCATTACCTTATTCAACCCCTTTTTAGGGTGGTTACCTTAGCTTTGCTTAACTTAACTAATTTTTTAACAAAAATTTCTTAACTCTTTATTTATAATTTTAATTTTCTATACACAAGAGTCATGAATGTCCTCTCAATCGGTTCACTAACTGATCAATTGATATATTCTTAAATAATATATATATGAATTTATATCCATTACACAAATATAATTTTATAAATGGCCACACGTTATAAGATAAAAAATTGTTAACATAAGCTAAACACAATAAAATGAGTAGGTGAAAATATAAAAATTCATGAAAAATATAAATTATAAATAAATATATTTAGTATCTATAAGATATATTTCCTAAAATTACATGTTCTCAATCATATCAATCATATAGACTTTATCTGTTGTGAGCCCAAAGGGTTCACGACTTTAAAACGCGTTTATAAAGTTAAAAACAAAACTTATACATATATACCATTGAAATTTTTTTCCCTATTTGATGTGAGATATCACAATCAACTTTCCTTCGTTTATGTAGATATAACATTCTCATTGTGTCCCACAAGATTGCAGGACCAAACAAACTCTCAAACTGAGGTCAAGTATTAACTCTAATACCATTTATAATAACTTGTCCCCAATTGTATATATATTTTCTGTTTTGTGCCCAAGGAACCCTCATGATTTTAAAACATGTTTATAAGATTAAGAGGAGTTCATATATATATAACGCCAAAATACTCAAACATATTATATATTTGTAACTAGAAGTGCAAATAATTCAAACAATCATCTTATAACTAAAAGGTTATCAATCACCAAATTCTTGTTCAAAGTAATAAAATGTACTATAATCCTTAAAACTCAACTTTAAAAACTAGCACATCAATCGTTGTGCTATTGTTCATACAACTTCAAACATTAATTAATTTCTAACATTTAAATAATATTTAAAAATAAAAGTCAAAAATAAAAAAAAATCCCAAAAAAAATTCTAACCTAACCATTACTCAACTTTAAAAAACTAAATAACACATCCACATAACTTCAAATAGTATTTTATTTTTAACATTTAAACAATGTCTAAATAAATAAATAAAAATCCTTAAAAAACAAATTCCCAACTTAACTATTATTCTACGTCCAAACTAAGGAATGAACTTAAAGCTCAATAAGGACTATTAATACCATATCATGTTTAATTTCTTTTTTAATTATAAATGTAAACAAGAGATATAGTTTAGTAATCTTTTTCATAAAAACTCTAGAGTTGAAACATTGAAAAATTTTCAACTAAACATTTTTTCATATTTTTGTCAATAATAATTTTATATCAAATCAAATTAAATGTTTTTAAAATATTTTTACTTTAATTATTAAATAACAAATGATTCTTAATTAGGTGGACCTTTTTTGTTCGATTAGATAGGTCATTACAATGGTATCAAAATCGATCTTTGACCTTGGTGTGACGGTATGTTTGGCTCCATAGGTCCATGAAATATAATGAGGATATTATGTCTGTGTGGAATAGTGATTGTGATATCTAACATTGGATTGGGAAAAAAGTTTTTGGCACTGTTTTAAAGTTGTGGAAACTTTTTGTGACCAAAACAGACAATACTTGAATGATTGAGGATAAGACATTACGTAAACATAGAATATCTTGTAAAAAAAAATATAAATTTATTTTAAACTTTTAAAAATTATTTTTGAAAATTTTAAAATTTAAGTAAATAAATATTTTTGATTTATCATTTTTTTAAAACAGCTTTAGTTTTTAATTTTTTAATTTTCCCGTATCTTATGTAAAAAGTAAAAACTATTATTTTTTTAATTTGAAAACATAAAGACAAGAAACAAAGCATGTAAGCAAAAATGATCATTCTCTTGTGTCTCTCTCCGTACTCGCTTTCCTTTCTTTCTCTCCTCCCCAAACCCCAAAAAATCCATTTTCTCCATCACTCTCACACTCACCCTCTTTGCATGCCCTGTCGAGAATGGCCTTAACCATTAATGCCCTCGCTGTTGCTTTTCTCTCTTTCGCCCATTGTTTCAACAACCCTGCTGCAATATTACTCCCTCCACCATTCTAAATCTAAACCAAACATAAGTTTAACACACTATATTCTATTAGATGTAATTATTTAAAATACACTTTTCATCCGCTATGATATTTAAAAATACCATATTCTTTTAGAAATAGTATCTTTATTCACTAAGATATGGCATCCTGATATAGAAATATCACCTATGGACTCCCTGTTAAAAAAATTCTTTTGTATGTTTGGTGATAAACACTCCAATGAAAATGAAAGAATCTCTCATGGGTTATAGCAAAGAATTATGGCCAATTCATGTACATTTGTCTCTTTTCTTTCAGCTTTTATGCCTAACTTTTGATTCCCCTTCTTGTCGGTTGGGAAGTTAAGTTTATAAAAAAGCAAGTAAGCCTACCATTAGGAAGCTAGCTATCTAGGAGGAAAGAAGGTTTAAGTTTAGCAAGGGAATCTTAAATAGACCTGGCACACACTCAATTGAAAGAGATCGAATAGATTTCGCATAAAAAAAAAGGGCGGAGGAAGATTCCACATCCACCGATGAAAAGTGTCATATTAAAAAACATCCCAAAATTTTAATTAATATAAGTTTTTTTATAAAGAATATTACATAAAATATTTCTTAAATTGATATATTATTGTAATATTAGTTTCCAAAGTTGTTATCAATATCTTAATAAATATTTTAGGCCATAATGGAAAAAAAACTGTGAAATGAATATAGACTCGTGAAAAATATATAAGGTAGATAGAGATGTAAGGAAGAATGGAAAGTATTCGATTGCTCTTTCGTCGGGATGTGATACAAAACGAGTGTATAATGGAAAGATGAAAATTTGATTTGAAATTTGCTCCAAGGAAATGAAATTCCAATACACACCTCACATTAACGGTCAATAAGATCCCCAACACAATGCCCACCTCAATCAGTCAACCATTTCATTTTCTCAAGTCGCAGCGATTGAACATGGCAAAGTTATCTGCTTCTCTTTACTTTCTTCTGATTCTCAGGTATTTACCTTAGGTAATGGGTGATTGCGAAGCTTCTTTGGATGTCGAAGCAACGAGGCATGCATTGAGATACACCGTCCCTGCTATCCTGGTATTGGACGCATGGTGGCCTTCTGTAAATATACATGATGTTGGAAGTTTCCCATTTTTTGCGTTTGTGCCTCAAAAGATGGTGCCCATTGTGCACCATTTGAGGGTTGTAATTCTCCTATGCCACCCGCTTTGAGCGATCGTACCCATACCCATGCAACTGCCCTATACTATCAATGGAGCATATCCTAACCACGGTGGTAATTTCGGACAGAAATTAGACAAAAAAATATCAATCAAATAGAAATTGGTTAGATTGAATGGAAATTGAGTAAAACTTATAGAAATATTAAGAAGAGTTTTAAAAAAAATAATATTACAATTTTAATAAAAGATATATAGTATAATTATCTTTTAAATTTTAAAATATTTATAAATTTATTTTTAAAATATTTAATTACTATACAAAATATAAAAATACTCATTAAGAAGATTATTATGATGGTTTTTATAATTTTAATAATAAATTAAATGAAATTTGAAAATAAGATAATTGAAATTAATTAATTTATTTTAATATTTTAGTTTTTGCATGAAAATGAGAAAAAAAATGTATTATTAAAGTTCATAATATATTTTTATATAAAAATGAAATTTAATAGAAATATAAAATAAAAATATATATATTAAGAAATATTTGTGATGTTGGTTAATTTTCAATCGATCAATATTTCCACCCCTTTCTGGTATCAATGTTGATCAATACATGAAATTTCACTAATATTTCATCAAAATTTTAATCCATGCTTGCAACAAAGCATATTGCCTATATAGTATAAATTTTGCAATTTTTGTATACATTAAATTTAAGTGGGCCATGGATTGTGTTGTTGATCAAGAAAAGTTTTAGTTTTGTTCACTTTCATCCTACATATTACAATTGGATGCTAGGATATCTAGGCTGGCCCATGTTCCTAGACTAGTTTAAAATGGGTCTTTTCGATCTCTGATCCATTTTCTATGACACAAAGTCATCTTGGGCCAGATGGGATCCATTTGCACCCCCAAGAGTGTGTTGCATGCTTTCAACCTTATCCTCGAATCTCCCATGCACCCTCCCAATAAACAATCTTTTAAAGAAAAAAAAGAAAGAAATTAGACAAAGTATGAGAAAAGATGATAAGATCATACATTGATAACAACGTTGTGACACTAGAAAAAGGAAGTACATGAATCCTTCATTATTGTATGTGTTGTTCCTCGTACAACATAGATATGTTTGCTTAATTCAAATTTAGTAGGCCTGCAAAATGTAAACATGATCAAAATTTGTTAGTCTTTTGAAGGTTTTTCTTTCTTTTGTTTGTAATCTAAACAACTTGACATTATGTAAATGCCCAAACAAATCATTTCAAAACACATTACAATAAGAAAAACATAACAAGGTATCAAAAAAAAAAATGATTAATTAGGTGAAGTCACATATACATCTTTTGATCCAACGGTTTAAAGCCCGAGTCCTGTTTTATTGGTTTGTACTATAATACTTTGATTCCATGTGACTCTCGTATCATATAATATAATACACATTTCTTCACACATAAAAACATTAATTTAAGTTAATTTAATTATTGTCATGCATACAACATCTTAATTTATTTTTTATTATTTCATTATATTATATATAAAATTTTTTGTTTCATTATAAATTTTATAATAATATTAAATTTTTGATAATTTTGTATTTCACATTTTATTAAATAATTGTTTTAATTAATGGTATGTTCTCTTGAATTTTGGTTCTAAAAGTTTTAATTTTTAAAATTTTGAGTCTTAATTAAACAATGACTAATTTAGAAATAAATAAAATAATTATATCAGATTGTGTTCTATTTAATTATTTACATTAATTGAATTTATATTTAGCTTTAAATTTATATTTTACTAGTAGTGTCATTTTTATATAATAGATAATTTTAAATAAAAACAAAATCTTATTACTTTTAGACTATATTTGTTTGTCAAAAAATTTCAAGAAAAAAATATAAATAAAAATAATTTTTTCATATTTGATTTTTATCATGAAACATACAAATTAAAAAAATAATTAATCGACTATAAACCTATTTTTTTATTTTTTATTTTTTAATACTTTTTTTTCTTTTTATTTATTTATTCTATTTTCTTTCCCTCATCCCCCGTAACACCAAAAATGAAAAATGAGGGCCTTTATGGTTGCTATAAAAGTAAGGAAGCATGGCTATTAATCAACATGACGATGAATGGAATCATACCAGTAGTTTCTACGGCCACACAATCGGCGTCACACTTCATTTCACAGCGGGCATCAGCATTCTCTTCAGATTCACATCGCTTGTGGCAGCTATCAAAGCA
This sequence comes from Vitis riparia, assembly GCF_004353265.1. Taxonomy (NCBI): domain Eukaryota; kingdom Viridiplantae; phylum Streptophyta; class Magnoliopsida; order Vitales; family Vitaceae; genus Vitis; species Vitis riparia. The sequence goes on along the minus strand of NC_048435.1, from coordinate 5,144,878 downwards.
CGACGCAAATATGTCGACCTCAGCCTCGGTTTTACGTAGATGATCAACTGCTGCAATGACCATGCACACCACCAACAATGCAGCAACGTTATTTGCCATTCCTTTTATTTTCACCACTTAGTTTTTTTCGCAGGTAATAATAGCTGGGTAGAGGAGAGGAGAAATATAAGCTATTTATTGGGAATAAAATAGGTAAATGAGAGATCAGCCTCAAAAGAAGGTAGGAGCTTCTCCAAGAATGAAGTGCCTCCTTTCTTGAAGGGGGAACTGGACCTTTTGTTTGGTGTATATCCATCTACACATATTGGGTTAGATAATTTAATTTGTAATTTATGTTGGACTTGGGCAAATAAATGTACACCCAAATCTATTTTGGTCAAGCTTTGGTTAGGGGTTTGGACAGTCCAATCCCTAACCCAAACCCCACTATATGTGATTTAATAAAAAGCTAAAAATTTCATTGAACATGAAGATTATGTTTGATTCTAGAATATATTAATTAAAAAAAAAATAAGAAACACATTTTTTTTTTATTGAATAAGAAAAAAAAAGAAAAATTGATTAAAAGGGATGAAATTTTTCCCACTTTAAAAAACTAATCCTTCACATTTTTTCAACTTAAAAAATACCTATTTTTAATAAAAATGCTCTCATTTTTTTCTTGTAAAAGTAACACTTTCTTTTAAAACACACATGTAAATAATGAAAATGTTAAAAGGGTATTTATGTTAAAAATAAGTTATTCTTCAAGTTAAAAAAATAAGAAATGTTAGTTTTACAAATTTGAGATGTTTTCATCTTTTTTAATTAATTAATTCAAAAAAGAATCAAATATAATTAAGATTATGGTGAAGTTTATGTAATTTTTAATTATTTTAATTTTTATATAAAAAAAATTAAATATTTAAAATAATTTATTGATTTAATTTTTTTATTAAAAGAAAAAAGAAAAGAAAAGAAAAGAAGCAGTTATTAAAGGAGAGAGAAGAGATGCCCCTTACAACTTTTGCTTTTTTTTTTTCTTTTTTTTTCTAGCAATTATTGCATTTATTTATTTGAAATGAAGTCAAAAAGCGAAGGAAGCTGGATGAAAATGAGTGGAAGTGATAGAAGAACAAGTGGAGAGTAAGGATACCTCATTCTAAAAATCTGATAAGGGTGTTGCTACTTGCTACATCTAATCTACCAAACCTTTTCCTCCATACGCTTGCCTGAAATATTAAAAAAAAGGAAAGAGTGTGAAGAGAGAAAAGTGAGTGTTTTTTATAAATATAATAAAAATGAATAAAATAATAATATTTACGAATCAACGTGTGCAACTCATGCTAGATCTAACTTGTGATTGGACTAGGAATTGCTGATTCACACTAATTAGGTTCCTATGGATACCTAGGATTTATCAAACAAAATAATAATTTTATAATCTACAAAATATAAATAATATTATTAAATAATAGCTTAGAAGTCAAATATTTCAAAATTTTAAAATAAGTAGGCATAAGCTCAAACTTTAACTGTTAAAAAAAATATAAGAACAATCATTTTTTTTTTCATTTTAATATCTTTCTATATTTAAATAAAAAATATATAGCACAAGTAATAATAAATAAATAAATAATAATTTATGGGTTTTGGTTTCAACATATATTAATGTTAGTATTTATTGGATTGATATTTTTTTTTATGTAACACTTATTTTAAGTTTTTAACTTTTTCAAACATTGATACTTTTAATCAAAGTTAAAATCTAATTAGTTTAATTATTATTCATATCAACTTGAATATCGGGTTAGACCGGTCTAATCCATCCAAGTTACAACCCTAAATAATTAAGATCAAGATATAAAATAATAGAAGAACTATAATGTAAAACAATAAAATTTAAATTCATTACATCAACTCGGACACTAGTTATATCGATCTAACACATTTAAGTTATAACCCTAAATGGTACAAACCAAGATATAAAATAAAAAAATAATTTAAATGCAAAGTAATAAGAACTAAATTTTATAGCTGGCATGATACAATTCGTCCGACATATCAACTCAAATACCGAGTTAAACCGGTCTAGCCCATCCAAATCATAACCTTAAATGGTACAGACGAAGATATCAAGCCATGGAAGAACTTAGATGCAAAAACAAAAAGACCTAAATTATATAGCTGGCATGATACGATTCGTCCGTGCTCTTGGATACGTATAGAATGGGTACAGACCCAAAGGTGAGACTTGGGTGGAGCCGGAGGCGCTTCTGTATTTCAGTGTAGGCAGTTAAGTGATACAGACTGTCATCCTCTTCGCTGATTGTTGTTTTGCAGTACGTCTTCTCGTACGTTCCGCATCCAATGGTTTTCTTATGCTTCGTCCCATGCCTAAATACATGATTTCTCTCTTTATATTTTCCGAGGCTACGTTCTCGAAATACAATTTAAATTTCTGGTGATTTGGACCCACAATTTCTATCTTTTCTGTTGAGGTATTTTTGTGCTTTTTTTCTTTTAACTTTTCGTGGGTTGGAAAGAACAAATGGGAAGGTGACACGCCAGATTTAACTTTGTTTATACGCTTGCTGAAACCTGGCAAACGAAACCCTTTGTTTATGAATGTTTGGGGGTGTGAAAAAACCTAAGAGATTGAGATTGGGATGTGTTCAGTCAGTCCATGAAGTGTGTTGCTGAGATAGCGAAGTTTTAGTTGCAAGCCGTTTGAGGGTTGTTTTGATTTTTCTTTTCTTCTCCTCAATCTGCATTGGATCATATCTCCTTTTGTTCTGATTTAAGGTGGATTTCCATTCATTTCTTTCATATGAAGCTCCTCTCATCACTTTCACATGTTTGTCTGTTGTAACTGACCCCGGATTATATATGTGTAGTGTGGGATCTCGTTTTGGAAACTTTCGATTGAACTATTGCGGCTTTGGTTTGGTTTGGTTTATTGATTTATGAGGAAAAGAATGGCAATCTGGTATTGTAGAATTTCTCACACTTTGTTGATGGTTTACTTGTACTTAACATGACCTTCCATCGGTATAATCTGATGATTGATTGGTTCTTGTTTTTTGGTTTCCATTGTGTTTCAGAGTCTGGGTACAGTCTTAGTTCAATGTGGGTTGTGGATTTTATTCGGATCCCTTTTTTTTTGTTAGAAATGACTTCTCCAGTGTAGGTTTAGTGGATTTTTGTTGTAGATTGGGTTTGCTGTAATTTCCTTCCTGGTAGCTGCAATGTATGCGATTTTCTTGTAAATTATTAAATGGGCACTTACCTTTTGTGGTTTATCATTGAAATTTACAGATTTTAGTTCATATCAGTGTTGATTTGGGATGGCTGCTACTGGGTGGGATGATGAGTGCTCTGTCATTGGAGACAAAGGTGAAATTGGGTTTATTGATTTTGAGAATGATGCATCCGTGTGTGATTACAACCCGAGTGAAGAAGGTCCAGTTGTTGTTTCTGTCCCATTTGCCTTCAAAGGGAAGCCTAAATCAATATTCGTGGGGGAAACTGCTACTGACTGTGTAACCTTAGAGAACACCACTAGTGAACCTGTGGAACTCTGGGCAGTAAGAATTTTTGCATCCACTCCTGAGGATTCATTCACAGTTTCTTTAATGGAACCACCATCAGCAGGTGTAGACATCAAATACATTCAAGAATTTCTGGAGTCTTTTTGCTTGGAAGACAGAGTGCTTCAGCCCGGGGAAACTTTGACTGTGTGGGTATCTTGCAAGCCAAAGGAAATTGGCCTGCACACATCGGTTGTGCACTTTGATTTGGGGTCAGACAGGATAGAGCGGGTGATTTTCCTTTTGGCTGAAGATAGGGTTTCACAATCTTTGGCCCCAAACAAGCCATATTCAAGAGGCTCAAGAAAGAAGGTGTTTAATGTGCAGGAATATGTTGTGGGTTCACGACCTGCAAGACCGAATGCCCGAAGTTTCAGATATAGGCTTCCTCAATATGTAATTCCAAATGATGTTAGAGAATTAGTGGAGGGTAAGCAGATCCCTGATACCATCTTAGAAGGCCTAACAAGAGACAATTATGAATCTTACTTCAAAACTTTACTGATCATGGAAGAAATTCGCATGGAGGTAGCTTTCATTTGTTGAGGAAATAATAATATGCATAATGATATAAGGTTCTTTTTTTTTCTCTTTTTCTTTTCTCTTATCTCTAAAGTTGATTATTTTTTCTCCAGGAAGACATGAGGAGCTATGACATGGAGCGTGTGACTATGAGGAGGAAGGGGACGCAATTCTTGACCCTTGAGGTCCCTGGCCTGGCTGAGAAAAGACCTTCACTTGTTCATGGGGATTACATTTTTGCCAAGCTTGCCTATGAAGATGAAAATGATTCGAGTCCTCCATATCAGGTTCTTTTCCTACTTATGCAGGGTGCTTATATCATTTTTAAGGATTGAAGCATCTCAGCTTGTATAAACATTCTACTTGTAGGAAAAAACTTACACATCATGCTTCTTAGACATGTATCAGATGTTGCCATCTGAAAATGCGAACCATTATTCTTCATAGTGTTATTATTTTAGCCTTTTATAAAAAATAGAAACAAAAAGGGTTATATGCATTAGAAGTAATGTAATTCTAATATTATATAGGATGCCTAGGAAATGTAGGTTTGAAGTTGTTCAGTTGGATGACCCTATAAACTGTGTAATAAGTTTGCTTTTGATGTTGTTATTGGTCTATATGCTGTGATTTCCAAAGAAATGTCATTAATGACATGGTCAGGATCCTCTTAAATTTGATTTTCCACTAAAGGGATCTAAATTTGGTATGAGAAAATGAAGGTTTTTGCCTTCCACTTGTGATTCATGTTTAGCAGACAAATAAATGTACCATACACGAATACACTTTCTAGATGATCATGGATGAACTCCAGCTGTTAGATTATGGTTTGTTTTATGCTTGTTCACTTGAGTGTAATATTATTAGTTTGTCTGTATCTTTCCCTCAAAATGTAAAATCTTGAATTGGTTGTTGTGTAGGGTTTCATCCATCGTGTTGAGGCTGAACAGGTGTACTTGGGTTTTGCCAGAGAATTCATCTGGCATCATACGGATGAAAGTCTCTACAATGTAAGGTTCACTTACAATCGAGTGAATATGAGAAGATTATATCAGGCTATAGACTCTGCAAAAGGGTTAGAGATGGATCTCCTCTTTCCTTCTGATTCTAGAAGGAGACTGATCAAAGCAACTCACATGGTCCCTATATCTTTTAATCTCAATGAGGAGCAGATTTTTTCAATTAAAATGATACTTGGCTGCAGAGGGGCACCACCTTATGTGATCCATGGCCCTCCAGGTACAGGAAAGACTAAGACATTGGTGGAAGCAATCCTCCAGCTCTATTTGACTCAAAAGAATACTCGCATTCTAGTCTGTGCACCTTCAAATAGTGCTGCAGACCACTTATTAGAACGACTCCTTGCTGAGAAGGCTGTGGAAGTACAAGGGAATGAGATATTCAGACTAAATGCAACTTCTCGCCCTTATGAGGATATGAATCCTGACTTCATTCGTTTTTGCTTCTCTGAAGACTTGATCTTCAAGTGTCCTCCACTCAATGACCTCAAGCGCTATAGGATAATTATTTCAACTTACATGAGTGCCGCTCTCCTTTATGCAGAAGGTGTCAAGCGGAGCCACTTCTCTCACATTTTATTGGATGAGGCTGGCCAAGCTTCTGAGCCAGAAACGATGATTCCTCTATCCCACCTTTGCCAGAGGAAAACAGTTGTTGTTCTTGCTGGAGACCCAATGCAACTGGGTCCTGTAATTTACTCCAAAGATGCAGAGACCTACTGCTTGGGAAAATCATACTTGGAGAGGCTTTTTGAATGTGAGTTTTACCACAAGGAGGATGAAAACTATGTAACCAAATTGGTTAGAAACTACCGATGTCACCCAGAAATCCTACATCTTCCCTCACAGCTGTTTTATAAAGGGGAACTGATCCCGTGCAAAGATGATAAAAGTTCCTCCATGACTTGGGCTGAAATCCTTCCTAACAAGGACTTTCCTGTTCTTTTCATTGGCGTCCAAGGCTATGATGAAAGGGAAGGAAGCAACCCATCGTGGTTTAATAGGACTGAGGCAAGTAAGGTGGTGGAGATCATTAAGAAGCTTACTATAAGCCAGGATCTGAGAGAGGAAGATATTGGGGTAATAACACCATATAGGCAGCAGGTACTCAAATTAAAGAAGGCCCTGGAAGGTGTTGACATGCCTGCTATCAAGGTTGGCAGTGTTGAGCAATTTCAAGGACAAGAGAGGGAAGTTATTATTATATCTACCGTCCGATCAACTATTAAACACAATGAGTTTGACAAAAACCACTGTTTGGGATTTTTGAGCAATCCCAGAAGGTTTAATGTGGCTATTACCCGAGCTAAATCATTGCTTATTATTATTGGAAATCCACACATTATCAGCAAGGTATCTCTCATCCTTTATGAGCTCCCCTTTTCAAGGATGGTCTGTATATTCAAAACAAAATCCATGCAATGCTTAATGATGCTGATAATGAATGCATGCAAATTAGCAGCCAAGGTGGGAATGGATTCCCCAGACTAACTCAAGCCTTTAATGCTGGAGTTCCTAAAAATTGTAGAACTTGATTTGAATTAAGTTCTTAAAAATTATATTTATTTTAGTGTTCTTAAAAATGGTAGAATGTGATTAAGATTAATTTTTATCACAAGAAAAAAAAAAAAATCCTGGTTTTATATCTTTCAGGGCTATATATCTTTATGTTGTTTCTTGAGAGGGTATAAAAAATGATGCACATGTGGTAAATTTGCAGATTTTAAGAGAAGATATAATGTTCACGGTTTAAGTGTACCATAACTTGATTGAACTATGCTTGCCTCGGCAGACCCTGAAAGTATTGCTTACACTGCTGACTGCTTCTCATGTCCTTCGCCGTTGAGTATGGAAATGAGTGCTTCAAATTTTGCTCTTTACATGACTTCTCTACTCTCTTTTTATGATTTTCTTAGAGTAGAACATTGGAAGCAAATAAAGCTAGTGAAAAAGAAATGAAGCTAGTTAAAACAGTGGCTCCTATGAACATAGACAAATGTTATACCTTGGTTTTGGACCACAAACTCATGTCTCAAACTTCATGCCATTGTTCAGTGAAATATAACGTATTGCTAACAATCCAGTTGTTTAGATTTGTAATGTTCAGTGATTTGCATTCTGCAGGATTTATATTGGAACAAGATTTTATGGCATTGCTCAGACAATGACTCCTACCAGGGCTGTGCTCTTCCTGAGAGGCAGGATTTTGTTGACAAGGAACCTGTGCAGTTCAGCTTCAACCATGAAGAAGAGAACCCTCAACCCTCCAATGAAGTTGAAAGGGGTGAAGAGCCCTTTCAAGCAGAAGAGATCCCTAAACCTGTCAAGGATGAAGCTGAATGGTCTGATGGTTGGAAGTAAACTCACCCATCACAGGGAGCAACATGTGAAGGGTTTTTTTTTTTGTTTCTTTTGAAACTGATTATATGTCTTTGTATTTATTTCCATTAAAGAGGTGATGTAACTGTCAGTGAAACAGCATTTGGGGTGATTTATACAGGGGGATCTTTCTCTCATTCTATGAGATTCAAGCAATCATTGTTTCAATTTGCAGAAATAATGTATCACAATTGTGAAAAGCTTGTGGCAGTAGGATGCTCTTTCTACAGAAAATCTATCTAATTACTTGAAAGGTCATGTAGAACTAAAGGTAAGCTTGGATAAGAACAATGACAACAATGATTCCTTGTTGAAACCAAATTCTAATTATGTCCATCTTTTCTGGTTGCACTGATGAGTTTGGGGGTGAGCTTGGCAATGTTGGTAAATGCCCTGGAGGTTCTGCAGGTAAGCTTGGAAAATGAGGTGGAGATTTAGCAGGAGCTGCAAAACAGTTTGGAAAATTTAGTGTCCCACACCATGATGATGATTGTCAATGCTTCAATTTTCCATGTTTTCAAACACAATAAAACAGGCCACAATCAGCCCTCTTACCTGAATCACTAGTAGTGGGAGGTTGCCGTCCAAGCCCTGGACCCGTTGTGCCCTGGAGGGGAGGCAATGCTGGTGACCCTGGTACAAATTCAATTCAAAGAAAGCGAATTAACATTTTCCTTTTTATGAGAATGCATGCTATTTTTAAATAAAGAATGGAAAAACATTACAGCTGATTTGGAAACATTTTTAAGAATCAAAAAACAGTTTTTGAAAACACTTTTAAAAACCGTTCTCAATTGTTCTTGAAAACATTAATTTTATTTGCAAACTCAAATGTAAAAACAGTTTTCTCGACTTATTCTCTATGAAAATATTATGCTCTTATATATAGTTTAAAAGTTTTTTTTTTCATCACCCTCTTAACAAAATAAATTTTTCCCTTCCCTTTGAAACCTAAAATTTTCATTGCATATTTTGATTTTTAGAAAATTCAAAATACAAGGGAAAGAAAATAAAGATGAAAAAGTAAATATATATATATATATATATATATATATATATTTAAAATTAAGAAATTATTTCAAATTTATTTCACTTATTTTTTTAGTAAAAGATTAATAATTTTAAAATATAAAATATTAACTAATTTTAATTATATTTAATTTTCTATCATATTTTTTCCTAATAAAATCAAATATAAGAAAATCATTTTTTTTAACCAAATATAACCTTTTATATACATATGTCGTGATCATCAAACTAACCTGCAAATTTTCTTCCTAATTCAATAACATATCATCTAATTTATATTAAAAAAATAAGAAATATTTATACATGCTATCTTTTTCTGTTAGGTTATGGCAATTTAGCACTCAAATTGGGTTAACTTTGACCATTAGCAGCATTTTTTTTAGAGGAAAACAAAAACAAATTCCAAAATTTTGTAACATAGCAAAAAAATTATTAAAGAAAAATACTAAGAAAAGATAAGAGGTTCAAGAATCCAAGAAACCTATGCAGAAGGATTCAAGAGAAGCGTTCCGGGCAGAAGTGGCGTTTCCAGGAGGGCAAAGAGAAGAAAGAGCGAGAAGTTTCGTGGCGTTCAGAGGAAAGCCCAAGATCAGAGGCTGCTGGATAAGGTAACAGAGGCAGGCGCCGTCAGCGCTCTCAAAAGCCGAGGAAAACACACCGCAGCACTGCGAAGAAGCCGACGACGTCACATTGTTCGGTGGTGACGATACGAATGGCAGGCATGGAGAGAATGCAATCAGCTCTCCGGCGCAGCCTCCCGCCGGCAACTGCGCCGCCGTCGAGCACAGGGCGATCATTGTGAGAAGCAGCAATGAAATGATCGCGTAGGAATGAGCTGGAGAGGTAGCGTTCATTGCTGGTTTCTTTTATCTTTCTAAGATTTGTTTGCTTCCGGGGAAAAGTTTCTGAGAGAGGGCGAAAATGAAACTCTTCTTGTAATTTGGGTTAAATGTAGTGGCCGTTAAGTGTTTGTAAACGGTTTGGCGGGAGATGAATGTATTTTCCAAAAGTACCCTTCAGTTTATCATAATTTGACTTTGGATAGGCAGCGGATATTAGATTAGGAGTAAGTATTAGGCAATCCATAAATGATACAAAAGAATCCCGGTTTATTTCATGAATGAATACAAATAAAGCTGAAAGATCTCTGTGAGCCCAAAACAATAATCACTCCCCTGACACAATACTAAAAGATACACACGACAACCTAATAGTACTTGATGAATATAATTCCAAGTACAAATAGCACAAGAGATGGTGAGAGACTTTGAGGACGATTTCCAGCTGATGGGGTCAGAACTGGGCGGCTTCCTGTAGTTGTGGTTGGGGCATCGGAATCCGCAGTAGGAGAGTCTGGAGTCAGAGACGGAGTTGTGTCAGATTCCGGTGCTAGAGCTGGTGATGTTGATTCAGGCACAGAAGAAGCTGTCCAAAAACAGAGACCAAAACAAAGCGATTTAGTGATTATAATCACCATGATGCTTAGGTAAGGCCAAACAACAGGCGATTATTAGCCCCTGAAATGGCCTCTGGCCATGGCTAATCTTCTAAGTGTGTAGATTACCTTTAGGACTAGGTCCTGTAGGAGAGAGTGTTGGTCCAAGTGCTGCAGGGCCTGGAGCGGGAACAGGCGCACCAGTTGCTGCAAACAATTAACGAATTTTAAAATTAGCAACATAATTAATTATACCAAAGGAACACCCAGAAAGGTAATGCGAACTTAAGGAAATTTTACCTTTGCATTGGACCGGCACACTAGCCATGTTACAAGCACGCGGGAGGGAGATAGCGAGGGTTCTGTTGATTGGTATTTGGAAGGGAACACTTCCAGTTACAATGAGGCAAAAGCAGTCCATGCTGGTGCTTGTGAGGGACCTGAGCGCATTGCAACAATCCGCGGTTGGTGAAGTTCCATTGCCACTGCTATTAGTAACAAAATTTATGCAAGGGGTGAAGCTGGAAATCATCGAAGCAGAACACGAGGTACTGATCTGTCCTTGAACTGGCATAATCACAACCATCAGAGCTATTGCCAGTGTTGAAACCAAGCACATAGAAGACTTGAAGACCTCCATATTGGCTCTCTTTGGTTTTAGTCTTGGACTTGCAGAGGTTTTAGCAGTGCGGGAATCTATGGTGTTGAAGAGAGAAGTGGTTTTTGAAAAGATGAGAAATGAGGGAATTTATAGAAGTGGAGGGAAAACGGTAGATTTGAGGTGGGTGTTGGAGCTCAACTACTTTAACTAACTATATGAAGGAAAAGAGTGTTAGGTGGGTGTGGCTTATTGAACTTGCCACGTACAGAGTTCCGTTGAAGGATCCCATGTTGACTTTGGATTTCAGATCACATCATTGAATAGACCTGTATTAAATCTATGAACAGGCATAATGCTTCTGATGGAATAAGGCCTTTGCTTTGTTATGTAATATTTTGTAGCTTACAAGATGACCAAATCATGTTAATCTCATAGTAAGTGAAGTGACTCGTTACTGCCATTTTATTTAAATAAGTCCAATTCTTACCTCATGAAGCCTGTTTAGTTTACCAATACCCCACAAATGGAAGGGGTGGCTGACGAGATACCAACAAAAAATTTCCGTATAAATCACTTCTCTTCTCTCAACTCCAACCCCAGGCACGGTTGGAGTATCCAGTAGAAGTCATGGCTTTAAGAGTGACTGGCATGGGGCTAGTAGTGGTTCTATCTGCAATGCTTTGGGCTAAAGCCATGGCTCAATCGGGTTGCACCACTGTGCTCATTGGCATGGCTCCATGCCTAAACTACATTACAGGAAGTTCCTCGAGCCCCTCTTCTTCATGCTGCTCACAACTAGCCAGTGTTGTTCAGTCACAGCCGCGATGCCTTTGTGTAGCACTCAATGGCGGTGGTGCAGCTTTGGGTATCACAATTAACCAGACTCTCGCCCTGGCGCTCCCTGGTGCGTGCAATGTACAAACTCCGCCTGTTAGCCAATGTGATGGTAAGGCTTAAATGGATGTCTTTACTGATCATCATTAATGTTTTAGCTGTGTGATATGTATGGAGTTTGATTCAAATTTAGTTTTCCTTTTGGACAGCAGCTGATGGACCTGCAACACCTCCATTACTGGCTTCCCCAATGGGTTCTCCAGAAGGTACTCCAGATTTTCCAACTAGCTCGTCAGTATCAGGTATATACAGTTCAACGGGAACTGGGATTTCATTACATATATACTTTTTTCTTATAAATTTATTAATTATTATACAAATTTAGCCAAGATTAAGAAAATTAATAGTGCTTTTCTAAATTTTTGAACACATGCAATTTTTCTAGTAACATGATAGAATGGCTTTCATCAAGTTCTTCAATTTGATGTGGTAGTACCAAACTGGAAGTTGATATGCAAATAATATTAATTACTACATACTCATTTTAACTTGAATCTCAGTCCCAAAATATCACAACACATAAACCACTCAGCAATTCTAATTTCAGTTCCCGGTTGCATGCCTGTACTGACTTATACCGAAAAACTGAAGAACACCCAAAAACAAAAAGCCGTTCGGGTAAGTCCCATGGGATTTATGATATTCCACGTTGGATAGGGGAAAATGTCTTGACTTAATACATGTATAGAGTCTTCTTAATCGTATAAATGCCTTTGAAAACCATGAGAATCTCTTGAGCCCAAAATTGATAATATTTATACGGTTGAGTGTGGACCATTATAAATGATCAGCTGATCTTCAACACTGAAGTCAGAGTTTATTTGATCCTGTAAGAGGACATAATAAGGACAAATATATAGAATGATTATGATATGTCACGTTGGATAGAGGATATATAGGAACTCCTCTTTTAACCATCTAAACACGTTTTAAACTCGTAACTCATCATACTCTCATGTGAATGATGCAGGAAGTGGATCTAAAACAGTGCCATCCAATGGTGCGGATTCCTCAGATGGGAGTATTATAATGAAGATGCGCCCTCAGCTCATTGCCATCCTTCTCTTCATGGCTTCGTATGCTTCAGTTTCAAGCAACCTCTGAGCTTACCGTGTCCGTGTGGGACCTTGGAGCTTCTATATGAGATATTGCTATGTGTGTGGTACTTGTTTAATGTTATCTGTTTGTGATGTTTGTGGGGTTTGTTTAATGCACCTATGTGAGAGTGATTCAGGAGACTCTCTTCACGTCTGCTGTTTCCTCTGTACTGTAAGACTTTATTAATGTTAAAGAATAAAGCTTTATAACTTTGTGTGTATGGCCAAATGCAATGGTGAAATTTCTAGTCATAATTTCCATAGAACTAGTAAATTAGTAATTTCTCAATGGAGTAAACCTGATGTATCGTATACGAGTGTATGTCCTCTGATTCAAAAGTAACCGTCACATGGCCAGTGGGAAATGCCAAAGTATATCTTACATCATTTTTCATACAAATAAGGAAGCGTTACTCTATGTTCATGTCTTAATGTTCTTACAATGTTGGCTATGATCGTGCAACTTCGTTTTCATCCATGATTGCGATCAATTGTTGAGGCCACGGTGCTTAGCTCTTCCTATAGTATGATCACTTGCTGCAAGCCTGCAACTTAGATGAGTCGGTGGGATCCAATCTAATTTTTTGAGTGACTTGAATAATTATCTTTAGTACTTTAATTGGACATTGGTTATGTTTGATTCCTAAAAAAAAATATATTAAAAGGAAAAAAAGAAAAATTATAAAAAAAATGATTTTTCTCGTAATTGATTTTACAATAAAAAAAAAATGATGTAAAATCAAATATAAATCAAATTAATTAAAAATTTATAAATTTTAAAATTGAGTTATGTAAAAGTAAAATAAGTTAGAAAGATAAGTTAAATCAATTTAAAGTAATATATATAAGTAAGTTATTGATTTTAATTTTTTTCCCTCAAATTTTTCAAAAACCAAACATATTCATACTATTTTTTTAGTCCGAATTTAAGTGAGGATGAGTTCATCTTAAAGTTTAGATATTTTGAGCCTAACTTAAACCCAAATTCATATTTTTATTATATTTATAATTTATATATTATTTCAAAGATAATATTCATTTAAAGTTTGAACACCTGATTTTTCAGAGATTGGGTTAAATTGGGCTTGAGTTTTTCAATTTGGATTGTGTTGAAATCCAAGTGCAAACTTGACTCCACCGGTCTGTGTTGCAGCTCTATTTTAATCGTAAGAGCATGCACCCTGGGCCGGATGTCAATGCACAATCCAACCAACCGACTAACACCGGGACTACATGGCATGTGTTCTCCTGGATTCTGACTGAGGGTTTGATGAGGAAAATTGATTCCAGGTCAAGCCAATTGGATGTAATTGGCTCAAAGTGGGAAAACAAGGATAACTCCTAATGGACAAACATTGGTAAAAGCAACTTTGATAGAAACCAATCAGAAAATCAAATGACTTAAAAGTCAAATAAAATTTGAGGTGTCTACGACACGCTGTGCTTTCTTGTAAGAACAAGTTTCGAACACTTCTCCAGCCTTGATTACGTTATAAGTTGAGTTGTTGTTTACCAAAGAGCCCCCCATGATATGCTAGAAGTTGGTCACCCACATATGTTGTCTCTTTCTTCCACTCAAGTCAAAGAAAACCATCTTTCCAAAATTTTCTGAGGTTTGAACAGGTCGAGATCTGAGTTGCTGTTTACCAACGAATCCGTTATTAGGAGAGGTTGTTCACCCACATAGCCAGTCTTCATTGGTCTGACCTTCCCAGACACTCACCTACATAAGCTTCACCTCGTCCACTCCTCCCACCATCAAAAATTGAATCCAATTCTCACTAGCAGGCGCTCTCCCCAACACACAAGCACTTCCGCCAACACCCTGAAAACGTCCCATGGCACGTACAGCACTTGCAGTTGGTTTGGTCCTTGTCGCAGTGACCATGCTCTGGCCAGGCACTGCAGCTCAGTCGAGTTGCACAAGCGTCATAATCAGCATGTCGCCATGTCTTAACTACATTTCAGGGAACTCCTCAACCCCGTCTTCAGGATGCTGCACGCAACTTGCTAGTGTTGTCCGCTCGCAGCCACAGTGCCTGTGTGAGGTTCTGAATGGTGGTGGGTCTTCTGTGGGGATCAACATCAACCAAACTCAAGCTCTGGCACTACCTGGCGCTTGCAGTGTTCAGACTCCTCCCCTCAGCCGCTGTAATGGTAATGTTAATAATGAACATGAGAAATTGAGAATTGAATTCACTTAGTATTTCCTCCGAAAACTGCTTCATATTCAAAATGTTTCTTATACTATTCTAACTTCTAGCATCTGTAACTTGGCAGCTGCTTCTCCAGCAGACTCCCCAGCAGCTGAATCTCCAACTACAGTTCCCTCAGGTACGTACAAAATACCCCTTCACAAGGACGTCAATTTGGGTGGTTAAAATCCCGATGCTATTTCCTCGTTACCATCAAATATTGAACTTCATCTTCTCTTTTTTCCCTCGGTGTTCACTATTCAATTGCGGGAATATATTTCAACCATTTTTCCTGGTGAATGTAGATGGCGGATCCAAAACTGTACCATCAACAGACAACGGCACATCAAATGGAAGTTCCACAAAATCATCAATGTCCCTGCTCTTCATCCTTCTCATTGCTGCATCATATGCTTCAACTTTCATCGCGGGATAAATTTAACAATCCGTCAGAACATATTTCACCGTTCTTACATATTCGTGATTGTTGCTTGTATTCGTTTTTATTTTTTGTTTATTTCTTCTGGTTCCGATTGTTTGAGTGGTTCATGTAATAATTTATATTTCGGTGAGTTCTGAGAGGATGATATGGTTTTGTATGGCTGAAGAGACTTTTTGCTCTCTTCCCTTATCAATAAAGACCATTCCTAACTTATAGAATAAGCTAAAGTTAGTATAACAATAATATGCTAATGAATCAAACTTACTAAAGCAGCAAGGAAAGCAGATTCCCACCAAAAAAAGAAAAAAAAGAAAAAAAAAAAATTAAAGGTGCAAAGGAAAATTGATGTATGGAAATGAACCATGCTTCAGAGAAATTGCTATCATAAACTTGTACTGTTACAATGAGGATACAAAGGGAAGTTTGTATTCTTCAACATAGGATTCATTTCATAGAAACCTCGCAACAATTACTATTTGAGACAAACCTGTAACATGTACATCTGATGAATCAATGCTGAACATAAGTGTCTCCATGTACTGCTCACATGCCATCCTTCTCACCATTGTTCAGGTATGCCAACAATGCACAGGCTGAGATCATCTTCCCTAGGTTCTGTTCCTATTTCTGTTCAGAAAAGAATAAAATATGGTCAAAAAGGATGAAAGGGGCACTCAAAACAATCTACACACAACCTTCTGAAACTGAAATCAAATATAAAATTAGGGTGCAGAAAGACCAAGGAAAATTGATTGTGGGTTTTCTGATCAATGATATGCTATAACAAGGAAAGAAAATTAAAACATCCAAAATGCTTTGCAAAATAAATGGCCCTATCTCACATATCACTCCTTAAAAATAACTCATCATCTCACGGAGCTTTTTTAACTTCTAAAGCAATTTTGTTGCATCAAAATTAAACTGTCACTTCTTGCTAGTTGCACACAAACAATCCATCTAAACACACTACCTGCCACCTTAGGCATTATTAAACCAAGTGGAACAAAGGAGCCAAGCTCGGTCTAGACCCCATCGCAACTGGCCACTTTTAAGGTCATCAGCTAGAGTGCACTTGGACCTAACCAAGCTTCTCTTTTATTCAAATCAAACATTCAGATCCTACCTTGACAATTGCCAGTGGTGATTACTGCTTCTGCTACTATAATTTGTCACAATTCTCAACCATATTTAACTATTTTTCAGATTACTTATCACTTTTCCTTTAAAGCATTCTCCATCAGTTAAGTTCCTTAAAGGGATATGCCACTGCACCTACATGAGGTACGATCAACTACACATAAGCCTAACAAAACCAAGTGCAGAATAAACCCAGTTTGTGAATGAATTACTTAAAACTTGAACTTAGCTTCACTAGATCCAGGAAAAGCTTGAACGAGGAACTATGAAGCTGAGATCAAGTCATCGGTGTGTGGTTTGTTCATTTATCATCTCCAAGCTGTACACATATGCCACATTACCCCAAACCAAATTGAGATGAACCTTGAGTACCAGGCTTTGTTAATTAAAAATATGCTCCTTGGAAGCTCACCCTGTTTAATTGCAAACTTGAGCAAGCCCCTTATTGGGCTGGGCCAGATATGCTAAATAGCAATAACTAGACTGAAGCTCATCTTGGTTGATTGAAAACAAAATTGAACAAGCCCCATAATATTGGGCTGGGTCTGAGGCGCTAAGTGCTAACTAGACATTTCTGCTTGTTGGACAGCATTTTCCAACAAATGTATTCATCTCTAATTATCCCATTTTTCTTTTTCATTCCCCTCATAGTAAATATCCACTCTTCAATTGTACTTGTGACTTGTCATAAGGAGCACTTATCAAATGTTCAGCCTTCTGTATAACTACACCTTTAACATAATAACATTTTTTTGATAGGAATACACCTTTAACATAATAACATAATGGTCATCTGGTCACCTTACAACCCTAATATAGTACAGGCATGTGCCAATCACATAACAGACCTAGGCAAACCTACCCATCTCATTCATCCCAATGTGCATGTAAAAGTAATTGATCATTCAACCAGTGAATATACAACACTAAAGTCTCCAAATCCAGTGTAAACATTCAGGGAGGTAACAACTCCCCAATAAACACAGTAACAAGACCACATCCCTTAACCAGCCTATCAATTGTTTAGTTCACCTAGTGATGGAGCCACCTAGAAGAATAATGCAACTCTGAAGCAGGACAAAAAAGGTTGCACGACCAATTGTCCCACTTACAAAGACCTTGCTTTTTCTGAGAACCAGGAGTTAACTATGACAGAACCACTTTCCACTAGCCCTCAAGCAATGGTGGCAACTCCAACTCAACAGCTAGCTCCACCCTAAAAGGTTTGGAAAATGTGAAATAACATTATCTCTGCACAGATAAATGCAAAAGGAACATAAAGGCGGCTAAGGGTACAGATCACTAATTGGTCATTGTTCCTTTAATTTTTTTACCATCACTTTGCCAATATCTATCCATCAGAAATAACATTATCTCTAGTCATTTATTTCACTTTTCAAAAATAAGCCAAATCCATTTTTAATAAAGACTCAAGTTTAGTGACAAAGCAGCTAACAAGTCAGTGGGTAATCAAAAAGCCTAATAAAAAACCATGACTAAAAAGTTGGAACTCACTTTTTTGATAAGTAGTGCACTCTTAAGGATAAAAGATTTATTGAAATACTATGACGTGTATTCAGGTGCAGGGTAAGTATTTGGAGGATTGTGTGTGTATCAGAGAGAGAGAGAGAGAGAGATCTACTGTCACAATCTCTGAAGTACTTTCCATGTTTAACCAAGTGTTATTTTTTGTTTAACAGCTAAATTGCCCATTAATGTGAATTTCAAGTTTCCACAACATGTCTTCATGGTTTTAGTTTGACAGTTCCATGTTCATTTTTGGCCCAACCCCAATTTTTTATTTTTTATTTTGAGTTTGGCCTAACCACAATCATCTCCAAGTCACTGAATTTACAGGCAATTTAGCCAACCCAACTTCGTAAATTTTTATATTTATTTTGCCTAAATTCAAGACATCTATCCAAATATTCAGCCAACTTATATATATACTTCAGATGGAAAGTTTTTCAATTTTTCCCTCTAATAATTTTTTTTCTGGCCAAACTTCCCAAGAAGGGGAAAATTTTTTCCATCCAAATTTAAATTGGGTTTGATTCAACATCTTGTCCAAATACAAAATCGGCATTAAAATTTCCCTTTAAAAACAACACAAGGGACATATGTGCAATCTAACCAAGAAACTGTACTCACTTCCCCTCAAACAGTTTTCAAACTCATGGACCAGAAATCATGGATAGCGCCAAAGAAACTGTACACCAAAATACACAGGAATATATAACGGTACCACAATGCTATGCCAAAAAAGAGAAGAGAGAAAAAAACTACTCCTCTCCTTAATAAGATCCCAACCAATCCACAAAATCAATTAAAGACATCTAGCCTTCTTCTGTACATCCTAACCAATAATAAAAAATTTCCTAGGAATAAGCACTTCAGGGTTCGATTAGGAACAACTCTTCATACCTTTGTTGTGTTTTCTTTCTATAAAAGAACCTTGGCAACCTATAAGAGTATCCCTAATTGAGGAAGGTAGAACCCAAACAATGCCAAATAAGGTGAAGAGAAGCTACCATAACACCCTTGATTTGGCACAGTAAAGGAGAATGTGATTAATTAACACCCTTAATTTCACACGGTGACGAAGAATGTATGATCAATTGATTTCTTTTCATTTTTACATAGGAAACATCTTTTCGCCAACGACCACCCAAGTTGATCTAAAGTCAATATCATTCCCTAACTAATTTCCCAACAAAAATATCACTTTAGACAAGACAAGACCCATGAATTCTAAATAATGTCCATAGGGAAAGGAATTAAACTCTCTAACTTTAGGACAAAATAAAAAGATTTGACGAAAAGAACACCATTCTTTGAATCCTCCCATACCACCCTATCCTTCCCATTCACAAACCTTTCTTACAATCTCGAGAAGAAGGCCTCTACATTGTCCAACTCTCATTCGTTCAAGTATCTAGAGAAGCAAGGATTTCAATGATCCCTCACACTTGTCTCATCCCATACATCTGTCACCTAAGCCTATTTTGACAAGGCAAAGGCACATAAAGAGGGGAAAGACACACATAAGAGCCTGTCCCCACACCTCCATCCAAAACTTCATCCTCCTCCTATTACCTACCACAAAGGATACTCTACTGTTAAAAAATATCTCATCCCTTCCTCATAGTTTTCCATAACTCAACTGCATACCTAGCTCTCACCTTGCAAAAAGGCCAATCATTCTTCTACTCCATGCTTCCCTTGTATAACCTATTTGCAAAGTGTCTCTCCTTTAGAAGTATATCTCCAACTTCAATTTCCAAGGAGTGCCATATTAAGGGAAGAAAGACATCTAATGCCTAAGCACCCCTTACTCTTATCCTTGCAAATAATATGTTATTTCGTCAAATGTGACTTTTTCTCCAAAGCCCTGTGTCCCCTAAGGAAGTGTATTAAATCTTCTCAAGCCTTAATTTGACCTTTCTAGGAATGTTAAACAAGGGCATAAAGTAGATAGACAATGTAAATAAGGTGCTTCAAATCAGAGTAAGCCTCCCCCATTTCGAATATATTGTCTTTTCCACATCAAGCCTTCTATGGAATCACTCTTCCACCTTATCCCATTCCAGCATTTATCTAAAGAGAGCACCCAAGGGTAGACCCACATAAGCTCTCTCATCATGCAACTTAGCTCAAAGGCCAATTCATTCGCATTAAACCCTATGATCAGTTCACTCTTCTCTAATTTAATTTTTAGCCTTGAGAGAATTTCAAACCATGTGAGCAGCAAACTTACATGGGGCCATGTGAGCAGCACCCTGAGACCAATTTGCACTTCTCTAAGTCTAAGTTTATTTCCAAACCCAAAATAGTTTCAATCCACATGACCAGTAAACTTAAATAAGCCATCTGGAATTGAGAAGATCCACGAAAAGCAAGGAGACAGTTGACAAACAACAGATGTGCACCTGCCACCCCTCCCCCTTGCCTTGAAGTGACATAAATAACCACCCTCCCTAGCCCTCTCCAAGAGACAATTGAGCATCTCCATAGCTAACACAAAGAAATGGGGATAAAGAAACAAGAAGCTGAAAATAGTGCCATTAACTAGCACAAAAAACGTTGTCGTAAATATGGACCATTTAATGCATTCAATTTATTTAAGGACAAACCCTATCTTTTCAAGGATAGCTAGCAAGAATCCCTCATTAATGTGGGCATGCGCCTTCTCAATATCAATCTTACAAATCACTCTTCAGCAAAGAATCAAATCGATAGCTTCATTAGCTAGAAGTGCAACATCTAGAATTTGTCTTCTCTCTACAAAAGCATTTTGGAACTTGGAGACCTCATTTTACACCACCTTTTTCAATCTTTTGCCTACACCTTACCTAGTAGCTGATACAAATCATTAACCAAGCTTATTGGTCTAAAGTCTTTCAAGTTGTTTGCACCCCTTTTCTTTTGGAATTAATACTGAAAACATAGCATACAAACTTTTTTCAAACCTACCCTATTCATAAAATTTCCTAAGAAAACTCATTACATTGCCTTTCACAAAGTCCCAGCTAAATTACTAGAAAGCCATGGAGAATCCATCTAGACTTGGAGTTTTGTCCTCATTCAAATCTAAAAAAACACTAAACACCTCCTCCTCTTCAAATGACAGCTTCAATCCTTCAGCTTCCTACTTATCTAAGGCTTCAAAAGACATACCATTGACGCAAGGTCTCCAATCCCCTAGATCAAATAAAAGATTGTTAGAAGCTTGAGCCACAACTTCATTTATCCCATTCTCCTTAAAGATCCAAAGCCCATTACCTTTAATCTTGGCTAAACAGTTTCTTATTCTATGTGTATTAGTCATTTTGTTAAAATAAAAAATGTATTTCTATCACCCTCCCGCAACCAAGTCTTTCTAGGAAGCTTCTTCCGATAAGGCCCACTTCCGATACTCTTTAACAAGGAAAAATATAGCAACAAATAAAAAACAGAAATAGTAATAATTATCCATCCAAATAAAGGAAAGATTATTAGTCAAAAACACATTACTACTATTCTCAAACATTGAAAAATGTTAAGGTAACAACTGACTACAAAGGTCAAAGGAGCTTAAAAATATAAGAAACTTCACCCTCTTAACTACAGAGGTATAGACTCGAGAGAATATCACTGCCAATAAAGATCAGGATAAGAAACATACAGCTTTTATATAAAACATGGAGTACTTCAAGTATGTGATCTTGACCGGACAAATTCCTCTAATCTGTCCCACACCTCAAGTGCTGCTGCTCTGTCTTGGTGCCGCTTGTTCTTGCTAATCTGCACATTAGAGTTGTAAATACAATCATAGTTGTTAACTCGTAAAACGTATCATGTATCGTTTTTCTGTATTGTGTATCGTATTGTATCGCACATCGTAAGTTTTTTTATAAAGTGAAAAATAAATAGAAAAAATATGTATATCTATGAATCTCTATTTAAAGTATGGAGTATAGAGTAATATACAACCAATTTTATGGAAGATAGTACGATCCAAAGAGTTAAAGTATATCTATCATATCAAAGCATTGAATGTTAAAGTTTTGACAAGTTCAAATTAACAAAATGTAAATTTAGTATATAGATTCATTACATAATCCACAAAGATAAACTTCTTCCATTTTAGTTACAAATTCTAACTAGGCATATTTTGATGCACACATTGAATGTTAATTGATACATACGCACATATGTATGTATGTCTTTATTTGTCATCTTCAAAATTCTAGCTTTTCAGGTTTTTCATCATTCCTTTTCCAAAAAAAATAAAAAAAATACTAAATAAATAAATAAACCAATATATTAAATAAAAAATTTTATTCACCATCATTTTCATTGTCAATATTCAAACTATTCAAATGAAAATTCTCCAATATCCGTTATAAAAATAATGACTTCTAATATAGAATATGACAACAAGAATGAAACTTTTCATATTAAGATTATTTAACCTATTTCTCATTTTTATGATCAATTTTTAATCTTTTAGTATATTTTAGACAAATAATACAATAAATTCTTTTAACAAAAAAATAATAATAATTTGATTTTTTTTTTAATTACAAAAAATAGTTGAAAATGTATATATCATTGTATCGTAATATCACGTATCGTATCGTGTATCGTAAGTTTTTAACAACTATGAATACAATGTTAAACACACCCATAGAAGGAAGAAACAACTCTTTAACGCCTAATCCTTAAGAAAACTAGGATTAAAAAACTAAGCATCTCAACATCCTTAAGAGGACGTGGTGCTTTGGAAAGGGGGGGGGGGGGGGGGGGGGGGGGGGGGCATGGGAGGTACGGGGTGAAGGATGCCTACAACAGGCTGATTGTTATCAATGCTTGCGACTTTCCGTATAGAGGCGTTTGGGTGGACAAGGTCCCAACCAAAGCGGCGTTTTTTGCTTGGGAAGCCGCGTGGGGGAAGATTCTTACCCTGGATAGGCTTCAAAAACGGGGTTGGCAATTTCCTAACCGTTGTTTTTTGTGTGGTTGTGAAGAGGAGAGTGTAAATCACATTCTTTTGCATTGTATAGTGGTAAGGGCCTTATGGGAAATTATTTTTGCCCTAGTGGGGGTTCAGTGGGTGTTCCCAGAGTTGGTGAAGGAGGCGTTATTCAATTGGAAGGGCCCCTTTGTGGGGAAAAAGAGGAAAAAAATTTGGAATTCTATACCGTTGTGTATTTTTTGGACGGTATGGAAGGAAAGAAATAGGTTAGCTTTCAAGGGAGGGGTGTTAAATATACAGAAACTCAAAAATTCTTTTGTTTGTACCTTGTGGAGTTGGGCTAGGGTGTATATTGGAGAGGAGTCCTCTTTACTCTTAGGTTTTTTGGAGTGGCTAGCGGCCACTTAAGGGAGGGTAAGGGTGCTTGTTTTTTTGTGCTCTCGTTTTGAGGCACGTCCTGTATGCTTGGTGGCCTTTGCCCTTTAATATATTCATGATATTTATCAAAAAAAAAAACTAAGCATCTCAAGGGTGCTTCCCTTGTCGGTTAGAGATATATTGTTAGGTTGGCATGGCTCTTTCGTATGCAAAAGGCGCAAAAAGGTTTGGAACGTGGGACTCTTATGCATCTTTTGGACAGTTTGGAAGGTAAGGAATGGAATTGCCTTTGATGGGAACGAGCTTTTGCTCCAAAGACTAAAAAATTCTTTTGTTTGTTTTCTATGGTCAAAGACTAGGATGTTTATAAATAATGCTCCTTTTAACTCTTTAAGTTTTTTCGATTGGATGGGATCTTATTGAGGGTGGTGTTGCTTAAGTCATTCTTCTTTTGTAGCTTTGGCTTTTGGTGTTGCCACTTGATGATTGGTGTAAATGTTCCATATACCGTGGGTCGCTCTTTTGGCGGCCCTTTTTAATTTAATATATTTACCTTCTTACCTATCAAAATAATAATAACAATAATAATAATTAAGCATCTCAAAATGAAAAAAAAAAAAAATACTCACTGAGATTATCTTTACATTCCACTGCTTGACAATCTTTGCAGACTCCACACTATCATCTTCAAACCGCATGTAAAAACCAATAACTGCATAAAATTCAACATATAAAATAATCAAATCAGCCTGGATGCACTTTAAAGGAGCACATGTCCAAAGACAAAAGTTCCAGTTGATTGATATAAATAAAACTTATTTCATCATTCTTCAAAAATACATACAAGCAACAAAATCAATAACTACATTCAAGATTTTGTTACTAAACATACCAAAAATTTTCAACCTAATTTCAAATTTTATCAATGATAAATGCAATTAATATAGCAAAGCTTACTTTTATTGAATATCTCAACATGATCCTTGAAGGGCCAATCCTTGAACTGCCACTCCTTTCCTAATACAAAAACTGCAACAACCCGATCCCAATCTTCTGTCTTCAATGCTGATGGCTTGTCCCTTACCTCATATGCCATGACTACCCTATCCCTACTAAACTTCTTCTGCACTGTAACGCAATCAGGTTTTGCCCCTTTCATTTGCTTTGCCTTCACATCTGTTGGTATGAAAACCCCATCCTCCAAAAACTCCTTCACATTATAGATGGTAATCAGAGTTTGAAACGCACTGGGTACGAGAATTATTGGCACACCCTCCCCAATCTTGCTCCTGTTCAGCAGCATTTTCGGTTTGGGCGTCCCATCATACCCCAACTCATCCCCATCCTTCCAAAACCCTAAACCCCTCTCGTCCGCGCCCATTAACCGACTCTTTGCCACCAACCCATCCTTCCTCTGGTGCGACTCTAGCCTATGCCGCTCCTCCTCCCGCCTCGTCGAGGCCATTAGCACGCTATAGAAATCCCTTTGCTTACATTCTAACAACGATTCACGATCTTTCAAAGGTCTCTCGGAAGCCCTAATCATGGAGATGTAATCAACATTGTCAAAACCCCTAACCCTAGAATTGTCCAAGGCGTCCTCTGAACCGGGCGGGTCACGAATTGCGAGCAACGTGGGGTCCTCGGGGCGGTACTCGTCGACGGCATCGACACCGATATCGGGGATTTTAGGGTTTTGGGGTACGACGAATTCGATGGCGTCGGTGGAGGCAACTTTGCCTTGAAGGTATTCGAGCAGAGGTTTACGATCGGGCAGGGTAACAGCGGGGATTCTCTGAGTGCGGGCGCTCTGGAGGTACTCGGTGTGCTTGATGTGGTGATTCTTGACGTAATACACAAGGGTTTCGAGCGTATAAAGATTGCCTTGTTTGGATCGGTAGGCGGTTTCAGCGGAGCAAGGGAAGGTGTAGTCGGAACCAAATCGAAACTCGTCGCCGACTCTGACGATCTTGTCGAGCTCTCCACGGACGGTGAAGTCGCGGAGGGCGGAGAGGGGGTCCATGATGGAGCAGTAGTTGTGGAAACTGAGAATTCAGTGGTTTAGTGGTATTTATGGATGGAGTGATGGAGGCGCGCAACAGCCTACAGGGTGAGATAAATGTTGTCGGATTTTAAATATGGCCCTCACCTGGAAGCCTATAATTCTGGCGTCTACTTCAAGCCTTTCAATGGGGATTCAGACCGCCAACATGGGTGGTCTCACTCCACACTCACTACTACTTTCGGTTCAATATGAGAAACGAGCCAAAATGTAAGTTTCTTTTGTTTTCTCAATGACCAAACAACCATCTAATAAATTTTAGATCACTTATCAACAAATTTACGATAATAAATAAAGTAGCAATCAATCACCAAGTGATCGACAAAATAAAAGCACTAAGAATTAAATTGCTAGACCTATCCCACATTTTCATGGTGGCACAATGGCTTTTAATTCTTTTTAGTCCCTTATTCAGCTTGAAATATATTAGGTAAAATGAAAAAATTGTGCAAAATCTTTGTGAGATTTAAGATTAATTGGTTTGGACCATTTGAGCATATTAATATTTTAATTTTTGATTTGGAGTTAGTTGTTTGGGGTCATTGTTTCTTGAACTCTAACATAGCTAAGTTGAAGTGTGAGTTTGAGATGAATTGCAATCTAGGTGAAACCTTTGGTCCAACTTCAAATTCAATGAAAGATATGAGGAAAGAATTCAATGCACATATTGTTTTGTTTGCAAAATTGAGAGATAGAGTAAATTTTTTAAATATGTAGAGCGCATAAAACATCATTAAGTTTAAATGTGTAAATTGAAGAATTAAGCATATTGGAACCGGTGTGAGTTATAGGAACATTTTTACCATTGTCAACCATAGTATCTTCATTTTCACCATATTTTGATTACATGGAGGGATTTTGGAGGTCTAAGGTGATGTGGTGAGATACATCTAAGTCAACTATCCAATTGTTATTATTGGAGTAGGTGTGATTGCTCTTGTAATTTGCTTAAGGGCAATTGCAACTAAATTTTAGCCTAGGATGTGATTTACATGTCTTTCACATAATGCCCCAATTTGTCGCACAGTTCACACACTATAGGCTAATGGGTGTCAGGATGTGGTCGCTAGTTTGGGTACTAGAAATTAGGATTGAAATTGATTTCCTTGTGCACCTCTGTTGTTGCCTTGAAGGTGTCTGTTCAAAAATTGGAATTGATTCCTTTGAAGTTGGAATTGATTCTCTTGGCTACCAAATCCCTTTTTATTCTTTGTTTTTTTATCGAACTATGTAGTGATAGGAGATTCGATTTTATTGTCTTCTTCTCACTTCAAGAAAGTCTCATGGTTAAGGAGTTTGTCATGCAATTCTTCGAATGTCATAGGTGTGTCCTATGCATGAATAGTCAGTGTTAATTCCTTGAAATTATTGTTGAGACCATTGAGAGTGTTAGCCACAATTTCTACATCACATAAAAGGTGACTGACCATTGATAAAGCATCTACGATGCCTTTAATAGTTTGCATATAATCTGCAATAGGGGTTCCTTCTTGAGATATTTTCATCAAGGCAAACAAAAGTGTTAATTTTCGAGTGTTGTATTTGTTCGCAAAAGTAGTTTCAAGTTTCAACGAGGCCTCTACAGAGGTCTTACAAGTTATAATCAATAGGGTAGTTATACCATTGATTGTCCCTTAGATGGCTAGTAGAACCAAACAATCTTATTGCAGTCACAACTTAATTGCAAGATTCAATGCTTCTTTTCCTTCTTTCTCGATCATTTCAAGAGGACAAGAGTGTGTTTCATCCATATAGCCCAATAGACAAAAACCGAATAACAAGTTTGTGAATTGAGCTCTCTAAGAGGCATAATGTCCACCTCTAGAGAGTTTGAAAGGAATTTATGTAGAAGCATTGAGTGAGATGATGTTGAGAGTTTGATTAATATTGTTACCAAAGAAGATAAAAATGAGAGTCTCAATAGAGGGATTTGAGGATGAAAAGGACGTTCAAAATTGGTTAAGTGTGATTGGTTTAAAGGCATTCAACTGTATTGCTTCCAACAAGGGTGCTCCGGTACCATGTAAACGAATTCGAGAGTGAATAGTATTAAGGTTGTGTATTTTTATTTATGCATTTACGATGTTGTTGATCAGCAGATCAATATCTATAATTGTAGTAGTTCAACTTAGATTGGTCGAATTCAACCCACGATATTAGGGGGGGCTATATCTCTTTCAAAAGGACAAAAAAGTTTATACATGTATAAAATTGAGTATAAAATCGATTAATAATCCAATACCTACAAATTTAGAAATATAAACCACCTCATTAAGCATGTCATAGATTATTTAGATTTTATTTTTATATAAACAATGGATAGGAGATGAGGGAAAAAATATCATCAATAATCCAACTAATTTCAGCATTAGAGTGTCCATATCAAGCATATTTTCAAAGTAGTCTTTTTCAAGTCTAAAACATTTTGTTACTTGAAGATCCATCAACCCCAACAAAAAATGGAAACAAGAGCATGTCTCACCCATGAATCTTGACATTTAACAATGTCAAGATGGTTCATGTATATATATATAGGGTTTCATATTTTATTGCTTTCTTTTTTGCTTCAAAAATAATGAATGTTAAATTTGATATAATTTTCGAATTTTTATTTTCTATTTTTACTGGATATTCTTTATTTTCTCTTTAAATTCCTCTACTTCTCAAGCCATTTAAACCAAGACTAATTTTAGTTTTCATGCGCTCATTTTCAAACTAGTGCATAATGAACACCTTTTTGTATTATGTCTTCTCTAACTTTTCAATTGGTGAAACATCTTTTATTAGACGAAAGATCTTTTTATGCCCTTTGTATATGAGAGTATATATTTTTTCACTCATCATGTTGAACTCTTCTAATATATATATATGGAAAATGCCGTGAATCTTCTTCTTTTTTCACCTTTAAGGACAACTAACAAACATTGCACTATAAGACTATGTTTTTCTATCATATTATCATAGTAATCACATTCTTTACTATGTTCACCTCCTCTTCCTTTGGATAATTTTCCAATTCCAGTTTAGGTTCTTAAGCATGAAAGTGTAAACCTTTGCTTAGGCATGCAACGTCAACATAATGACCATGTACACCACACTTAGACCATATCCGTGCTTATCATTTTATCTCCAACACTTATTGAAGTTTTATCCTTACTAGCATGTGTAATTGACACATTCAAAGCTAGTTGATTGTTGCCCCTACTATTCATCACATGAGTAGAAGTTTTGAAATTTGTTGTGCTTAAAGGTTTGCTTCTTAACTGATAGGAGAAAGTGCTCCTAATTTGTGAATTCTTGAATATCTAAAAACTCAAAACTTAACTTATCCATCTATTTTAAGGACTAACTAGTGGATAAACATCATTCATTGCATAATTGTGTGCAAGTATCTAGAGGAAGTAGGATATGGGAGCATTTTGTCCAGCAAAACACTCTGTTGGGAGGGATGTATATTTGAGAACAATGATTAATACTTTTGACATGTATTTACCAAAATTGTAGAGCGTTAAATTGTTCTATTTGGAAAATATATCATACCAGCATATTCGACTAAATTTAGTATCACTCAATGGTCAAAAGATGCATGGGAGATGTTGCCACATCAAGTTTAACTAATTTCGGGGGGTAGGTAGCCACTGCCGCGCTTTGTCTTCCACTCCCACTAGAGCATGGCGCACCCCAATCTAATGATATATAAACATTATTCATATCGATCTCTGCATGCGAGTGTAAGCATTTTTCCAACATGGGCTGTGGGAAATCAAAAATAGATGATTCAATAAGAACGTCTTCTTTTGATGGTCATGATACATAGAAAAATGACACTTAATTTTTTAATTACCTGATGGAGCAGTTGGGTGGGAAAGTGCCATGCATAACCACACTGGCCGTGAAAATGGCTGTTTCAAGTGCGTTTCAGGAGTTCCCGGATCTGGAAAGAATTGAAGGTATGGTTGATGTGAATAATAAGGCCTCACATAGGGTATTGGAGAAGGCTGGGTTCCTCAAGGAAGGTGTTCTTAGGAAATATCTCATTGTCAAAAGGGAAACTACTGATGTTGCTATGTATAGCCTTTTATCGACTGACCCGATTTTAGATTAGAACAGCATCTTTCTTCTTTGCTGTTGAAATAAGACTAGTATTTTGTTTGGGTTCTAAGATCTGGAAATGGGGCTGTTATTAGTTACTGATGGAAATAATGTGTAGTTTTGGGTCTATTCAAAGGTTTGATATCACTTCTAATTGTCCTATGATCCTATGATCAATACTCTAATTAATAGCTTTTGTTGAAGGTCAGTCAATTTTCTATGATCCTCGATGTCCAAAAATCAATCAAAAACCCTAAATTTCAACACCCAAACAAGTCATTATTGTCTCATTGAAAATCAATCAAAAATCAATCTTCAAAGGCAAACTTCATAACATCAATAAAAAAATCTGACCTTCAAGTAAAAGACTCTAAATTACAAATACTTTTTTTCAACTAAACAATCTATTGTTTTATGTACTTCTTTATAAATAAAAACATTAAGGTCTTGAATTATCTTCCAAACATCTTTTATTAACAATATAATAGATTTAAGAATATTACTCTTCTTGTTATAACTATTTGTCACTACTTTTATTAAATCACCTTTCTTCTTTAGATTTAAGAACTCATTGTTCTTAGTAACTAACACACAATTTCTAAGAGTCATACATTCTGTAATAATTATTGACGCATTGTTCATATGCCTACTTGCAACTATTTTTATTATACCATTAGAATCTCTAATAACCCATCATAATGCACTTACTATTCTCTACCCTTGAATCATTAAAATTTAATTTGAAATTTCCATTAATTGGAGGACTCCAACAAATCTATTTTTCAACCACTCAAGAGATATAGTATTTTTCATTCTGAAGATGAGATCAATCACATACTCTTGTAGATTTTGAAAGTTAAAAGTAGTTTTCTCAATTAGAATAGCCAATGACATAACTTAAAGAGGTTTGATGTAAATACATTTATTTATTATTGATTTAAATTTCATCAATTAGTATTCTTATAAATTTATTATATTTATAAAATTTAGTTTTTAAATAAATTTTAGGTAAAAAGATTTTAAGCATGTATATTTAATAATTTTCTAAAAAGGAAATTTGATATATCAAATATATTTGTAGGAGTGTTAATAGATGAAATTTGAAAATTGATGTTGGCTTAATATATTTATACTAAACGTTGAAGGATATTAGCGAAATTAACTCAAATAATATACGATAGTCACACTCTATAAATTGTAATGTTTAAGTAATTTTTAATATTAATTATAAAAATATTTAAAATTAAACAACTAAAACATTAAGGCTATGTTTGGTTCCCAGAAAATTTGAAGGAAAATGCAAGGGAAAGTAAATACAAAGGAAAAGTAGAAGGAAAGAAAAAGTGAAGGAAAATAAAAAAATAGATTAAAAGTTGATAAATTATTTTTTTTTGTTACTTCAAACTCATTTTATTTATTTTAACTCATTAATATAAAGATTAAATAATTTAAAAATATATAAGCTTTTAATTAGTTTTAATTATATTTGATTTTCTTTGATATTTTTCATATGACAACCAAACATGAAAAAATCATTTTCCTTTGCATTTTTTTTATTTCCTTAGTATTTTCCGGGAACCAAACATAACCTAAGGACATTGAAATAAAGTTTTAGATTTTATAAAAAAAAATTAAAGAAAATATAAAGGAATATTCAAAAGAATTAAAAATAATAATAAGAAAAATTATTAGAAATTTTATAATTTTTATAGCAAAAAATCCTTAATTTTTTTTTTTAAATTCCATAATTTCTCTTATAAATTTTGAGATTTTCAAAATAACTAAATATAAGATGTTTAAAATAAAATTTGTATTATATTACAATATTTTCTATTTAATTTTATAATAAAAAATTATTTTAAAAATAAGTAATATAAAAAAGTTAAAAATTAATATAAATAAATAAATTTATGTATATCCTAT
The DNA here is from genome assembly GCF_004353265.1 of Vitis riparia. Classification (NCBI taxonomy): domain Eukaryota; kingdom Viridiplantae; phylum Streptophyta; class Magnoliopsida; order Vitales; family Vitaceae; genus Vitis; species Vitis riparia. The sequence continues at coordinate 5,113,647 of NC_048435.1, read as the reverse complement.
ATGTTAGCTTAATATTAAAATATCAAGTGATATAAATAAGAGGATAGATAATTAATTTCATCACTTATTCTATCTCATATTTAGTTGAACATAGGATAAAATAAATGTAGTTAACCAAACATAATGTTAGACCATATTTTGTTAATAAGATATGTATATCATAATATTATATCTTATCGGATAAGAAATGAAATACATATCCTAAGATATTATATCTTAGGATAAGATATGTATATCATATAATATCCTAAGGTAATATATTCAATGGAATATATTAGGTTATATTATACTTATATTTAATTTGTGAAATAAATAAATAAAAAAATAACATAAAATATATATTGTTTTTCAATTTTAAAATAAAATTTATATTACATTTCAATATTTTCTATTTAAAAAATGGAATTTCTCTTATCTCTTAACAATATTCATTATTAAAATATTTAAATTTTATAAGTAAATTTTTTTATATTATGTTATTTAATATATACATATACATATATATTAGTATTATTTTTTTATCATAAATTTAATTTATAATAAAAAATTATTTTCCTAATGAGTTTATAAAAAAATAAAAATTTGATTAGAAAAACTAAAGTTATGATATATGAGAAATGCATATCATATATCTTAGCATAAGATCAACATATTCTATGTAGAAGTGATATAAAAAAAAAAAAAGTTAATATATCATTCTACTTATCATATCTCATATTTGATTAAACATAAGATAAGACATAATATACTTCTTTTATCATATCTCATACTATATCCATTCAACCAAACATGACCCTAGAGTTTAAATTGTATCTCATCTTTAATCTTATCTCAATATTATATCTGGTCAATTAAATATGACCTGAGACTACATTTAGTTAATAAGATAGGATAAAATATGTATATCCTAAAATGTTATATCTCATTAGATAGAAAATAGATATCCTAAAATATTATTTTCAATGGGCTTTGATATTTTTTGAATACACATATCTTATTAATATGATATTTTAAAGTAATATGTCCAATGAGATATACTATGTTATATTATGTGTATATTTAATTTGTGAAATAAAAAAAATATTATGAAATATATATTATTTTTAATGTTTAAAATAAAAATTACATCACATTAGTTTTTATTCATTTAATAAATTAAATATAAATATAATATAATATAACATATTTAATTAGATATACCACCTTAAAATATCATGTTCATAAAATATCTATATTCAAGGATATCATATTCCATTGAAAATAATATTCTATAATATATACTTCTTATTCAATGTGATATAATATCTTAAGATATACATGTCTTATCGTATCCTATCTTTTCAAATGCCAACCAAACAGAGTCTTAGGGTTTAATGAGAGGAATAAGGTATAAAGTTTATGACAGTGATAATAAAATAAAAATATAAAGAAATAAGATAAAAGGAAAGAAAAGATAGAAATCTTAGGCTATTTAGGAATTATTTTTAAAAAGAATTTTTTATCCTTAAAAAAATACATTTGAAAAAAAAAAATTGTTTTTTTTTAAATGATTTTTTGTGCTTAAAAATAAAAAATAATTTTATATTCTTAAAAACAAAAAATATAGTGTTTTTTGATAATATCTTTTAGTTATTTTTTTTTCTTTCACTTATTTTCTAAGAGTTATTTTGAAAAACAATTATACAAATTTAGAGAATGATTAAAAATAAAGCATTACACACAAAAGTTATTATTTAGACATATTTAAAAATATAGAAAACTCAGGTTCTTAAACAGACTTTTATTTACAAAATATCAAAGAATAGTTTTCAAAAGCGGTTTTAAAAAAAATTATTCTCAAAAATTGTTTTTCACAATTTGTTTTTTAAAACACTTCTTAAACTAAGCTTTAGAATGTCACTAACGTCCTCTAGGAATCTTATCTAGAAGAAAAAAAAAATGGAGTCAGGATCATTGAGAATTGTAACACTTGCAATATCTTGATTTTACATCAATTAACTTTATTTATAAGCTTCTTTAAGAAATCCAAATTCTACTAAAATTCTAATTACCTATCATGACTTTAATAATTAGCTACTACTATTTTAAATACTCTAGCAAATACTAATCCTATTTTAATTTCAACTAACATTAATCTTACTTAAAGTTTATTTATTTATTTATTTCCTTTCTTAAATATACTTTAAAAGGCTTTATCCCATTAATTCTCTCTAACTTAGAGAACACAACTTTAACAAGTTAGATCCTTGATATAATAAATAGAAATTAGGTTAAGCATATGAAAATCCATTATTGTAATCTATGCATTTTTTGTGATGTGATTTGCCTTGCCATTTTACCATAAGTTTTTTATATCACCTTACGTAAAGTAGACACAAGTTGATCATAAAAAAAATACTCAGTCTTAGGACTTGGGGATAGGATTAGGTGGCATGGCAATTAAAGATTTAATTCTACCCTTACTTATCTTGATGACCATGGTAGACAAATAAATTTTCCATATTAAATATTAGACTAACATGCAATCTTGAAGAAAGCTTGGGAAAATTAGAAATTCTCACCCAATCCTTAGCACTCAAAATGGATTTGCTTTTTTAGTTCAAAGCTTTTGATATGTGTCGAGATAAGATATTTCTAGGTGTAAATGAACCACTAGTAGATGACCTTATTGAAACTAAAACTACATATATCCAATATGTATATGTTGCATTTTTATAGTTCTTAGTGCTAATTTTGATTTTCTTTTTTCCTCATGTCTTTTCATGTGTATTTTTGTATAAAACGTGCAAATGCATTACCATCGATCTTGGTTAGTGCAAAAACGAGGTGATGGTACATTTAGTAATGACACATTGTATTTCACATAAAAGAGAAAATTCATTAGGTAATTTTATCATTTTATGTCATTAGTTTAAAAAAAAAAAGAAAAAAAAAAGTTTCTATTTAAAGATAATTTTAGTTTTCATGCTCTATTTTTCAAATTTTCAAATTGACGTATCAAAAGATCTTCTTATGCCCCTTATGCATCAAAATATATGTATTTTCATAGTAATCATATATATATATATATATATATATATATATATATATATATATATATATATATATATATATATATATATATGTAAATCCCTTTTCTCTTCCCACCACATTACCCCTTTCCTCTTCACACCACATCTGGATAGACCTCCAACCTAGCCCAATCATCAACGACATTTGATCGGTCGATGGAAATCACTCTGCGTCCATATCAGCTTGCAGATGCAGATATTCCTTACTTTCTCTTTAAACTTCTCCACTTCTCAAACCATTTAAAGTAAAGATAATTTTAGTTTTCATGCTCTATTTTTTAAATTGACGTATCGAAAGATCTTCTTATGCCCCTTATGTATCAAAATATATGTATTTTCATAGTAATCATATATATATATATATAAATTTCTTTCTCTTCCCACCACATTATCCCTTTCCTCCCTCTTCACACCACATTTGGATTAACCTCCAACCTAGCCCAATCATCAACGACATTTGATCGGTCGATGGAAATCACTCTTGGCCCATATCAGCTTGCAGATGTAGATGTGACTCATGGAATGGGCCTGTGACAATAAGGTGACCAGAAGTTGCAGACTGAGGCACCACTCCTCTAAGGACGATACATTGAACTATCTGAAGGAGGATGCCATACCCCACCCATTGGTACCGAGCCATATGCCTGGGTGGCCGCCCAATTGGATTCATTTCCATTATGCCAGGTTCTTCCATGGGGAAATGCCGGGGAACGATCAGCTATACTGGGGCCGAGGCATAACCACACTGGCTGTGAAAAGGGCTGTTTCAAGTGCGTTTGAAGAGTTCCCAGATCTGGAGAGAATTGAAGGTATTGTTGATGTGAATAATAAGGCCTCACAGAGGGTATTGGAAAAGGCTGGGTTCCTCAAGGAAGGTGTCCTCAGAAAATATCTCTGTATCAATGAAGAAACTATTGATTTTGCTATGTATTTCCTTTTATCCACTGATCCAATTTTACGTTAGAACAACATCTTTCTTCCTTTCTGTTGAAATAAGACTAGTTTTTTTCTTTGGGTTCTAAGATCTGAAAATGGGCATGTTATTAGTTATGGATGGAAATAATGTGTAGTTTGGGGGCTATTCAAAGTCTTGATATCACTTGTTGCCCAATGATCCCATGATCAATACTCTAATTAATAGCTTGTGTTGAAGATCAGTCAATTTTCTATGATCCTCCAGGTCCAAAAATCAATCAAAAACCCTAAATTTCAACAACCAAACAAGCCATTTATCAAAAAATGGCTTCACCTCATGTGAACCCTGAACTAGTCTCATGGAACTTTTCCATTTTCATTCTTTTGTACATCCTTATCTCACATCAACAATCAACCACTTTTTGGCAGGTAAATTACTAAAATTCAGCAACAAGCATCAATCAGATGGAAATATCCTAAAAAGCATGCATCAATCAACCACATTGTCCATGTAGAATTGGCACAAACATAAATCATGAAATACACAGAATCAAGGTTGGGGATCAGTAGACAGGAGACTATAAATCACCATATCTCTACATCTGCCCTTCAGAATAACGAACTTCCTAAGAACACCTTCTCTCTGGAACCCAACCTTCTCCAGCACCCTCTGCGACCCACCATTCTCCACATCCACCAGCGCCTCCAGTCTCTCCAAATGTGGCCACTCATTAAATATAGTAGAAGCCACCAATTTCACGGCCCTGGTCACAATCCCCTTTCCCCAGTACTTGGAAGCTAGCACATACCCAAGTTCACCTCTACATCGATCGTTGCCATTGTTTGCGGACACTGAAATAGCCCCGATCGCCTTATTGTCAAGGCAAATTGCTTTGAACCATGGGTGAGGAATGACGATGTTTTTTATATAATCGATGCCAGCTTCCTTGGAAGTGTAAGTGTCCCAAGTGCAGAAACGACTCACCTTGTCATCTGTGGCCCAGACCATGAAATCATCTATGTCAGAAAGATCCAGCGGCCGAAGGGAAAGCTCTGGGGATCCCTCCTGGCCTTGTTTTCCATCCGCTTCCATGTGTAAGCCTTTGCTAAAGTCGATTGAAGTAGTCAAGCTTTGATGAAAGGCAACAAGGAGATGAGGTGTGGTCTCAAGCTGTTGAATCTATGGCTTTTATATAGGAAAAGTTTTCCAGGAGAGGTAGAGAAGTTGCCTAGAAATTGGCTAAGAAATAAGGTCAATTCTAAAGAACCATGCGTGAGGTTGAGTGGTCAGCAAGAATGTTGATTTACAAGCAGGGCAACCGAAGATCATAGCCGCCTTAGTGGACGATTTCAGAGATGAGATGCTTGGCCCACAAGCCACACTCATGTGGGGAGCTCATGGCGTGTTACATGTTTCATAATTAGGTCGTGTTTCTATTGAACTAATGTATTACATTTACAAAATCAAAATTATTAAAAATATTTTAAAAATTAAATCAATTTTATCATTTCAATTAAACATATTTAAATAGATATTTAAGACTATATTTAAAATACTACAATAATTTTAAAAAATGTTTTTAACATTTATAATAGTCGAAAGATAAAATATTTTAAGTCTTAAAAATATAATGAACACTTTTTAAAATTATTGTTAAACTTATTCTTTGTTTTTTGAAAACACTAAATAAAAGTAAAAAATATTAACGAAAAATATTTTTCTATATTTGATGACATTATTAAAAAAAATACTAATAAAATCAAATGTAATAAAAATTAGTTTAAAATTTATATATTTTAAAATTATTTAATCTTTATATAAATGAATTAAAATAAGTATAAGCATAAAAATAATATTTTATTTTTACTTTCTTTTTCTATTTTATCTTTTTCTCAGTGCATTTGATGTTTGAAAATTTCGAGGGAAAATATAAAGAAAATATAATGGAAATAAAAAATATAGTACGATAAGAAAATAAAAAAATAAAAAATAAATTTAAAATCAATAAATTATTTTTATTAAACAATTTAATTTATTTAACTCATATAAAGATTAAATAATTTGAAAATATATAAATTTTTAATTAATTTTAATTATATTTGATTTTTTTTTCCCATAAAATAACCAAATTTAATTTTTTTTAGTATTTTCATTTCTTTTCTTAATACTTTTCTCGGAAACCAAACATAAGCACGGATCCCCTATCTGAATTTGTGTTTGCATTGCAAGAAGAGATGCAACTTGTGCATCCAATCCTTCTATTGACACTCGTATCTTGTCAAGAATGGCTGCTTGCAACTTGGAAAATTGGTCATCCACCAAAATGCCTAACGCCTGGAGGACATGATACGTGTACATAATGATCTATCCGGTGGAATGGTGGTTTTAGGGTATGGGCCGGCCATATATGGTCCCCATCCAATTACTCCATCTTATATACATGCCTGGGTAACTGGGTTAGCTCGGAACCAATCTTGAAATTATCGTGGGATTTAATGGAGTCCTCCAGAATCTCTCTCCGACCATTCAACCTTTCCGATGTGGAGGTGTCACGACCCAAATTCCGGGCAACCCAAAATTTGACCCGTGACCCCAGGTCAAAGGTTTGACCCTAAGGGTTTCTCCTATTCCACGTTGGCAGTCAACCAAAACACTCTGGATTTTTTTTTTTTATATATATTTTTTTTCATACATCCCACTAGAATTCTCATAAACTATAATATCCCAAAACTACTCAAATAACAAGATTAAATAAATATTCATTATAATCCAAAATAAAAGTTCCCAATTAACAAATTTATCAAAATAAAGCTTCATAACAAATCCATGAGTCATAATCACTAAAACAAATCCCAAAATCCAAAAAGAAACACAATAACAAAAAAATGCCACGCTCCACTAGGCCGCTCCAGGAGCATCCTGAAGTCCTCCCTGCCCCACCTGTGGATCCTCATGAGAGATATCTGCATCTAAAAAGGTATAACAAGGAAGGGGTGAGCATTTCCATATTGCTCAGTAGGGTGCCTAACACCCAAGGGGTTAAGGGGATTACTAAGTTTCAAATAATACGAAAAAGACACTTCAACACAAAAGGAACAATTCAACAGTATCAATCAATCACATAGTTTAATATATAATATTATACACAATTTCACAATATTCAACAATTACATGAATGCACATGAATGTGTGACACACAGTCATACAATGCACTATTGTTCTCGGGCTTTCACCGAAGGATACGCGTCCGCACCCAAATACACTCCCCATTCGGAGTCTTCCCGGGGTAACTTTTGGGTCTTTCACCCTAGGGATCTCTCTCCCTTCTTAATTCGCCCCACACGGGCTTCCACTTCTCATCTCTATTTCATTTTTTTCCATTTCATACACTTTTCACAATCTTCATAATTTTATTTATTTATTTCACATAACCATGATGCACATGAATGCCATAATTCCAATGTTCCTCAATAATTCAACAATCTCAACATTTCCCAATAATCCAATAAAATAATTTCACACATTAAAGTTTCCGATAATAACTCAAACAAATATTCAAAAATTTGCATATCAAAAATCTTGAAATTTTACCACACTTACAAAATTTTTCAACCATTATAATAATTTCTAACATCCGAAATTAACTAACTTTTTACCCTAAAATTTTCGAAAATATTCTAACCAATGCCTAAAAATTCACAAATCATTATATTTGAAATCTAACCCAAATTTTGGAATTTTCCAACCCATCTAATAATTTTTAACATTTCAAAACAATTAATTATCAATCAAAATCAATTTCCCGAAATTCTAAAAATTCCAAACAAATTCCAAATATTCTAGAAAAATTCATACAACACCTATTATTCCTAATTAACTCATAATGACAATATTTACAATTTTTTTCTCAAGGGAAAAACATAAAAATTTAAGCTTTAGGGTTAGGGTCCCCTACCACAAATTTGAGAATCTGGCCGTTAAAAACGAAATCAGCCACCGTAGGCTTGTTCCTCTAATCGAATAGAGTACTTCCTCCGAATTTGGTCCAAAACGGAGATCGTTTGGCCGTCCAAACGGCCGGTCAAAGATCCGGCGAGTGCCCTAATTCCACAGCCACTATTCCTTTCCTTCTTCTCCCCGCGTTCTGGCCGTTTCAAAACTCCACCTTTTCCCTTTTTTTTTTTTTTTAAACAGCCCACTTGGCTTTTAAAAGCCACCAGCCCACTTCACATGGCTTTCAAAAGCCACCGGCCACTTGAGCCCACATCCAAGCCCAACTCAAAATCTAAGCCCAATCCATTATTATTATTATTATTTTCGTTTACAACCCATTATCTTACAACCAATATTCAAAGCCCATTGCATATATTTATTTTATTTCTTTTATTTTCTTTTCTTTTGTTTATTCTAATTGTTTTATTTTATTTCCAATTCATTTTTTTTTAACACACAAATTTATTTATTACTACCAATCTAAAACTAGTTTTTCTCAATTTTATTATTCATCAATTTAATTTAATTGATTTATTTATTTTTCTTAATTAATTCTAATTAATCTTAATTTATTTATTTTTCATTTTCGTTTTCGTTTTTCGTTCCCGGAAATTTCCAATTTCTAAAATCCTAAGAAATTTTCTATCCTAAGGCTGACATGGCATAAAATTTCAACTCGTCTATTTGACCGACACAATAAAACGAAATTCACCAATCCGAAATTGACACGTGTTCTCCAAACACTTTTCTTTTTGACTTTTCAACCATTACACAAAATAAGACTTTTCAAACTAAAAATGCTAACGTGTCATAAAATACCCGGTCATTACAGGAGGACTTCATGTCATGGGCTGGTGATGATAGAGTAACGCGCTATGTAAGATGGAACACCATCACCTCTAGGGAAGAGGCCTTCAAGTATCTGAAGGAGGTGGCTATACCCCACCCCTGGCGTCGATCCATATGTTTGGACGACCGGTCCATCGGATACATTTCTGTGAAGCCTGAATCAGGCGACGACAGATGCAGAGCACACATAGGGTATGCGCTGGGCTGGGAGTACTGGGGACAAGGGATAGTCACAGTGGCATTGAAGATGGCTCTCTCTATTGTGTTCAAGGAATTCCCAGATTTGGTGAGGGTGCAAGCCTTGGTAGAAGTAGAAAATAAGGGGTCCCAAAGGGTGCTAGAGAAGGTCGGGTTCCTGAAGGAAGGGTTGCTGAGGAAGTATGGGTTTAATAAAGGTGAGGTTAGAGACATTTTCATCTATGGCTTCCTGTCCACCGACCCAATTCCTGATTGATGTGGCCTTTACAAAAATCCTCATTCTTCTGCCTAAAGAGTATGAATGGGGTAGACAGAATATTTTTTTCAGTCTTCTATTCAGTTTTGCTTGTGCCTGTGGCATGTAACGTGTTACATTTTCTTTTCCTGTTCTTGTTTTCTCGAACAACATTAGTCCAAGTGAGCCTGGTGGAGTCAAGGTCTAGATTCTTTTAGCCCAATCTGAGCCCACATTGGATAGAACTATTGAAATTACAGGGTAGATGTTCAGTATTACAAAGGGCCAGTGACAAAGGCTGTGTGGTCAATGATCTGGGCCTGAAACAGCCCAAGCCCAACGTCTGAGTTAGGGGTGTAGAGGACTAGATTTCTATCCCTATAGTAGGCAAAGTTGTGGGTATTGTTCCACCATGGGAGTTAAGATAAGAAAAGACGTGATGACGTATCCCCTTGGCAAAATTGGTATTGATTGATATTGTTACTAAAGAAGATAAAAATGGAAGTCTCAATAGAGATATTTGAGGATGAAGAGGACATTCAAAATTGGTTAAGTGAAATTAGTTTGAAGGTATTCAACTATTTTGCTTCCAACAAGGGTGTTTTGGTACCATGTAAACAAATTCAAAAGTGAATGGTATTAAGGTTGTGTATTTTTATTAATGCATATACAATGTTGTTGATCAACAAATCAATATCCATAATTGTAGTAGGTAGTGAAAGTCATTCAAAAGAATAAGGAAACTAATTGTAACATGTCCAAAAGAATCATGAATGAGTGTTCCTATAATTATGGTATATTAGACTTCAATTTAAATTCAAATCAGGTTTTGAAGTGAAACCCTACATGATTTAGGGAAAAAAAAAATGAAAAATTTGCCTACATTCACCAAAATGTTAGGTTAAGTTTAGATTGATTGAATGAAACCTAATCAATTGGTATATAAAAAAAAAAGGTCTAAACCCAAAGTCTTAAGTTCAACTTAGATTGGTCGAATTCAGCCCACAATGTGGGGGCTATATCTCTTAAAAAAGGGAAAAAAAAAAGTTTATACATGTATAAAATCAAAGAGCCCGTCATAGATTATGATTAATAATCCAATACCTCCAAATTTAGAGATATAAACCACCTCATTAAGCATGTCATAGATTATTTAGATTTTATTTTTATATAAACAATGGACAAGAAACGAGGGGAAAAAAATATCATCAATAATCCAACTAATTTCAGCATTAGAGTGTCCATATCAAGCATATTTTTAAAGTAGTCTTTTTCAGGTCTAAAACATTTTGTTACTTGAAGATCCATCAACCCCAACAAAAATGATGTCTACACAAAAATATGGAAACAAGAGCATGTCTCACCCATAGATCTTAACATTTAACAATGTAAAGATGGTTCACATAAGTGCTACAAAGAGACACAAATATACATTTATATATACATAGGGTTTGTATTTTATTGCTGGATATAATTTTTTGAATTTTTATATTTTATTTTTATTGGATATTCTTTATTTTCTCTTTAAATTCCTCTATTTCTCAAGCCATTTAGACCGAGACTAATTTTAGTTTTTATGCGCTCATTTTCAAACTAGCACATAATGAACACTTTTTGTATTGTGTCTTCTCTAACTTAATTTTCAATTGGTGAAACTTCTTTTATTAGACAAAAGATCTTTTTATGCCCTCTGTATATGAGAGTATATATATTTTCATACTCATCATGTTAAACTCTTCTAATATATATATATGGAAAATGTTGTGAATCTTCTTATCTTTTCACCTTTAAGGACAACTAACAAACATTGCACTATAAGACTATGTCTTTCTATCATATTATCATAGTAATCACATTCTTTACTATGTTCACCTCCTCTTCCTTTGGATAATTTTCCAATTCCAGTTTAGGTTCTTAAGCATGAAAGTGTAAACCTTTGCTTAGGCATGCAACAACATAATGACCATGTACACCACACTTAGACCATATCCATGCTTATCATTTTGTCTCCAACGCTTATTGAAGTTTTATCCTTACTAGCATGTGTAGTTGACACATTCAAAGCTAGTTGATTGTTGCCCCTACTATTCATCACACATGAGTAGAAGTTTTGAAATTTGTTGTGCTTAAAGGTTTGCTTCTTAACTGATAGGAGAAAGTGCTCCTAATTTGTGGATTCTTGAATATCTAAAAACTCAAAACTTAACTTATCCATCTATTTTAAGGACTAACTAGTGGATAAACATCATTCATTGTATAATTGTGTGCAACTATCTAGAGGAAGTAGGATATCGGTCCAGCACAACACTCTGTTGGGAGGGATGTATATTTGAGAACAATGATTAATACTTTTGACATGTATTTACCAAAACTGTAGAGCATTAAATTGTTCAATTAGGCACATATATCATACCAACATATTCAACTAAATTTAGTATCACTCAGTGGTCAAAAGACGCATGGGAGATTTTGCCACATCAAGTTTAACTAATTTCGGGGGGTAGGTAGCCACTGCCGCGCTTTGTCTTCCACTCCCACTAGAGCATGGCGCACCCCAACCAAATGATATATAAACATTATTCATATCTCTGCATGTGAGTGTAAGCATTTTTAAACACTCGAATTCCAACATGGGCTGTGGGAAATCAAAAATAGATGATTAAATAAGAACGTCTTCTTTTGATGGTCATGATACATAGAAAAATGACACTTTTTTAATAACCTGATGGAGCAGTTGGGTGGGAAAGTGCCATGCATGACCACACTGGCCGTGAAAATGGCTGTTTCAAGTGCGTTTCAGGAGTTCCCGGATCTGGAAAGAATTGAAGGTATAGTTGATGTGAATAATAAGGCCTCACATAGGGTATTGGAGAAGGCTGGGTTCCTCAAGGAAGGTGTTCTTAGGAAATATCTCATTGTCAAAGGGGAAACTATTGATGTTGCTATGTATATCCTTTTATCAACCGACCCAATTTTGCATTAGAACAGCATCTTTCTTCTTTGCTGTTGAAATAAGACTAGTATTTTGTTTGGGTTCTAAGATCTGAAAATGGGCATGTTATTAGTTACTGATGGAAATAATGTGTTGTTTTGGGGCTATTCAAAGGTTTGATATCACTTGTCTATGATCCCATGATCAATACTCTAATTAATAGCTTCTGTTGAAGGTCAGTCAATTTTCTATGATCCTAGCTCGATGTCCAAAAACAATCAAAAACCCTAAATTTCAACACCCAAACAAGTCATTAGTGTCTCCTGTGAAAATCAATCTTCAAAGCCAAACTTCATAACATCTATGAAAAAATTGACCTCCAAATGAAAAACTCTAAATTACAAATACTTTTTTTAACTAAATAATCTATTGTTTTATTTGTTTTTCTATAAATGTAACCATAAATAAAAACATTAAGGTCTTGAATTATCTTCCAAATATCTTCTATTAACAATATAATAGAGTTAGGAATACTACTCTTCTTGTTATAACTATTTGTTACTACTTTTATGAAATCACCTTCTGTCTTTAGATTTAAGAACTCATTGTTCTTAACAACTAACGCATCATTTCTAAAAGTCATATATTATGTAGTAATTATTGACGCATTGTTCATATGCCTACTTGCAACTATTTTTATTATACTATTAGAATCTAATAACCCATCATGATGCACTTACTATTCTCTACCCTTGAATCATTAAAATTTAATTTGAAATTTCCATTAATTGGAGGAATCCAACAAATCTATTTTTCAACCACTCAAGAGACACAGTATCTTTCATTCTGAAGATGAGATCAATCACATACTCTTGTAGATTTTGAAAGTGAGAATTAATTTTCTCAATTAGGATAACCAATGGCATAACCTAAAGAGGTTTGATGTAAATACATTTATTTATTATTGATTTAAATTTCATCGATTAGTATTCTTATAAATTTATTATAATTATAAAATTTAGTTTTTAAAGAAATTTTAGGTAAAAAGATTTTAAGCATGTATATTTAACAATTTTCTAAAAGGAAATTTGATATATCAAATATATTTGTAGGAGTGTTAATAGATGAAATTTGAAAATTGATGTTGGCTTAATATATTTATACTAAACATTAAAGGATATTAGCGAAATTAACTCAAATAATATACGATAGTCACACTCTATAAATTGTAATGTTTAAGTAATTTTTAATATTAATCATAAAAATATTTAAAATTAAACAACTAAAACATTAAGGACATTGAAATAAAGTTTTAGATTTTATAAAAAAAAACTAAAGAAAATATAAAGGAATGTTTCAAAAGAATTAAAAATAATAATAAGAAAAATTATTAGAAATTTTATAATTTTTATAGCAAAAAATCCTTAAATTTTTTTTAAAAATTCCATAATTTCTCTTATAAATTTTGAGATTTTCAAAATAACTAAATATAAGACGCTTAAAATAAAATTTGTATTATATTACAATATTTTCTATTTAATTTTATAATAAAAAATTTATTTTAAAAAATAAGTAATATAAAAAAGCTAAAAATTAATATAAATAAATAAATTTATGTATATCCTATATGTTAGCTTAATATTAAAATATCAAGTGATGTGAATAAGAGAATAGATAATTAATTTCACCACTTATTCTATCTCATATTTAGTTGAACATAGGATAGAATAAGTGTAGTCAACCAAACATAATATTTGACCATATTTTGTTAATAAGATATGTATATCATACAATATTATATCTTATCGGATAAGAAATGAAATACATATCCTACGATATGTATATCATATAATATCCTAAGGTAATATATTCAATGGAATATATTAGGTTATATTATACTTATATTTAATTTGTGAAATAAATAAAAGATAACATAAAATATATATTGTTTTTCAATTTTAAAATAAAATTTATATTACATTTCAATATTTTCTATTTAAAAAATGGAATTTCTCTTAGCTCTTAACAATATTCATTATTAAAATATTTAAATTTTATAAGTAAATTTTTTTTTTATATTATGTTATTTAATATATATATATATATATATATATATATATATATATATATATATATATATATATATATATATATATATATATATATATATATATATATATATACATATATTAGTATTATTTTTTAATCATAAATTTAATCTATAATAAAAAATTATTTTCCTAATGAGTTTATAAAAAAATAAAAATTTGATTAGAAAAACTAAAGTTATGATATATGAGATATGCATATCCTATATCTTAGCATAAGATCAACATATTCTATGTAGAAGTGATATAAAAAAAAAAAAAAAGGGTTAATATATCATTCTATTTATCATATCTCATATTTGATTAAACATAAGATAAGATATAATATGCTTCTTTTATCATATCTCATACTATATCCATTCAACTAAACATGACCCTAGATTTTAAATTGTATCTCATCTTTAATCTTATCTCAACATTATATTTGGTCAATTAAATATGACCTGAGACTACATTTAGTTAATAAGATAGGATAGAATATGTATATTCTAAAATGTTATATCTCATTGGATAGAAAATAGATGTTCTAAAATATTATTTTTAATGGGATATGATAATTTTTTAATACACATATCTTGTGAATATGATATTTTAAGGTAACATATCCAATGAGATATACTATATTATGACACTGATAATAAAATAAAAATATAAAGAAATGAGATAAAAGGAAAGAAGAGATAGAAATCTTAGGCTGTTTGGGAATTATTTTTAACAAGAATTTTTTATCCTTAAAAAAATACATTTGAAAATTAAAAAAAAAAAAAAACTGTTTTTTTTAAATGATTTTTTGTGCATAAAAATAAAAAATAATTTTATATTCTTAAAAACAAAAAAATATAGTGTTTTTAGATAATATCTTTTAATTATTTTTTTTCTTTCACTTATTTTCTAAGGGTTATTTTGAAAAACAATTATACAAATTTAGAGAATGATTAAAAATAAAGCATTACACACAAAAGTTATTATTTAGACATATTTAAAAACATAGAAAACTCATATTCTTAAACAGACTTTTATTTTACAAAATATCAAAGAATAGTTTTCAAAAACGGTTTTAAAAAAATTATTCTCAAAAATTGTTTTTCACAATTTGTTTTTTAAAACACTTCTCAAACTAAACTTTAGAATCTCACTAAGGTCCTCTAGGAATCTTATCTAGAAGAAAAAAATGGAATCAGGATCATTGAGAATTGTAACACTTGCAATATCTTGATTTTACATCAATTAACCTTATTTATAAGCTTC
Organism: Vitis riparia; assembly: GCF_004353265.1. Taxonomy (NCBI): domain Eukaryota; kingdom Viridiplantae; phylum Streptophyta; class Magnoliopsida; order Vitales; family Vitaceae; genus Vitis; species Vitis riparia. The sequence goes on along the minus strand of NC_048435.1, from coordinate 5,098,097 downwards.
TTTAAGAAATCCAAATTCTACTAAAATTCTAATTACCTATCATGACTTTAATAATTAGCTACTACTATTTTAAATACTCCAACAAATACTGATCCTTTTTTAATTTCAACAAACAATAACCTTACTTAAAGTTTATTTATTTATTTCCTTTCTTAAATATATTTTAAAAGGCTTTATCCCATCAATTCTCTCTAACTTAGAGAACACCACTTTAACAAGTTAGATCCTTGATACAATAAATAGAAATTAGGTTAAGCTTATGAAAATCCATTATTGTAATATATGCATTTTACATGATGTGATTTGCCTTGCCATTTTACCATAAATTTTTTATATCACCTTACGTAAAGTAGACATAAGGTTATCATAAAAAAGATACTCAATCTTAGGACTTGGGGATAGGATTAGGTGGCATGGCAATTAAAGATCTAATTCTACCCTTACTTATCTTGATGACCATGGTAGACAAATAAATTTTCCATATTAAATATTAGACTAAAATGCAATCTTGAAGAAAGCTTTGGAAAATTAGAAATTATCACCCAATCCTTAGCACTCAAAATGGATTTGTGTGGACCCCGCATTTCGGGCTCAATGCGTTTCCCACTCGATGGCGAAACTCGCTTTTTATTTGAAAAATTGATTTTTATTGATTAAGAAAATGACTTGGAGTCGCCACTTATTTTTGTTTTATTTTTAAAGGGTAAACAAAATAAGAAAGAAAAACCCTAAGTGTGACTCCTTATTTTTGGAAAAGGTGGTCTGTGAAAATCGGATCGGGTTCGGGGGTCAGATTACTTATTGGGAAGGTACGATAAAAACCGTAGCACCCCTCTAAGTCCCTAGAAACGGGTCTCTACTAATGAGATGAAGCAATCATGACAATGGATGAGTAAATCAATGGATACCCCGAATAAATCATGCACATGTGAGAATCAGAACATGCATAAATGATGATCAAAATGGATGTAGAAGCGTACCTGGGCAATGATCCTCAATGCGCTATCAAGAAATGAGGTTGGTGCACAATTAAGGAATAATTTCGAGCATGTCATATAGCAGAATACAATCAATCATGCATGCCAATTTAATCGATCAATCAATCAATCAATCAATTATAAAATCAAGTATGTAGGGCCCCCACCAAAGCCCGTTTTATTTTGCATGAATTAATTCCAATAAAACCATTATTCGGAATTACGGAATTTAATTCTTGCTTATTTTCAAAACATTTTAAAAGAACATGAAAGATTTGAAAATTGCTTGCCGAACGGAAAGTGGAAGCAAATTTTATTAAAATTGATATTTTGAGGCCTAATGAAACTAAAACTAAGGATGAAGATTTGAAAAAGTTAAAACTATTTGAAAATTGAGAAATTAGAAACTATTTGAAAACAGGAAATTTGGAAATTATCTTAGAATTGAAAGTAAAGAAATAAATAGGTAAACAAATAAATAAATAAAGGACACGTGGCCCAAAAGGTGGTCATGCACAGCTGCCTGGGAGAGAATGGGTCTCGGGATGCTTCAGTGGGGTGGATCTCAACACTTTATCCAGAGCTACACCGATGAGAATAGCAAGGTAAGACTAAGGACCCTCATGCGCCTATAATCCAATTTTTCACTTTCACTGCTGATGGAGTTCCACTAGCTTTGTCTGCATCCGTTCATCAAGCCATGATTCAGAAAAATGGAGAGTCACACAATCATGATCAGCCATGCCAGCCTAGTCACTGCCGAACCTGCCGGAGCCACCACCAGCGTTGCTGTCTGTGCCACATCCCAAAGACTTATCTAACCAAAACAGTGAGTGGCAAACCGAAGCATCTCCAGTGGCAAAGGACTGTGATGGAATCCCTGCTGATTTCTTCTTCAGCGAAGTACACAAGACTTCATCCTGCGTGGGCGCCCTCTCTTGAATCTTGTTTTGCGCTCCCACGGGATCTAGAGCCGGACCTTGGATCTGGGTACTGAGAAAACTGTGATCTCCTTTGGATTGCTAAGCATTCAATGCAGTTGTAGCACAGGCTAGGCTTGTAAAATCTACGAAACAAAAGATAAGAGGATCTCTGCCACGATGCTTGGATTCTTTGCTCACGAGGCTTACTTCTTTCTTCCTGGAAGGCCTCCATTCCCATTAACACGAACAGGAAGGCAGTTTGTTTCAAGAAAGCCGTTAACGTCTGCACCGATCTGCTTAAGACCTATGATTAGATCCCCAATTGGTATTTCTCTCATGCGCAACACCCCGTCAATTACATGGCTTGCATTTCCACCAGTAACTGTAACTACAGCTGTCAATGGACGCATTGCTGTTCCAGCATTTGAATCCAAGTCGCGTTGAGGAGAGGACCACAACCTCTTCATGTTATTCGCTATCTCTGTTACTGTCAATCCCCATGAACATCCCTCTGACCGGTAAAACCAATGTTTCGATGTGACGACAATGCACCCAGCTCCCAAGGTATAATGGGGCCACTGATAATCATGTCAGCATCTAAAACCACAATCCGATCAACATCCTTTGCATTTTTACTATGTTTAAGCCAATGGGTGATTCCAGCTGGTTTATTAATTGCAGGATACCAGTCACTAGTTATGGGGTGGCTGCTCATAGAAGGAACCTCCAATGTGGGAGCCAAATTCATCTCTCTGTAATTCCTCAACATCCTATGCACTTCGCATTCGGAGCATACCCAGTGGAGTTGAATGAAGTGAGCTCACAGTTCCTCATCAAAACCAGGTTCAAAAGCCTCATTGTTAACGCGGAACCTCATTGTATACCTTCAGCTTCTGGCGCTTTTCCAAACAACCATGCGTGTTTACTTCGATCACGCTGATGCCTAGAAAGAGTCATCTCCTTGTAGAGGTACTAAATAAAATTCATTGGTGCGCACTGTCAAATGCTTCGAGCATTGAGCTATGTGTATACAAATCTGACATGAGGGAAATACCGCCACCATCCATGCATATAATAGAAGCAAACAACAGCATCATCGGTGGTCCTACATCGACACTTGGCTGCCAAATCTGCAGGACAGTCTGAATATGAAACATGCTGTCTCCTTATGAGCTTTTCAGTCTCATTGCCACTTGGTGTTGGGTTGCCATTACATCTTTTGCAGCAGATTCATCCAAAGGAATGCGTTTCCTTGCTGCACACATATGAACATTCTCCCAATTAAAGAAAGCCAATGCAGCTACCTCTTGGAATTTTGGAGCAAAGATACTGGAAACTGCACTGGTACTACTGCTACTGCTGCTGGAGCTGGTCGCTGTGGTGGTGGTGGTGATGGCGGAGGCGTTTCGCCGCCGGCGGCAAGCCGCCGGCGTCGTTCGAGGACAACTTCTCTACCAATAAAAGCAAGGGCAAGATCCACAGGCTGCTGATCTTTCTCCCCAGGGCACAGCAAGTTTGATCAGCCCTCTTCAGACACAACAAACTTGGTTAAATCCCTTTGAGAGAGTGCCTGATAACTAACAACTTTCTTCATTTCAATCTGGTGAGGGGGCCACAGAAATACCGGAACAGTGGATGGCAAAGCTGGTAAATGAGGTCAGAAGCATTCCATGATATCCTTGTTCGAGATCCCTTAGCATTCATTCCAGCAGCTATCGATTTGCACCATTCAGTAAACATTGCTCGGGTAAGGACTGTAGCGCAAACGGTACCATCTCTTACTACATTATTAATGGTATTTGCAACCAGTTTCACAAGACTTGCACAAGTATTCTTGGCTGTGGCGTCAAAGGCTCGAGCCTCAACCCCGAATCTGATGTCTTTAGCAGTATGGTTTCTGCCCCAGTTCAGCCTACTACCGATCGAATGGGTGTTGTGAGGATTAGAGAATACTCATCGAGCGGGCGGCACAGCTTCTGGTCATACTGAAGGAGAGTGATTAGTCTCGGCATCTGGATCATGAACATAAGAACCAGTGCCTAAGTCCACAAGTTGAGGTGCATGCGTAAAGATTCTTTGGGAGTGTGTCAAGGGGCACCTCACGGTTCAACCTCAAACTCTTGAGATTAGGACATCTTGCCACCAAGTCTTTCAAGGGCAGTCAATTTGACTTTTCCCTTGAGGCATGCAAAATTCAAGGAAATTAGTGATGTGCTGCTGTCATCTATCCTTAGAAACTTCATCTGGTGCATCTTCATTTTTGCGAATTCTCCTTTTTTTCCATCCATAAAATATGAGATTGCATTTGAGATGCAATATTAGATCCTTGAGGTGCAAACAGTTAAGCGTTCTACTGTTGAGAAAGGAATCCTCGCTCCATGGACAGCTTGTAGGTGAAACAAATGAACTGGGAGTGAGAAGCTCCTCCTAATATTAGATGTCTTTGTAACATCAGATCTTGCAAACCCTCCACGCTGGGAGTGATTAACAAGGCGTAAAGGCTGTAGTCCAATCTTTGATTTTGGTTTATATGAAGGACTTGGCACCAGGGTTTTAGGCATGGAAATCACAGCACCGGAGCGAACAGAGAGGGGGAGGGACTTGAAAGGGTCACCAAGGAGAAGCTCCCATATTTGTTCCTTATAAGATGGAGTAAGAGCACCACTTTCAGAACCTTTTTCCTGCAAGGGTTTTGTGCAAGCATAAACCCAATTGGTGTTATTTTTAAAGCATGTTTGATCCTTCCAGGATGAAACAAAAGAACAGCTTCCAGAACTTATTCCCCACTCAACACAGGTCACAGCATCCTCATTAGACTGAGGGTGATTGCTACCAAAGCCAAATGAAAATGCCTCCTGCCAAAATGCCGACCATGACCCAATTTCCAATACCATGCTCCTGCCCTTCCTGTACAAGATCGAAGCTGGCAGCCAACATCACACCAGCAGCCATTCCATTGCATATTCCAGCCCACTGGGGATCAATCTCGACAAAGAAAAATGGGACTGCACCTAATCATGTGGCAGCAGCCATTGCCAGAGGAAATAATGCAACTATGGACACCGTAACTCTGGTGGTACCTCCTTTCCTCTCACCCAGCACACTTTACCATCTTCTGACCGGAAGGCAGTCTCTGTTTTTGACCCATCTATAATATTATCTCCTACATTCCTATATGGAGCAGTTCTTAATTTTGGCAAACTTTCTGTTTCTGACTCTGCTTTAACACAACCAGATAGCACCAAGGAAAAAGAGTGAAAATGACAGAAACTGTTGGAATCCCAGCTGCATTGTATTGATAGATACTTCTCATCAAGAAAAGAAACAATTCGATTCTTCAACTTCATTATTTCAAGGGATCCCTAAGACAATATTCTTGTAGAGGCAAAAGGAAACATCAGTGAGGCTGCTCTCTGCAGATTTTTATGCTCAAAATGGAGAAACAGAGGAGCATCATAAACTGCAGGCCCAGAAAAAGAATCTGCATTAATCCCCTTCACTTCATTTCATGACATTGCGTGCCCTTTCACAACCTGAGCCTCGGTACTCAACTCATCAATTTTCCCTGGAACTGGAAGTCTCCAGCTATGATCCAAATAAATTTCTTGGATCTCCATGGAAGCATCGTTCTCATTCATCATGTCCCAAGCTTAGAAACTGTACCCAAATGGAGACCAATGGCGATGCTAACAAAACTCTTCTCCTTGGGAGTTCGAATGGCCTCCAAAATAAAGAGTAAACAGCAAGGGAGCAAACACAAAAACAGAGGATCAACTGAACCTAAGAAAACACTGACCCGAGCTCCATTTCATGCTGGAATCAATGGGCTTATACATGGGTGGGAAAAAAAAAACAGGGGGAGCTAGTATCTCAAACATCTGGCTCAAACATTCAAATGAGAGCTATAAAGGAATCAGATTATTCTAAAACAAATTTTCTATGAAGAACAAAGCATGGATGCATTATCACATAGTCACAACAGCCCCAAAGATATCAAAGTCAAGCAAAATGTGGTTCAGCAAACGTACCTGAGGATGCTCTTTTCCTCTATTATCTCCTCCTTCAGCTGAATAAACTCCTCTGTAAGTCCTCCCCAAGCCAAGCAGCCTGCCACCCTCTTCAGCTCTCTACAGCCGGAAAAAAGTATCCTCCCCCTCTCTCATACGCTCCTCCCTGCCAGAATCCATGCTCTTTTTCACCCCAAAAATCACTAAACCAAAGGCCCTCCCCCCAGCAAAAGATCCCTGCAGCCTTTCTAAAACAACCTACCTGCAGCAACAGCCATCACTCCTTTTTCTCTCCCAGATTTGCCCCTCTAACCATCTCTGCAACCACAAACACCTCCTCCACTAACCTGTAGCTGCCAGCCTTCACCCCTCCTCACATGCAGCTGGCAACGTCCTAATAGAAAAAAACAAATAAGCTCCTCCTTCTAGAACCTTCCTCCAAGTGTCCCTCTCCTAGTGGTTCTCAAAACCACTACTTTGTTTCCACCACAGCCCATCTCGGATTGACACATGGCCACCTAAAGTGGCGACACCTGTCAATCTTGGCTGCAGCAAAGCAGACCCTGAATGGGGGTCTACAATTTGCTTTCTTAGTTTGAAGCTTTTGATATGTGTCGAGATAAAATATTTCTAAGTGTAAATGAACCACTAGTAGATGACCTTATTGAAACTAAAACTACATATATCAATATGTATATGTTGCATTTTTATAATTCTTAGTGCTAATTTTGATTTTCTTTTTTTTCTCATGTCTTTTCATGTGTATTTTTGTATAAGACGTGCAAATGCATTATCATCGATCTTGGCTAGTGCATAAACGAGGTGATGATACATTTAGTAATGACACATTGTATTTCACATAAAAGAGAAAATTCATTAGGTAATTTTATGTCATCAGTTAAAAAAAAAAAAAAAGTTTTTATTTCTATGAATATTCCTTACTTTCTCTTAAAACTTCTACACTTCTCAAGCCATTTAAAGTAAATTATGCCATTTAAAGTAAAGATAATTTTAGTTTTCATGCTCTATTTTTCAAATTGACGTATCAAAAGATCTTCTGCCCCTTATGTATCAAAATATATGTATTTTCATAGTAATCATATATATATATATATATATATGTAAATTTCTTTCTCTTCCCACCACATTATCCCTTTCCTCTTCACAACACATCTGGATAGACCTCCAACCTAGCCCAATCATCAACGACATTTGATCGGTCGATGGAAATCACTCTGCGTCCATATCAGCTTGCAGATGTAGATGTGACTCATGGAATGGGCCTGTGACAATAAGGTGACCAGAAGTTGCAGACTGAGGCACCACTCCTCTAAGGACGATGCATTGAACTATCTGAAGGAGGATGCCATACCCCACCCATTGGTACCGAGCCATAGGCTTGGGTGGCCGCCCAAATGGATTCATTCCCATTATGTCAGGTTCTTCCATGGGAAATGCCGGGGAACGATCAGCTATGCTCTTGGATCAAAGTACTGGGGCCGAGGCATAACCACACTGGCCGTGAAAAGGGCAGTTTCAAGTTGATGTGAATAATAAGGCCTCACAGAGGGTATTGGAAAAGGCTGGGTTCCTCAAGGAAGGTGTCCTCAAAAAAAATCTGTGTCAATGAAGAAACTATTGATTTTGCTATGTATAGCCTTTTATCCACTGATCCAATTTTACATTAGAACAGCATCTTTCTTCCTTTCTGTTGAAATAAGACTAGTTTTTTCTTTGGGTTCTAAGATCTGAAAATGGGCATGTTATTAGTTATGGATGGAAATAATGTGTAGTTTGGGTTCTAAGATCTGAAAATGGCTTCACCTCATGTGAACCCTGAACTAATCTCATGGAACTTTTCCATTTTCATTCTGTTGTACATCCTTATCTCACATCAACAATCAACCACTTTTTGGCAGGTAAATTACTAAAATTCAGTAACAAGCATCAATCAGATGGAAATATCCTAAAAAGCATGCATCAATCAACCACATTGTCCATGTAGGATTGGCACAAACATAAATCATGAAATACACAGAATCAAGGTTGGGGATCAGTAGACAGGAGACTATAAATCACCAGATCTCTACATCTGCCCTTCAGAATAACGAACTTCCTAAGAACACCTTCTCTCTGGAACCCAACCTTCTCTAGCACCCTCTGTGACCCACCATTCTCCACATCCACCAGCGCCTCCAGTCTCTCCAAATGTGGCCACTCATTAAATATAGTAGAAGCCACCATTTTCACGGCCCTGGTCACAATCCCCTTTCCCCAGTGCTTGGAAGCTAGCGCATACCCAAGTTCACCTCTACATCGATAGTTGCCATTGTTTGCGGACACTGAAATACTCCCGATCGCCTTATTGTCAAGGCAAATTGCTTTGAACCATGGGTGAGGAATGACGATGTTTTTTATATACTCGATTCCAGCTTCCTTGGAAGTGTAAGTGTCCCAAGTGCAGAAACGACTCACCTTGTCATCTGAGGCCCAGACCATGAAATCATCTATGTCAGAAAGATCCAGCGGCCGAAGGGAAAGCTCTGGGGATCCCTCCTGGCCTTGTTTTCCATCCGCTTCCATGTGTAAGCCTTTGCTAAAGTCGATTGAAGTAGTCAAGCTTTGATGAAAGGCAAAAAAGAGATGAGGTGTGGTCTCAAGCTGTTGAATCTATGGCATTTATATAGGAAAAGTTTTCCAGGAGAGGTAGAGAAGTTGCCTTGAAATTGGATAAGAAATAAGGTCAATTCTAAAGAACCATGCATGAGGTTGAGTGGTCGGCAAGAACGTTGACTTACAAGCAGGGCAGCCGAAGATCATAGCCGCCTTAGTGGACGATTTCAGAGATGAGATGCTTGGCCCACAAGCCTAACTCATGTGGGGAGCTCATGGCGTGTTACATGTTTCATACTTAGGTCGTGTTTCTATTGGCCAATGTATTACATTTACAAAATCAAAATTATTAAAAATATTTTAAAAATTAAATCTATTTTATATTGATATTTAAGACTTGTAGACCCCCTCTTTTTAGTTTTGGTTTCCTTTATATATATATTTTTTGTTTTTTTGTTTAGTGGGAAGCGCCTGGGAGAGAACGTTTGAAGGGGACCGGGCTTCTAAGAAGTGAGCCGCATGGAACGCGTGGGGGAGCAGGTGACCGTTGCCATGGCGGTGGTTGAGGCTCCTGAGGATGCTGAGCAGTGAACAGTGGAGTAGCTAATAGCTTGCGGGGGAAGATAAGAGAAAGGGCAAGAAAAAGAGGAAGGAGCGGCGACAGATGAAAGAGGGGGGACTCTTTTACTCGGAAAATTTTTTTGCTTGAGAGGATTCACGCAGGTTTAGCATTCTTACGTCTTAAGTTTCTCCATTATTACTGTTTTGCTATGCTTTTTTTGCTGATATCCGAATACCTGCTTTGATCATCTAAGATGTTAAACTCACTTTTCATGGTTACTTGTCGAGTCTCTGTTCTTTTTCTAAGTGTACTGTATGATGGTTGCGCTACTTATTCATGTGTTAGGATCCCCCACTAGCTTCTTTTGAAAGCTTCTTAATCTTCATTAAAATAGGTTTTGGAGTTAAAGGCATCATCCTCTCTCCCGCATGCTCTGTTTCTTCATTCTATTTTCCTCTGTTTTTGTTCTCTTTCTTTCTTTGAGTGTTGGGCATCTCGTTTGAGTTTGGCTGTCTGGATTGGGGTGTTCTTTGAGGGGGTCTCTACATCAGAATCTTTGGGAAATTGCCATGTTTCCTATTAGACAAGCTGAAAGCCAACAAGTTAAAGGCACTGAGAAGGCGTCAATAACTTTGAGCAGGTTCTTTATGACCTTCCTGTGGATTTTGTGTCTTCCGTAATCCATGAAATGAAAATCATATTTGAAGAATATTCGGATTGTTAGTATGGTGTCATTGCTTGCAACTCCCACTGATGTTATGGTCGATGTTGGTATTAGAGCTTCTCTGAATGTCCTCACCAAAGGTGACCGAGCATTAGGAAGTGCTCATATGCCGAATTGCACCACGCCTGATGGAGATATTGACTGGGACAACTTTTGTGTTAGTCTATGGGGTCCCGTACCTATTAGCTCACTTCCAGATGCAACAACGGAACCTCCTCGGCAAGGTAGCAGAGAGCTATTACTTGGTAAATTGTTTCTAGCTGCTTGTAGCTCCGTATACGCTGTTTTCCCGCGTGGCCAAGAAAACCAGGGACAATCCTTCATTTCCAAGCATTCATACCCATTCCCTCGTACTCATTCTCGATGCTATACTCTCCACAACCCACTCACCTTATATTATCACACCCATCCCATGAGCAAGGCACCGGAGATGACATGGCAGCATGATACGTTCACGGATCAGGCGGCGACCTATCCTGCGCAAGCCGAGGTTGGTGACCTGAAAAGGTATTCAGTCCATTATGATCGGAGTAGGAGATTGAAGGGAACGACAGAGGTTGTCTTCTCCCTACGAAGAGGTGTTGTAGCAGTTGTCAAGAGACAACAACATTCAGCTTGATGGGAAGCCAATGAAGATAGAAATTGTGGGAACAAATATTGCAACACTTGTTGCTGGTGTTTCCCTCTTGCCTGCGATACATGCATGCATGGCTGTATGAAACACTCCACCCCTCACCCCTTCGAGAATCCATACACCCATCATCCTCACTTGAACTAACCCATTCTTCTCCTCATTTCCATACCCATTTCTCGTTAACTCACATCGCCAAATACCATTGACTCTATGCACTCACTGTATCCACCATGCTTTCTCTCACTACACCACGTACATGACCGAATCCCACAACCCTAACCTATGGTGCCCACGTTTTCATTTCTTTCAAATGCCCATCGAATTTGTTTGGTAACCTCAACGAATCTTCAGACAGCGGCATCAATGAGGTTGAGAGCAATTGAAAATCTGAAGAACAACCCATCAAGGTTGTTGTGCTGGTGCCCCCTGCAGTCAAGCCTGCAGTAGTGAAAGCGAAGCCTACTGTGAGTGCCCCCCCCCCCCCCCCCCCCCCCAGGAGATTGCATAATTTATATTAAAGAGTACAGTAAGTTCCCATGCAAATTGAAAATCTGAAGAACAACCCATCAAGGTTGTTGTGCTGGTGCCCCCTGCAGTCAAGCCTGCAGTAGTGAAAGCGAAGCCTACTGTGAGTGCCCCCCCAGGAGATTGCATAATTTATATTAAAGAGTACAGTAAGTTCCCATGCAAAATATTAGTTTTCTTCAAAGTTACCTATTCACTTTTTTGACTTTGATTCTTTATTAAAGTTGATGCTGACATATAAATAAATTTTTATTGGTAAAAGGGCATTCACACTCTCAAACTTACCCAAAGCCATATGTTACATGTCATATAAATGAAAAAAGGCCCGGTTTTCACTAACCCAAAGCCATATGTCATTTTATTTATTTATTACTATTATTATCTTCTTCACCTTTTGATCCCAAAATTTAATTTTAAAAACTTTAATCTTCAAATAATTTTCCTAAACTCCAATTTCTTCTAAATTTAAATTCCAAATTCCCAAATTTTAATTTTCACACCAGTTTATTTAATCATTGTCATTTTATTCATTTATTTATTTGTTTATTTTTAAAATTCCATCTTTAAACAAATTCTTCAAAATTCCGTCTTTCGAATTTAACTTTCATTTTCGAAAATTCCAATATTCCCATTCATTTATTTAATCATTATTTTCGTCCTTATTATTTTTATTCAATTTATTTATTTATTTTAAAATTTCATTTTTTTTTAACATTTTTTTCAAAATTCCAATTTCCAAACTTAATTTCCGATTTCCAAAATTCTAATTTCTTTCTAATTTAATATTCAAAATTCCAATTCTTAAATTTAATTCCCAAAACTTCAATTTTCAAATAATTTTCAAGACTTCAATTTCCAAATAAATTTCAAAAATATAATTTTCCCTCGAACAGTCTTAATTCTATTATGGTTTTCAAATAACCTTCTATTTCTCTATGCTTTGCATAAGTAAGAACGAATTTTTTTTCATAATTATGAAATAATGAAAGTTATCAAATTGATTCATGCAAGATAAATTGGGCTTCGGTGGAGGCCCATGATCCGAGTTTTAAAAATAAATTTGAGTGAAGTGCGAAGTGCCATGCGTGCCATTAATGATTGGGTATTCTGTTTAGTGACATGCGAACTATTTTTTGTATTCATTAATTGTGCACTAACCCCATTTCTTGATAGCGCATTTGTGGCTCGTGGCCGAGGTACGCATCCACTCCCATTCTAGTCAATCTCTATTGCGTGTTTTGATTCTCATATGTGCATGACTGATTTGAGTATCCATTGATTTTCCTTATTGATTGCCACATCAGCTTCATTTTATTAATAGAGATCCGACTTTAGGGACTTAGAGGGGTGCTACGGTTCATACCGTAGCTTCCCGATAAGTAACCTCACCCCCGAGCCCAATCCGGTTTTTCACAAACCACCTTTTTCCAAAATAAGGTGTCGCACTTAAGGTTTTCTTTCTTATTTTATTTACCCTTTAAAAATAAAGCAAAAATAAGTGGCGACTCCAAGTCAATTTTCTTAATCAAATAAAATCAATTTTTCAAAATAAAAATCAAGGTCGCCATCGAGTGGGAAACGCATGAGCCGAAATGCAGGGTCCACAAGACTATATGTAAAATGCGATAATGATTTTAAAAAATGTTTTTAACATTTATAATACTTGAAAGATAAAATATTTTAAGTGTTAAAAATATTATAAACACTTCTTAAAATTATTGTTAAACACACTCCCAATTTTTTTGAAAACACCAAATGAAAGTAAAAAATATTAACTAAAACGATTTTCTTATATTTGATTATACTATAAAAAAATATTAAAAAATTAAATATAATTAAAATTAGTTTAAAACTTATGTATTTTAAAATTATTTAATCTTTATATAAAAGAATTAAAATAGGTATAAGAACATAAAAATAATATTTTATTTTTACTTTTTTTTTTTTTTTTTTTCGGTGCATTTGATGTTTGAAAATTTCCAGGGAAAACATAAAGAAAATCAAATGGAAATGAAAAATATAACAAGATAAAAAAAATGAAGGAAAATAAAAAATAATTTTAAAATTAATAAATTATTTTTATTAAACTATTTAATTTATTTTAACTCATTGATATAAAAATTAAATAATTTGAAAGTATAAATTTTTAATTAATTTTAATTATATTTGATTTTTTTTTCATAGAATAACCGAATTTAATTTTTTTAGTATTTTCATTTCTTTTCTTAATACTTTTCTCGGAAACCAAACATAAGCACGGATCTCCTATCTTAATTTTTTTTTGCATTGCAAGAAAAGATGCAACTCTTAAACACCAACTTGTGCATCCAATCCTTCTATTGACACGTGTATCTTGTCAAGAATGGCTGCTTGCAACTTGGAAAATTGGTCGTCCACCAAAATATGATGCACTTACTATTCTCTACCCTTGAATCATTAAAATTTAATTTGAAAATTCCATTAATTGGAAGAATCCAATAAATCTATTTTAAAACCACTCAAAAGACATAGTATCTTTCATTCCAAAGATGAGATCAATCACATACTCTTATAAATTTTGAAAGTTAGAAGTAGTTTTCTCAATTAGGATAGTCAATGGCATAACCTAAAGATGTTTGATGTAAATACATTTATTTATTATTGATTTAAATTTATTATATTTATAAAATTTAGTTTTTAAAGAAATTTTAGGTAAAAGGATTTTAAGCATGTATATTTAAAAAAATTTCTAAAAAGGAAATTTGATATATCAAATATATTTGTAAGAGTGTTAATAGATGAAATTTGAAAATTGATGTTGGCTTAATATATTTATACGAAACGTTAAAGGATATTAGCGAAATTAACTCAAATAATATAAGATAGTCACACTCTATAAATTGTATTGTTTAAGTAATTTTTAATATTAATTATAAAAATTTTAAATTAAACAACTAAAACATTAAGGACATTGAAATAAATTTTTAGATTTTATAAAAAAATTTAAAGAAAATATAAAGGAATATTTCAAAAGAATTAAAAATAATAATAAGAAAAATTATTAGAAATTTTATAATTTTTATAGCAAAAAATCCTTACATTTTTTCTAAAATTTTATAATTTCTCTTATAAATTTTGAGATTTTCAAAATAACTAAATATAAGATGTTTAAAATAAAATTTGTATTATATTACAATATTTTCTATTTAATTTTATAATAAAAAATTATTTTAAAAAATAAGTAATATAAAAAAGTTCAAAATTAATATAAATAAATAAATTTATGTATATCCTATATGTTAGCTTAATATTAAAATATCAAGTGATATAAATAAGAGAATAGATAATTAATTTCACCCCTTATTCTATCTCATATTTAGTTGGACATAGGATAGAATAAGTGTAGTCAACCAAACATAATATTAGACCATATTTTGTTAATAAGATATGTATATCATACAATATTATATCTTATCGGATAAGAAATGAAATACATATCCTACTATATGTATACCATATAATATTCCAAGGTAATATATTCAATGGAATATATTAGGTTATATTATACTTATATTTAATTTGTGAAATAAATAAAAAATAACATAAAATATATATTATTTTTCAATTTTAAAATAAAATTTATATTACATTTCAATATTTTCTATTTAAAAAATGGAATTTCTCTTATCTCTTAACAATATTCATTATTAAAATATTTAAATTTTATAAGTAAATTTTTTTATATTATGTTATTTAATATATACATATACATATATATTAGTATTATTTTTTTATCATAAATTTAATTTATAATAAAAAATTATTTTCCTAATGAGTTTATAAAAAAATAAAATTTTGATTAGAAAAACTAAAGTTATGATATATGAGAAATGCATATCTTATTTCTTAGCATAAGATCAACATATTCTATGTAGAAGTGATATATAAAAAAAAAAAAAAAAGGTTAATATATCATTCTACTTATCATATCTCATATTTGATTAAACATAAGATAAGATATAATATACTTCGTTTATCATATCTCATATTATATCCATTCAACCAAACATGACCCTAGAGTTTAAATTGTATCTCATCTTTAATCTTATCTCAACATTATATCTGGTCAATTAAATATGACCTGAGACTATATTTAGTTAATAAGATAGGATAGAATATGTATATTCTAAAATGTTATATCTCATTGGATGAAATAGATATCTTAAAACATTATTTTCAATGGGCTTTGATATTTTTTTAATACACATATTTTATGAATATGATATTTTAAGGTAACATATCCAATGGGATATACTATGTTTTATTGTGTATATATTTAATTTGTGAAATAAAAATAATAATATGAAATATATATTATTTTTAATGTTTAAAATAAAAATTACATCACATTAGTTTTTATTCATTTAATAAATTAAATATAAATATAATATCATATAACATATTTAATTAGATATACCACCTTAAAATATCATATTCATAAAATATCTATATTCAAAGATATCATATTCCATTGAAAATAATATTCTATAATACATACTTCTTATTCAATGTGATATAATATCTTAAGATATACATGTCTTATAGTATCCTATCTTTTCAAATGCCAACCAAACAGAATCTTAGGGTTTAATGAGAGGAATAAGGGATAAAGTTTATGACAGTGATAATAAAATAAAAATATAAAGAAATAAGATAAAAGGAAAGAAGAGATAGAAATCTTAGGCTGTTTAGGAATTATTTTTAAAGAGAATTTTTTATCCTTAAAAAAATACATTTGAAAAAAAAAATCTGTTTTTTTTTTAAATGATTTTTTTGCTTAAAAATAAAAAATAATTTTATATTCTTAAAAACGAAAAATATAGTGTTTTTAGATAATATCTTTTAGTTATTTTTTTTTCTTTCACTTATTTTCTAAGAGTTATTTTGAAAAACAATTATACAAATTTAGAGAATAATTAAAAATAAAGCATTACACACAAAAGTTATTATTTAGACATTTAAAAACATAGAAAACTCAAGTTCTTAAACAGACTTTTATTTTACAAAATATCAAAGAATGGTTTTCAAAAGCGGTTTTAAAAAAAATTATTCTCAAAAATTGTTTTTCACAATTTGTTTTTTAAAACACTTCTCAAACTAAGCTTTAGAATTATTTCACTAAGGTCCTCTAGGAATCTTATCTAGAAGAAAAAAAAAAATTGGAGTCAGGATCATTGAGAATTGTAACACTTGTAATATCTTGATTTTACATCAATTAATCTTATTTATAAGCTTCTTTAAGAAATCAAAATTCTACTAAAATTCTAATTACCTATCATGACTTTAATAATTAGCTACTACTATTTTAAATACTCCAACAATAACCGATCCTTTTTTAATTTTAACTAACATTAATCTTACTTAAAGTTTGTTTATTTATTTATTTCTTTTCTTAAATATACTTTAAAAGGTTTTACCCCATCAATTCTCTCTAACTTAGAGAACACAACTTTAACAAGTTAGATCCTTGATATAATAAATAGAAATTAGGTTAAGCTTATGAAAATCCATTATTGTAATCTATGCATTTTTCGTGATGTGATTTGCCTTGCCATTTTACTATAAATTTTTTATATCACCTTATGTAAAGTAGACACGAGTTGATCATAAAAAAGATGCTCAATCTTAGGACTTGGGGATAGGATTAGGTGGCATGGCAATTAAAGATCTAATTCTACCCTTACTTATCTTGATGACCATGGTAGACAAATAAATTTTCCATATTAAATATTACACTAAAATGCAATCTTAAAGAAAGCTTGGGAAAATTAGAAATTCTCACCCAATCCTTAGCACTCAAAATGGATTTGCTTGCTTAGTTTGAAGCTTTTGATATGTGTCGAGATAAAATATTTCTAGGTGTAAAAGAACCACTAGTAGATGACCTTATTGAAACTAAAACTACATATATTTAATATGTATATGTTGCATTTTTATAATTCTTAGTGCTAATTTTGATTTTCTTTTTTCCTCATGTCCTTTCATGTGTATTTTTGTATAAGACGTGCTAATGCATTATCATCGATCTTGACTAGTGCAAAAACGAGGTGATGGTACATTTAGTAATGACACATTGTATCTCACATAAAAGAGAAAATTCCTTAGGTAATTTTATGTCATCAGTATAAAAAAAAAAAAAAAAATTGTATTTCTATGGATATTCCTTACTTTCTCTTTAAACTTCTCCACTTCTCAAGCCATTTAAAGTAAAGATAATTTTAGTTTTCATGCTCTATTTTTCAAATTGACGTAACGAAAGATCTTCTTATGCCCCTTATGTATCAAAATATATGTATTTTCATAGTAATTATATATATGTAAATTTCTTTCTCTTCCCACCACATTATCCCTTTCCTCTTCACACCACATCTGGATAGACCTCCAACCGAGCCCAATCATCAACGACATTTGATCGGTCGATGGAAATCACTTTGCGTCCATATCAGCTTGCAGATATAGATGTGACTCATGGAATGGGCCTGTGACAATAAGGTGACCAGAAGTTGCAGACTGAGGCACCACTCCTCTAAGGACGATGCATTGAACTATCTGGAGGAGGATGCCATACCCCACCCATTGGTACCGAGCCATATGCTTGGGTGGCCGCCCAATTGGATTCATTTCCATTATGTCAGGTTCTTCCATGGGGAAATGCCGGGGAACGATCAGCTATGCTCTTGGATCAAAGTACTGGGGCCGAGGCATAACCACACTGGCCGTGAAAAGGGCAGTTTCAAGTTGATGTGAATAATAAGGCCTCACAGAGGGTATTGGAAAAGGCTGGGTTCCTCAAGGAAGGTGTCCTCAGAAAATATCTCTGTATCAATGAAGAAACTAATGATTTTGCTATGTCTAGCCTTTTATCCACTGATCCAATTTTACATTAGAACAGCATCTTTCTTCCTTTCTGTTGAAATAAGACTAGTTTTTTCTTTGGGCTCTAAGATCTGAAAATGGGCATGTTATTAGTTATGGATGGAAATAATGTGTAGTTTGGGGGCTATTCAAAGTCTTGATATCACTTGTTGCGCAATGATCCCATGATCAATACTCTAATTAATAGCTTGTGTTGAAGATCAGTCAATTTTCTATGATCCTCCAGGTCCAAAAATCAATCAAAAACCCTAAATTTCAACACCCAAACAAGCCATTTATCAAAAAATAGCTTCACCTCATGTGAACCCTGAATTAGTCTCATGGAACTTTTCCATTTTCATTCTTTTGTACATCCTTTTCTCACATCAACAATCAACCACTTTTTGGCAGGTAAATTACTAAAATTCAGTAACAAGCATCAATCAGATGGAAATATCCTAAAAAGCATGCATCAATCAACCACATTGTCCATGTAGAATTGGCACAAACATAAATCATGAAATACACAGAATCAAGGTTGGGGATCAGTAGACAGGAGACTATAAATCACCATATCTCTACATCTGCCCTTCAGAATAACGAACTTCCTAAGAACACCTTCTCTCTGGAACCCAACCTTCTCTAGCACCCTCTGCGACCCACCATTCTCCACATCCACCAGCGCCTCCAGTCTCTCCAAATGTGGCCACTCATTAAATATAGTAGAAGCCACCATTTTCACGGCCCTGGTCACAATCCCCTTTCCCCAGTACTTGGAAGCTAGCACATACCCAAGTTCACCTCTACATCGATCGTTGCCATTGTTTGCGGACACTGAAATAGCCCCGATCGCCTTATTGTCAAGGCAAATTGCTTTGAACCATGGGTGAGGAATGACGATGTTTTTTATATAATCGATACCAGCTTCCTTGGAAGTGTAAGTGTCCCAAGTGCAGAAACGACTCACCTTGTCATCTGTGGCCCAGACCATGAAATCATCTATGTCAGAAAGATCCAGCGGCCGAAGGGAAAGCTCTGGGGATCCCTCCTGGCCTTGTTTTCCATCCGCTTCCATGTGTAAGCCTTTGCTAAAGTCGATTGAAGTAGTCAAGCTTTGATGAAAGGCAACAAAGAGATGAGGTGTGGTCTCAAGCTGTTGAATCTATGGCTTTTATATAGGAAAAGTTTTCCAGGAGAGGTAGAGAAGTTGCCTAGAAATTGGATAAGAAATAAGGTCAATTCTAAAGAACCATGCGTGAGGTTGAGTGGTCAGCAAGAATGTTGATTTACAAGCAGGGCAACCGAAGATCATAGCCGCCTTAGTGGACGATTTCAGAGATGAGATGCTTGGCCCACAGGCCACACTCATGTGGGGAGCTCATGGCGTGTTACATGTTTCATAATTAGGTCGTGTTTCTATTGAACCAATGTATTACATTTACAAAATCAAAATTATTAAAAATATTTTAAAAATTAAATCAATTTTATCATTTCAATTAGACATATTTAAATAGACATTTAAGACAATATTTAAAATGCGACAGTAATTTTAAGAAATATTTTTAACATTTATAATACTTGAAAGATAAAATATTTTAAATGTTATAAATGTTATAAACACTTCTTAAAATTATTATTAAATACACTCTTAGTTTTTTGAAAACATCAAATGAAAGTAAAAAATATTAACTAAAATAATTTTTTTAATATTTGATTATATTATTAAAAAAAATACTAAAAAAATCAAATGTAATTAAAATTAGTTTAAAATTTATATATTTTAAAATTATTTAATTTTTATATAAAATAATTAAAATAAGTATAAGCATAAAAATAATATTTTATTTTTACTTTCTTTCTATTTTTTCTTTTTCTCAATGCATTTGATGTTTGAAAATTTCGAGGGAAAATATAAAGAAAATATAATGGAAATGAAAAATATAGTACGATAAGAAAAATAAAAGAAAATAAAAAATAAATTTAAAATCAATAAATTATTTTTATTCAACTTATTAATTTAAAAATAAATTTAAAACCAATAAATTATTTTTATTAAACTTATTAATTTATTTTAACTCATAAAAGATTAAATAATTTGAAAATATATAAATTTTTAATTAATTTTAATTTTTTTTTTTCCCCATAAAATAACCGAATTTAATTTTTTTTTAGTATTTCATTTCTTTTCTTAATACTTTTCTCGGAAACCAAACATAAGCACGGATCCCCTATCTGAATTTGTGTTTGCATTGCAAGAAGAGATGCAACTCTTGAACACCAACTTGTGCATCCAATCCTTCCATTGACACTCGTATCTTGTCAAGAATGGCTGCTTGCAACTTGGAAAATTGGTCATCCACCAAAATGCCTAACGCCTGGAGGACATGATACGTGTACATAATGATCTATCCGGTGGAATGGTGGTTTTAGGGTATGGGCCGGCCATATATGGTCCCCATCCAATTACTCCATCTTATATACATGCCTGGGTAACTGGGTTAACTCGGAACCAATCTTGAAATTATCGTGGGATTTAATGGAGTCCTCCAGAATCTCTCTCCGACCATTCAAGCTTTCCGATGTGGAGGACTTCATGTCATGGGCTGGTGATGATAGAGTAACGCGCTATGTAAGATGGAACACCATCACCTCTAGGGAAGAGGCCTTCAAGTATCTGAAGGAGGTGGCCATACCCCACCCGTGGCGTCGATCCATATGTTTGGACGACCGGTCCATCGGATACATTTCTGTGAAGCCTGAATCAGGCGACGACAGATGCAGAGCACATATAGGGTATGCGCTGGGCTGGGAGTACTGGGGACAAGGGATCGTCACAGTGGCATTGAAGATGGCTCTCTCTATTGTGTTCAAGGAATTCCCAGATTTGGTGAGGGTGCAAGCCTTGGTAGAAGTAGAAAATAAGGGGTCCCAAAGGGTGCTAGAGAAGGTCGGGTTCCTGAAGGAAGGGTTGCTGAGGAAGTACGGATTTAATAAAGGTGAGGTTAGAGACATGTTCATCTATGGCTTCCTGTCCACCGACCCAATTCCTGATTGATGTGGCCTTTACAAAAATCCTCATTCTTCTGCTTAAAGAGTATGAATGGGGTAGACAGAATATTTTTTTCAGTCTTCTATTCAGTTTTGCTTGTCCCTGTGGCGTGTAACGTGTTACATTTTCTTTTCCTGTTCTTGTTTTCTCGAACAACATTAGTCCAAGTGGGCCGGTGGAGTCAAGGTCTAGATTCTTTTAGCCCAATCTGAGCCCACATTGGATAGAACTATTGAAATTACAGGGCAGATGTTCAGTATTACAAAGGGCCAGTGACAAAGGCTGTGTGGTCAATGATCTGGGCCTGAAACAGCCCAAGCCCAACGTCTGAGTTAGGGGTGTAGAGGACTAGATTTCTATCCCTAGAGTAGGCAAAGTTGTGGGTATTGTTCCACCATGGGAGTTAAGATAAGAAAAGACGTGATGACGTATCCCCTTGGCAAAATTGGTATTGATTGATATTGTTACTAAAGAAGATAAAAATGGAAGTCTCAATAGAGATATTTGAGGATGAAGAGGACATTCAAAATTGGTTAAGTGAAATTAGTTTGAAGGTATTCAACTATTTTGCTTCCAACAAGGGTGTTTTGGTACCATGTAAACAAATTCAAAAGTGAATGGTATTAAGGTTGTGTATTTTTATTAATGCATATACAATGTTGTTGATCAACAAATCAATATCCATAATTGTAGTAGGTAGTGAAAGTCATTCAAAAGAATAAGGAAACTAATTGTAACATGTCCAAAAGAATCATGAATGAGTGTTCCTATAATTATGGTATATTAGACTTCAATTTAAATTCAAATCAGGTTTTGAAGTGAAACCCTACATGATTTAGGGAAAAAAAAATGAAAAATTTGCCTACATTCACCAAAATGTTAGGTTAAGTTTAGATTGATTGAATGAAACCTAATCAATTGGTATATAAAAAAAAAAGGTCTAAACCCAAAGTCTTAAGTTCAACTTAGATTGGTCGAATTCAGCCCACAATGTGGGGGCTATATCTCTTAAAAAAGGGAAAAAAAAAAGTTTATACATGTATAAAATCAAAGAGCCCGTCATAGATTATGATTAATAATCCAATACCTCCAAATTTAGAGATATAAACCACCTCATTAAGCATGTCATAGATTATTTAGATTTTATTTTTATATAAACAATGGACAAGAAACGAGGGGAAAAAAATATCATCAATAATCCAACTAATTTCAGCATTAGAGTGTCCATATCAAGCATATTTTCAAAGTAGTCTTTTTCAGGTCTAAAACATTTTGTTACTTGAAGATCCATCAACCCCAACAAAAATGATGTCTACACAAAAATATGGAAACAAGAGCATGTCTCACCCATAGATCTTAACATTTAACAATGTAAAGATGGTTCACATAAGTGCTACAAAGAGACACAAATATACATTTATATATACATAGGGTTTGTATTTTATTGCTGGATATAATTTTGAATTTTTATATTTTATTTTTATTGGATATTCTTTATTTTCTCTTTAAATTCCTCTACTTCTCAAGCCATTTAGACCGAGACTAATTTTAGTTTCTATGCGCTCATTTTCAAACTAGCACATAATGAACACTTTTTGTATTGTGTCTTCTCTAACTTAATTTTCAATTGGTGAAACTTCTTTTATTAGACAAAAAATCTTTTTATGCCCTCTGTGTATGAGAGTATATATATTTTCATACTCATCATGTTGAACTCTTCTAATATATATATATATGGAAAATGTCGTGAATCTTCTTATCTTTTCACCTTTAAGGACAACTAACAAACATTGCACTATAAGACTATGTCTTTCTATCATATTATCATAGTAATCACATTCTTTACTATGTTCACCTCCTCTTCCTTTGGATAATTTTCCAATTCCAGTTTAGGTTCTTAAGCATGAAAGTGTAAACCTTTGCTTAGGCATGCAACAACATAATGACCATGTACACCACACTTAGACCATATCCATGCTTATCATTTTGTCTCCAACGCTTATTGAAGTTTTATCCTTACTAGCATGTGTAGTTGACACATTCAAAGCTAGTTGATTGTTGCCCCTACTATTCATCACACATGAGTAGAAGTTTTGAAATTTGTTGTGCTTAAAGGTTTGCTTCTTAACTGATAGGAGAAAGTGCTCCTAATTTGTGGATTCTTGAATATCTAAAAACTCAAAACTTAACTTATCCATCTATTTTAAGGACTAACTAGTGGATAAACATCATTCATTGTATAATTGTGTGCAACTATCTAGAGGAAGTAGGATATCGGTCCAGCACAACACTCTGTTGGGAGGGATGTATATTTGAGAACAATGATTAATACTTTTGACATGTATTTACCAAAACTGTAGAGCATTAAATTGTTCAATTAGGCACATATATCATACCAACATATTCAACTAAATTTAGTATCACTCAGTGGTCAAAAGACGCATGGGAGATTTTGCCACATCAAGTTTAACTAATTTCGGGGGGTAGGTAGCCACTGCCGCGCTTTGTCTTCCACTCCCACTAGAGCATGGCGCACCCCAACCTAATGATATATAAACATTATTCATATCTCTGCATGTGAGTGTAAGCATTTTTAAACACTCGAATTCCAACATGGGCTGTGGGAAATCAAAAATAGATGATTAAATAAGAACGTCTTCTTTTGATGGTCATGATACATAGAAAAATGACACTTTTTTAATAACCTGATGGAGCAGTTGGGTGGGAAAGTGCCATGCATGACCACACTGGCCGTGAAAATGGCTGTTTCAAGTGCGTTTCAGGAGTTCCCGGATCTGGAAAGAATTGAAGGTATAGTTGATGTGAATAATAAGGCCTCACATAGGGTATTGGAGAAGGCTGGGTTCCTCAAGGAAGGTGTTCTTAGGAAATATCTCATTGTCAAAGGGGAAACTATTGATGTTGCTATGTATATCCTTTTATCAACCGACCCAATTTTGCATTAGAACAGCATCTTTCTTCTTTGCTGTTGAAATAAGACTAGTATTTTGTTTGGGTTCTAAGATCTGAAAATGGGCATGTTATTAGTTACTGATGGAAATAATGTGTTGTTTTGGGGCTATTCAAAGGTTTGATATCACTTGTCTATGATCCCATGATCAATACTCTAATTAATAGCTTCTGTTGAAGGTCAGTCAATTTTCTATGATCCTAGCTCGATGTCCAAAAACAATCAAAAACCCTAAATTTCAACACCCAAACAAGTCATTAGTGTCTCCTGTGAAAATCAATCTTCAAAGCCAAACTTCATAACATCTATGAAAAAATTGACCTCCAAATGAAAAACTCTAAATTACAAATACTTTTTTTAACTAAATAATCTATTGTTTTATTTGTTTTTCTATAAATGTAACCATAAATAAAAACATTAAGGTCTTGAATTATCTTCCAAATATCTTCTATTAACAATATAATAGAGTTAGGAATACTACTCTTCTTGTTATAACTATTTGTTACTACTTTTATAAAATCACCTTCTGTTTTTAGATTTAAGAACTCATTGTTCTTAACAACTAACGCATCATTTCTAAAAGTCATACATTATGTAGTAATTATTGACACATTGTTCATATGCCTACTTGCAACTATTTTTATTATACCATTAGAATCTCTAATAACCCATCAGATGCACTTACTTTCTACCCTTGAATCATTAAAATTTAATTTGAAATTTCCATTAATCAGAGGAATCCAACAAATCAATTTTTCAACCACTCAAGAGACATAGTATCTTTCATTCTGAAGATGAGATCAATCACATACTATCGTAGATTTTGAAAGTTAGAAGTAATTTTCTCAATTAGGATAGCAATGGCATAACCTAAAGAGGTTTGATGTAAATACATTTATTTATTATTGATTTAAATTTCATCAATTAGTATTCTTATAAATTTATTATATTTATAAAATTTAGTTTTTAAAGAAATTTTAGGTAAAAAGATTTTAAGCATGTATATTTAACAATTTTTTCTAAAAAGGAAATTTGATATATCAAATATATTTGTAGGAGTGTTAATAGATGAAATTTGAAAATTGATGTTGGCTTAATATATTTATACTAAACGTTAAAGGATATTAGCGACGATAGTTACACTCTATAAATTGTAATGTTTAAGTAATTTTTAATATTAATTATAAAAATATTTAAAATTAAACAACTAAAACATTAAGGACATTGAAATAAAGTTTTAGATTTTATAAAAAAAAATTAAAGAAAATATAAAGGAATATTTCAAAAGAATTAAAAATAATAATAAGAAAAATTATTAGAAATTTTATAATTTTTATAGCAAAAAATCCTTAAATTTTTTTAAAAAATTCCATAATTTCTCTTATAAATTTTGAGATTTTCAAAATAACTAAATATAAGATGTTTAAAATAAAATTTGTATTATATTACAATATTTTCTATTTTATTTTATAATAAAAAAATTATTTTAAAAAATAAGAAATATAAAAAAGTTAAAAATTAATATAAATAAATAAATTTATGTATATCCTATATGTTAGCTTAATAATAAAATATCAAGTGATATAAATAAGAGAATAGATAATTAATTTCACCACTTATTCTATCTCATATTTAGTTGAACATAGGATAGAATAAGTGTAGTCAACCAAACATAATATTAGACCATATTTTGTTAATAAGATATGTATATCATACAATATTATATCTTATTGGATAAGAAATGAAATACATATCCTAGTATATGTATATCATATAATATCCTAAGGTAATATATTCAATGGAATATATTAGGTTATATTATACTTATATATAATTTGTGAAATAAATAAAAAATAACATAAAACATATATTGTTTTTCAATTTTAAAATAAAATTTATATTACATTTCAATATTTTCTATTTAAAAAATGGAATTTCTCTTATCTCTTAACAATATTCATTATTAAAATATTTAAATTTTATAAGTAAATTTTTTTTATATTATGTTATTTAATATATACATATACATATACATATATATTAGTATTATTTTTTAATCATAAATTTAATTTATAATAAAAAATTATTTTCCTAATGAGTTTATAAAAAAATAAAAATTTGATTAGAAAAACTAAAGTTATGATATATGAGAAATGCATATCTTATATCTTAGCATAAGATCAACATATTTTATGTAGAAATGATATATATATATATATATATAAAAAAAGGTAATATATCATTATGTGAAACCAAGGTTTGGTTAATCTTGATTTTGATGATAACAAAATAAGGTTTAAAACTAATGATCATATTTCAAGTGTGATTAGGCAAGACAACTTCCAAAGTGGCAATCCAAAAACAAATCAAGCCAAGGAGAAATCATGAAGAAGAAGACCACCTCAAAGAGAAGAGTTTTTCAAGACCAAAGCTTCTTAGGATCTTTTTGTAAGGTTGTTGGTGCACTAGGACTTTCATTCATTTCATTATTTATTTATGCACCAAAATCATCCAAGAGTAATATTGTTTTAAATATCTTAAGAATTTGATGATTTCATGTTTTCAACTAAAACCTTATGTTAAATGATTTTCAAACTTGTGTTAAAAGATTTTAAGTTGAAAAAGGTTGAGT
The DNA here is from genome assembly GCF_004353265.1 of Vitis riparia. Classification (NCBI taxonomy): domain Eukaryota; kingdom Viridiplantae; phylum Streptophyta; class Magnoliopsida; order Vitales; family Vitaceae; genus Vitis; species Vitis riparia. Next base: position 5,071,586 of record NC_048435.1, on the reverse strand, counting down.
GTTGAGTCAAAAAAATGACTCAACCGGTTCAACCGGTCGACCAGTTGTGCTCATCCGGTCGAGGACCGGTTGAGGAAGGCCAAAAACTTTCTCTCTCTCCCAGTGGCCTTCTCTTCCCGGTCAAGGTTGAACCTCAACCGGTTGAGGTCCGGTCGAGATCCGGTTGAGGTCCGATTGAGGCCTAACGGTCACTTTTCCTAACAGCTAGTCAACCGATCGAACCCCCAACGGCTAGTATGACTTTTTTCTTCTATAAAAAGGCTCCAAACTTCATTGTTTCATAAGCTAAACCTTCCCAAATCATTCTTGATTATATTTGAGCCTTGGAAGAGTGTTTTTTAGTGCACCATTGTTTCATAACTTGCATATCTTTAGTGCACCATTCAATCCTAGTTTTTCTTGTATCTTTGAACCTAAAGTTTTATTACTAGGATTTTGAGAGATCATTATTTGTATATCTTTGTGAGGAATTTTCTCAAGTGAGGGGTATCACTTGAGAGGTTGTTCAAGAGAGGGATATCTCTTGAAGAAGTGTAAAGAGTGCTTGGAGCCAAAAGTCCAAGATGGTGAATTGGAACCATAATCCAATTGTAAAGAGATTGAAAACTTGGTTGAAGCTTCAAGATAGTGGAACCCTCACTCGGTTAGGAGGTTAAGGAGAGTGGACGTAGGCAAGGAAGTGCCGAACCACTATAAACTCTCGTGTTTGCACTCTCTCTTCCCTAACTCTTTTCAATTATATGCAATTGTGTTTATTTTGTTTATTATATATTTGCATATAATTGTCTCTTATTTTTGCATAGTTTAAATTTGTGAAAAATAGACCATCACCCTATTTACCCCCCCTCTAGGGTGATTACCATAACACATTCTACTTATCATATCTCATATTTGATTAAACATAAGATAAGATATAATATACTTCTTTTATCATATCTCATACTATATCCATTCAACCAAACATGACCCTATAGTTTAAATTGTATCTCATCTTTAATCTTATCTCAACATTATATCTGGTCAATTAAATATGACCTGAGACTACATTTAGTTAATAAGATAGGGTAGAATATGTATATCCTAAAATGTTATATCTCATTGGATAGAAAATAGATATCCTAATATATTATTTTCAATGGGATATGATATTTTTTTAATACACATATCTTATGAATATGATATTTTAAGGTAACATATCCAATGGGATGTACTATGTTATATTATGTATATATTTAATTTGTGAAATAAAAAAATAATATGAAATATACATTATTTTTAATGTTTAAAATAAAAATTTCATCACATTAGTTTTGAGAAAACAAAGGCTATGTTTAGTTAAGAAAAACACCCAAAGAGGGGGGGGGGGGGGGGGGGGGGGGGGGGTGAATTGGGTTTTTCAAATCTTTTCAATCATAACAAAATTAAACAAAATATAAGCAAAGTAAAGAGATAGAGTTGAGAGAATTCAAACTCGGGTTTATAATGGTTCGGCACTTCCTTGCCTACGTCCACTCTCCTCAACCTCCTAACCGAGTGAGGGTTCCACTAACTTGAAGCTTCAACCAAGCTTCCAATCTTCTTACACTTGGATTCCGGCTCCAATGGGCTCTTACACAACCTCTTCAAGATTCAACCCTCTTGAAGGCTTTAACACTCAGATTGTTACAAAATATACTCACTCAACCTAGCTTAAAGATGGCTCAAATACAAGGCAAAGCTAGGATGACAACAAGAGTGCACTAAAGGATATGCAAGTGGTGATTTAATGCACTTATGAAATAAATGAGAGCTTTTTTATCAAGAATAGGTAGGTGGGCTTTGAATGCAAGTGTTCTCTTGTCAATAAATGAAGTGAAGCTTTCAATTTATAGGTTTCTAAGCTCGGGAGTCAAAAACAGTAAAAGGCAACCTCGTCCGATCGAGCTAGGGGTCGACCGGTTCACTAGCCGTTGGAATATTTAATGCATGACAGGTTACCGTTGCCTCAACCGGACCTCGACCGGTCCTCGACAGGGAAGAGAAGGCTACTGGGAGAGAGAGAAGGTTTTTAACCTTCCTCGACCGGACGACCTAAACCGGTCGATCGGTTCCTCAACCCGTTGACCGGTTGGCCATAGCCTCGATTGGTTGAGCCTTTTTTGCCCCGAAAAACCTATTTTTTGATTCCTTTCTTTTCTAACACTTAGGCAAGGTCTTTAGGTAAATTATTAAGTCAATTTTGAAACATTTTGCCTAAGGTAAATTAGTTAAAAACTCGGGTTTTAATGAAGTCGACGTTTTAAAGAATAAACCGAGTTTTCTAAGATGCATAAAAACATATGAAAATCCTAAGTGCACTCATGCATTCATCTTACATTAGTTTCCTATGATTTTAAGTCTTCCAAGAGTCTCGATCTTGTATCTATTTGGTCCTTTGATGAATTTTCGAGTTTATACATGATATTCTTAAACTTTAAACCAATTAGTTACTTAACCATGGTTTGTTATCATCAAAACTTGATTAGGAGAACCCTTGGGCTAACAAGTTTTTATTCATTTAATAAATTAAATATAAATATAATATAATATAACATATTGTAGACCCCCACGTAGGGTCATTTTTTATGATACTTATTTGGCCAGGTGGAGCAGCTTCAGGAGGCCACGTGTTGCCTCTTCATTGGCTTCTGAAGAATCAAGTTAATGGGATTAGGAAGCCAGTGAGAAGATGACACGTGTCCAAGGAATCTGCAAAAGCTGCAGACCGTTTTGCCAGCTGCAGGGATCCTTTTTCTGGCCGTTGAGGAGATATTTTGAGGAGAGAAGGGAGAATGATTCCGGGAGCTGCGGAGGAGGATAGTTTAGCTGGAGAGGTGAGGGAGGCAAGCTAAGAAAAACAGAGCATGTTTCTGGAGAGAGGGTGTTGATTTTGCAGTGAGCAGGCTGCTAAGGAAGAGAAGGATTTCTTTTGGAGAGGTGATTGAGTTTGGAGAGCTTGAGAGGGAGGAGAGAACCAGAGGGAGGTGGAGGTTTTGAGAGATCCAACTATTTTTGCTTGAGGTAGTATTCAAGTAAGTTCATCACGTATCCTTTGCTTGGGGGAATTCCGGGAGCTCAGGTGGGTTACAAAGGGGCATTGGAGAATTTCGGGCAGCAGCTGGGAGCTGAGAGATAGGTTTTTTTGGGGAAGGAAAAAGAGAGAGACAGAGAGCAGCTGAGGAGAAAAATCTGAGGAAGAAGGGGGAACACACGGGAAAAAATGATTTATTTTTAGAGTGGTGGGCCAAAAAAATAAAAAATAAAATATGGAGAGTTGAAGTGAAAACGGGTAGCAGCTGGGCGGTATTTTGGAAGCGGATCGGTTCATGTTGGAAGGAGCATTTCCGGAGGAATCAATCTCCTGAAGCATTTGCCTCCAACAAAGATCTGGTTTGTTTTTTTCTTCACTTAATCTTTTAGGGCTTTGATATCTTTGAGCATCAAAAAACATTTGTGCTGCCTAGTTCTTATTTGTGCTTTGCATAATGGTGATTTTTCATGATATTGATGTTGGGTTTTTATCTTGTTTCTCCATGAATGGTTTGGTTTGGATTTGCTGAATGAAATATTACCCTCCAGTGCATTTTATGTGGCCACGTGCCATCTTTTTTATTTTATTTTTATTATTTTATTATTTTAATGTTAAAAGTTTTGTTTCTTTGATTATTTTATTTATTCTTTTTTACATATATATTCTCCAATAACTCTTTAAAATTTCCTAAATTTTCAAAGTTTCAAATTTATTTATTTTAAAAATACCATTCTCGAAATAGTTTTCTAAAATTTGATTTTAAATTTAGTTTTCAAAACTTTAATTCTCAAAATCCACTCTTCCAAAACTCTATTTTTTAAAAATTTAATCCTTTAAAATTCAATTCTCGAAATAATTTTCTAAAATTATAATTTTAAATTTAATTCCTCAAGATTCAAATTTTTAAAATTTAATTTTTTGAAAATTCCACAACTCCGAAAATTCCAAAATCCAGAATTTAATTTTTATTTTTATTTTTTACTTTATTTTATTTTATTTTATTTTATTTCTATTTTTTTATGCCACCTTCAAATAAATCTTTGAAACTCCAATTCCTTTTTATTCATTTACTTATTAATTTTTAAAAAATTCCATTTTTTAGATAATTCTTCAAAATTCCGATTTTCGAATTTAATTCTCAATTTCTGAAATTCCAATTTTCTAATTTCCGAACGTAATTTCTAATTTTTAAAATTCCAAATTCTCAAATAATTTTTAAAGTTCCAATTTCTTTCAAATTTAATTTTCGAAACTCCAATTTTCAAATAATTTTCGAGACTCCAATTTTCAAATAATTTTCGAGATTCCAATTTTCGAATAAACTTCAAAAATCCAGTTTTCTCTCGAGCAGTTTTAACTCCACTCTGATTTTCAAATAACCTTTTGTTCTTCTTGACTTTAAATAAGCAAAGATTAATTCCCGTAATTCCAATCAATGGATTTATTGGAATTAATTCATGCAAAATAAAATGGGCTTTGGTGGGGGCCCTACATACATGAATTTATAATTGACTGATTGATTGATTTATTTAATTGTCATGCATGATTGGTGCTATTCTACTCTATGACATGCTCGAAATTATTCCTTAATTGTGCACTAACCTCATTTTTATGGTAGCGCATTGATCGTTCGCGACCCAGGTACATATATTCTCGCATCACGGTCACTCCTTATACTTGTTTCTAATTCTCATACGTGCATGATTGATTTGAGTATTCATTGACTTTCTCATTGGTCGTCATGTCAGCTTCATTTTATTAGTAGAGTCCCGACTTTAGGGACTTAGAGGGGTGCTACGGTCTATACCGTACCTTCCCGATAAGTAACCTGACCCCCAAACCCGATCCGGTTTTTCGTAGATCACCTTTTCTAAATAAGGAATCACACTTAGGGTTTTTATTTCTTATTTTGTTTACCCTTTTAAAAATAAAACAAAAATAAGTGGCGACTCCAAGTCATTTTTCAAACAATGAATAAAATCAATTTTTCAAATAAAAATCGAGTTCGCCATCGAGTGGGAAACGCATGAGCCGAAATGCGGGGTCCACACATATTTAATTAGATATACGACCTTAAAATATCATGTTCGTAAAATATGTATATTTAAGGATATCATATTCCATTGAAAATAATATTCTATAATATATACTTTTTATTCAATATGATATAATATCTTAAGATATACATGTCTTATCGTATCCTATCTTGTCAAATGCCAACCAAACAGAGTCTTAGGGTTTAATGAGAGGAATAAGGGATAAAGTTTATGATAGTGATAATAAAATAAAAATATAAAGAAATAAGATAAGAGGAAAGAAGAGATAGAAATCTTAGGCTGTTTGGGAATTATTTTTAAAAAGAATTTTTATCCTTAAAAAATACATTTGAAAATAAAAATAAAAAAAAATCTGTTTTTTTTAAATGATTTTTTGTGCTTCAAAATAAAAAATAATTTTATATTCTTAAAAACAAAAAAAAAAATATAGTGTTTTTAGATAATATCTTTTAGTTATTTTTTTTCTTTCACTTATTTTCTAAGGGTTATTTTGAAAAACAATTATACAAATTTAGAGAATGATTAAAAATAAAGCATTACACACAAAAGTTATTATTTAGACATATTTAAAAACATAGAAAACTCAGGTTCTTAAATAGACTTTTATTTTACAAAATATCAAATAATAGTTTTCAAAAGCGGTTTTAAAAAAATTATTCTCAAAAATTGTTTTTCACAATTTGTTTTTTAAAACACTTCTCAAACTAAGCTTTAGAATCTCACTAAGATCCTCTAGGAATCTTATCTAAAAGAAAAAAAAAAATGAAGTCAGGATCATTGAGAATTGTAACACTTGCAATATCTTGATTTTGCATCAATTAACCTTATTTATAAGTTTTTTTAAGAAATCCAAATTCTACTAAAATTCTAATTACCTATCATGACTTTAATAATTAGCTACTACTATTTTAAATACTCCAGCAAATACTAATCTTATTTTAATTTCAACTAACATTAATCTTACTTAAAGTTTATTTATTTATTTCCTTTCTTAAATATACTTTAAAAGGTTTTATCCCATCAATTCTCTCTAACTTAGAGAACACAACTTTAACAAGTTAGATCCTTGATATAATAAATAGAAATTAGGTTAAGCTTATGAAAATCCATTGTTGTAATCTATGCATTTTTCATGATTTGATTTGCCTTGCCATTTTACCATAAGTTTTTTATATCACCTTTAGACACAAGTTGATCATAAAAAAGATACTCAGTCTTACGACTTGGGGATAGGATTAGGTGGCATGGCTATTAAAGATCTAATTCTACCCTTACTTATCTTGATGATCATGGTAGACAAATAAATTTTCCATATTAAATATTAGACTAAAATGCAATCTTGAAGAAAACTTTGGAAAATATTCTCACACAATCCTTAGCAATCAAAATGGATTTGCTTTCTTAGTTTGAAGCTTTTGACATGTGTCGAGATAAAATATTTCTAGGTGTAAATGAACCACTAATAGATGACCTTATTGAAATTAAAACTACATATACCCAATATGTATATGTTGCATTTTAATTTATAGTTCTTAGTGCTAATTTTGATTTTCTTTTTTCCACATGTCTTTTCATGTGTATTTTTGTATAAGACATGCAAATGCATTACCATCGATCTTGGCTAGTGCAAAAACGAGGTGATGGTACATTTAGTAATAACACATTGTATCTCACATAAAAGAGAAAATTCATTAGGTAATTTTATGTCATCAGATTTAAAAAAAAAAAAAAAAAAAATTATTTCTATGGATATCCTTACTTTCTCTTTAAACTTCTCCTCTTCTCAAGCCATTTAAAGTAAAGATAATTTTAGTTTTCATGCTCTATTTTTCAAATTGACGTATCAAAAGATCTTCTTATACCCCTTATGTATCAAAATATATGTATTTTCATGGTAATTATATATATATAAATTTCTTTCTCTTCCCACCACATTATCCCTTTCCTCTTCACAACACATCTGGATAGACCTCCAACCTAGCCCAATCATCAACGACATTTGATCGGTCGATGGAAATCTCCTGCGTCCATATCAGCTTGCAGATGTAGATGTGACTCATGGAATGGGCCTGTGACAATAAGGTGACCAGAAGTTGCAGACTGAGGCACCACTCCTCTAAGGACGATGCATTGAACGATCTGAAGGAGGATGCCATACCCCACCCATTGGTACCGAGCCATATGCTTGGGTGGCCGCCCAAATGGATTCATTTCCATTATGTCAGGTTCTTCCATGGGGAAATGCCGGGGAACGATCAGCTATGCTTTTGGATCAAAGTACTGGGGCCGAGGCATAACCACACTGGCAGTGAAAAGGGCAGTTTCAAGTGCGTATGAAGAGTTCCCAGATCTGGAGAGAATTGAAGGTATTGTTGATGTGAATAATAAGGCCTCACAGAGGGTATTGGAAAAGGCTGGGTTCCTCAAGGAAGGTGTCCTCAGAAAATATATCTGTATCAATGAAGAAACTATTGATTTTGCTATGTATAGCCTTTTATCCACTGATCCAATTTTACATTAGAACAGTATCTTTCTTCCTTTCTGTTGAAATAAGACTAGTTTTTTCTTTGGGTTCTAAGATCTGAAAATGGGCATGTTATTAGTTATGGATGGAAATAATGTGTAGTTTGGGGGCTATTCAAAGTCTTGATATCACTTGTTGCCCAGTGATCCCATGATCAATACTCTAATTAATAGCTTGTGATGAAGATCAGTCAATTTTCTATGATCCTCCAGGTCCAAAAATCAATCAAAAACCCTAAATTTCAACACCCAAACAAGCCATTTATCAAAAAATGGCTTCACCTCATGTGAACCCTGAACTAGTCTCATGGAACTTTTCCATTTTCGTTCTTTTGTACATCCTTTTCTCACATCAACAATCAACCACTTTTTGGCAGGTAAATTACTAAAATTCAGTAACAAGCATAAAAAGCATCAATCAACCACATTGTCCATGTAGAATTGGCACAAACATAAATCATGAAATACACAGAATCAAGGTTGGGGATCAGTAGACAGGAGACTATAAGTCACCAGGTCTATACATCTGCCCTTCAGAATAATGAACTTCCTAAGAACACCTTCTTTCTGGAACCCAACCTTCTCTAGCACCCTCTGCGACCCACCATTCTCCACATACACCAGCGCCTCCAGTCTCTCCAAATGTGGCCACTCATTAAATATAGTAGAAGCCACCATTTTCACGGCCCTGGTCACAATCCCCTTTCCCCAGTACTTGGAAGCTAGCGCATACCCAAGTTCACCTCTACATCGATAGTTGCCATTGTTTGCGAACACTGAAATAAACCCGATCGCCTTATTGTCAAGGCAAATTGCTTTGAACCATGGGTGAGGAATGACGATGTTTTTGATATAGTCGATGCCAGCTTCCTTGGAAGTGTAAGTGTCCCAATTGCAGAAACGACTCACCTTGTCATCTGTGGCCCAGACCATGAAATCATCTATGTCAGAAAGATCCAGCGGCCGAAGGGAAAGCTCTGGGGATCCCTCCTGGCTTTGTTTTCCATCCGCTTCCATGTGTAAGCCTTTGCTAAAGTCGATTGAAGTAGGCAAGCTTTGACGAAAGGCAACAAAGAGATGAGGTGTGGTCTCAAGCTGTTGTATCTATGGCTTTTATATAGGAAAAGTTTTCCAGGAGAGGTAGAGAAGTTGCCTTGAAACTGGATAAGAAATAAGGTCAATTCTAAAGACCCATGCGTGAGGTTGAGTGGTCAGCAAGAACATTGATTTAAAAGCAGGGCAACCGAAGATCATAGCCGCCTTAGTGGACGATTTCAGAGATGAGATGCTTGGCCCACAAGCTCATGGCGTGTTACATTCATAATTAGGTCGTGTTTCTATTGAACCAATGTATTACATTTACAAAATCAAAATTATTAAAAATATTTTAAAAATTAAATCAATTTTATCATTTCAATTAAACATATTTAAATAGATATTTAAGACTATATTTAAAATACTACAGCGATTTTAAAAAAAAAATTAACACTTATAATAATTGAAAGATAAAATATGTTAAGTCTTAAAAATGTAATGAAAATTTTTTAAAATTATTGTTAAACGTATTCTTTGTATTTTGAAAACACTAAATAAAAGTAAAAAATATTAACGAAAAATATTTTTTTATATTTGATTATATTATAAAAATGTTGATCTTTTCATATTTAATAATATATTTTGAAGGTTGAAATTTAAAGTTGGGTACGATAACTTATCTGATTTTATATTCTCCTTCCGTGGGCGTGGGATGTAACATGTGTGTGATTGCGACCAATCAATTCCAACAAGTTGAGCATCATCATTTATTCCCTTTCCAGATCTTGTTGCAGCAGGCAGCAGCCCATGTGCCGTGAAAGCAAGCAAAATCCTGGTACAAGTTGTCAGGTGGCTAAGCATTGTTGCTTATTTGACCCGCTTAATTTATTCAATTTTAGTTTTGATGATCAACTCATTTTACACATCACCAAAAATATAACATTAAATTTCAATGCCATAAATGTTGTTTATCTGAATTTCGACATGAATTTCAAAGTTTTGCTTTTATTTATTGATATTCAGGTTTTATATATATATATATATATATTTTTCATTGAATAATCTAATATTGATGATGCTTAATATGAAAGATCATCAGTTTTTTTTTTTTTTTTTTTTCATATGAGTTAATAGAATTTTATTTATTTTTAAATAAAAATAAATGTCAATTTCAAACAAAAATATCTTTTCAACATCAAAATAAAATAACAGTGTAATGTACAAGCATTAGGGAATAGATGTGGACAAATTTTAGAGATTTTACTAGCCTTTAGTTTTAATTAATTATCTTATTAAGATGTTTTATATGTATTTGTGTTATACATGATTGGGTATAACACAAATACATATATGTATTTGTATTACTCCATCTTACATACATGCCTGGGTAACTGGGTTTGCTCGGAACCAATCTTGAAATTATCGTGGGATTTAATGGAGTCCTCCAGAATCTCTCTCCGACCATTCAAGCTTTCCGATGTGGAGGACTTCATGTCATGGGCTGGTGATGATAGAGTAACGCGCTATGTAAGATGGAACACCATCACCTCTACGGATAAAGGCCTTCAAGTATTTGAAGGAGGTGACTATACCCAGGATGAAAATATCGGTAATCACGGATATATCGCTACTTCGATTTTACGGATATATTGGATAGATATTTTTTAAAAAGATATCGATAAGCTTAAAATTGTTAAAAAAATCATAAAAATATAAAGAAAACCTCATAATAATATAATTAGAAGTATAATAGATATTTTAAAGTTATTTTATTAAAAATTTTGATATATGTATAACATGATTTATCATATTTGATAATAATATCGTATGCATCGATAAAAATATGAATTTTATAAGTGTACATTTATTATTAAATTACATATAATATTATGATATTTGATTATAATATGTCTAATTTTAAAATATATATTAATATTAAAATATGATACATTTAATTCAATTGTATTAAACAATATAAAATAAATTATAATATATATATATATATATATATATATATATATATATATATATATATATAATTTTTTAATATTTAATTAATTATTAATGATATTAAAAACATTATGAAGAAAATTATATAATTTTTATATTTTTGGTAATTAATTAAAAGAAAATTTTACATTTAATTATAAAATAATTATAATTAATTTGCTCTTTAAAATATTTTTTTAATATTTTTTTTATATAATGACTTTAAGTATATATATGTTTGGTGCACTTTATATTATAAAGGCAAGTTAGCCCAGATGGCAAGTGGAGTGAACCCCAAACCTTTTGGTTTGGGTTTCAAATTCTCTCGGAAGTGCACGGCACTGTACTACATTTGACTTCATTGTAGCGCATTTGACTCCGTTGACCCACATTGACCATGCTATATATCGGGGGAAATCGCCGATATATCGCGAGATATCGCCGATTTCTCGATATTTATCCCAAAATATCGTCGGACCGATATCATGATATCCTTCAATATCGCCGAAATATCACGACAGGCGCCGATCCATATGTTTGGACGACAGGTCCATCGGATACATTTCTGTGAAGCCTGAATCAGGCGACGACAGATGCAGAGCACATATAGGGTATGCGCTGGGCTGGGAGTACTGGGGACAAGGGATCGTCACAGTGGCATTGAAGATGGCTCTCTCTATTGTGTTCAAGGAATTCCCAGATTTGGTGAGGGTGCAAGCCTTGGTAGAAGTAGAAAATAAGGGGTCCCAAAGGGTGCTAGAGAAGGTCGGGTTCCTGAAGGAAGGGTTGCTGAGGAAGTACGGGTTTAATAAAGGTGAGGTTAGAGACATGTTCATCTATGGCTTCCTGTCCACCGACCCAATTCCTGATTGATGTGGCCTTTACAAAAATCCTCATTCTTCTGCTTAAAGAGTATGAATGGGGTAGACAGAATATTTTTTTCAGTCTTCTATTCAGTTTTGCTTGTCCCTGTGGCGTGTAACGTGTTACATTTTCTTTTCCTGTTCTTGTTTTCTCGAACAACATTAGTCCAAGTGGGCCTGGTGGAATCAAGGTCTAGATTCTTTTAGCCCACATTGGATAGAACTATTGAAATTACAGGGCAGATGTTCAGTATTACAAAGGGCCAGTGACAAAGGCTGTGTGGTCAATGATCTGGGCCTGAAACAGCCCAAGCCCAACGTCTGAGTTAGGGGTGTAGAGGGCTAGATTTTTATCCCTAGAGTAGGCAAAGTTGTGGGTATTGTTCCACCATGGGAGTTAAGATAAGAAAAGACGTGATGACGTATCCCCTTGGCAAAATTGTCAAAACATGCGGGGCCTACAGTCTCTGCTTTTCAAACTTATGAATCAACTTAAATAAATGGAGTCATCTCTTTATCAGTCTCTCCTAAACTCAAATCAGGTTACAGTAAGCTCAAAGTACTTTTAAAAGAGACATCTGGCCCCAACAGAGTGGAAATCATTCAACTACTATAATGCAGAAAAATGGGCAATAGCCTATAACACTACCCTATGTCCCCAAAAACTTAGGCTGAGATCATCATCCCATATAGTTGTCAAGATGATTGAGTTGAAAAATTGTTCCACACAAGTTTCCATCTCACATGAGTTTAGGCCATGATACTTATTTATGACATGTGATATAGCTTTATTATAACATTCGTGTAACAAGACATCCTCATTTCTCAAATTGAGTTTTATATAGAGTTATTTCTTTTCTTGATCAATGTCGAATATCGTAACTTTTCGATACTCATTTGTTTAGGACATGATATTTATGACATATAATGTTATTTAGTTATATCATCTCATGTGACATCCTCGTTCATCAAATGGAATTTTATATCGGATTTGAGGATTAATTTTAATATCTTTTTGTATTGACTCGTCTTTTCTCTTATAAATATTTTTCATTCTAAGTCAGACAAGCTCTAATTTCATTATTTCAAGATTTGTCTACATAATTACAAAAATTTCCAACGTATACTTCTTTTCTTAATGGATACGGGACATCATGGTCATTGGATTCCTTTCGTATTTTAATATAAAAAAAAAAGGTTTGGATTAGGTATGTTTACACCGTGTGAACTTTCAAGATCTTCTATTTATTCGTCTATTACCAACTTTAAGAAGAAACTTAAAAATAATAATTATAATAATGCAAAGATATTCGGGCCAACAGGATAGACAAAGTTAAGGGTCTTTTACAAACAACTAGTTTTTATTTTACTACCAAAAAAAAATTAAAAGATTAAAACAACATGCTGATTAAAAGAATCGAATCTTTCAAATAGTCATTTCATTAGTAGTTCAACTGCATATGATTATACCATAGAAATATTCTAAGTGAAGCATGGTATGATATTTGTCCATAGGGACACACAGTGTGTGCCACAGTTATCAGTACAAAGCATGCCACCCATAAAAACATAATCCCTATATTAAAGATTCGATCACCTCAGACAAGATGTCCATGAAAGTCAGTAACCACCAACCTTTCAAACCCATGTATATGGCTAACGACTGGGGTGGACAATTGTTAAAACCAATAATCTAATTAAAGAAGAATTAATGTGATGAAAAAGCCAAGAAATGAAAGATTGTCCTTGCCAACAGCCAAGCCACCCAATAAATGTACTTGACCAATAGTGGTTTTGATTAAAGCCCACATAGACAATGACAAATCTATATTAGCTTTCTCCTCTTTTAATGCTATAGACATCTCTCTTTCTTTGGTGTTTCTTCAATCTTCGCTCTCACTCTTTATGATTAACTTTCTCTTAACCTATTCTCAAATGGGGTTGTGTTGGCCACCCCACATATCATGGCCATGGGGAGGGGTTTAGTCCCATGCATGTTTGTGACTTTTTCAAAGGTTTTGTCATCAAAGTGTTCTTGTTTCCCATGTAATTTCCTTTTCTTCTCTTTCTTTTTTACCCTCTTCTTTTCTCACCCTTTTCAAAACCATGGGCATATTCTCCCTTCTCTCCTTGCCTTTTTCTCTAGAATTGTTTGCCTTTTCTTTAATATGGTCAAGAGACATAATCAAAACCGGATTGGAATATTTGAAAGCACAAATCTAAGCCATTGTTCTTTTTTAAGAGATGTTTATTCTAGGCAAAAACCAGTGGGAGGAAGACGAATCATGGCCCTCCATCTTTCCTTGTTTACTTGGTTTGAAGTACACATTGTTTTTTCCACCAAATGGTCCCTAATGTGGCCACCAAAATGTACTCCATTGTCCACACTTGGTATTAAAATTAAGCTTCAATGGAGGCCATTAGTGGCCGAATGCTTGATTGAGCAAAAGACATACCTTGTATTCAACCAGTTTGTGACAACAATTTTCATGACCCAATCAAAATTAGACATGCCCATGAATTGAAAATGACTGGAAGACCTTTGGAAGGGGACATTTGAATGGTCCCGGCCACTTGGTTGTTGCCATGTGGAATTTCCAACAATTGGAAGAAGCTATGCCACACCCACTTTTTTTTTTTCACTTATTCCATTTGAGTGAAAGTATATATGTACGTGTCTCTAGGCATGTGAAGGGGGTTGATCATGTGGACAAGGCAAAGTAAATTGTGAAGGAACTATTGTTTCATCCATGCTTGAATCAAATGAAAAAAAGGGAGGTGAGCATGCCTTTGCTATCTTTTTCTAGTGTTGATATGCTATACAAAGACTTGAGATGGTAGCATCTATTCAATAAAGAGGCATGGCATATTATCCATGTTCAGAACATGTAGTAATGCAAAGACTTGAGAATATTGTAGCATCTATTCAATAAATAGACATGGCATATAATCTATGTTCAAAACATATAGGCACTTTTATATGTCATGTTAGAAACATATAGGCATTTTTCTTCCCTTAACCTCTTCTATTGAGAATTGGTAGTATTAGGAAGAAGTCTTTCTCTACAAGATTAATAACAGGTATGAAATAACAAATAGATTGATATACACAAAATCTATAATAGTTCATTTTTCAATGTGAGAGTTATGACCATTTTATCATTGTGGATTTTCATTATAATAAAAATATGTATAAGATGATATCACATTTTACGATAATCTTTTCTTATTTTTTCATTCTTAAAAACTTAAGGTTCGTTTGGCCATATTTTCTTATTTTTTAAAAAAAAAACAAATTTTAAAAATAAAATTAAACGGATTCATGTTTTCCTTTTATTTTTAAAAACCGGTTAAAACAACTTTTATTTTATCACTAAAAAAATTTAAAACAGCTTTTTATTTATTTTTTTTAAATATATATTTAAATTACACAATCAAACAGACTTTTAATCATCTTAATAATTTCTTATATACTTAAAGAATAAGGAAATATACATATCACCTAAAATATTCTTTAAACATTCCTCTCATAGGCTCCATGCAACTCTAACAAGTGGATGATAAAAGATGTAGTATCATATAAGAATGGAAAAGAAAAAAAAAACGTATAGATATGTATAGTGAAGGTAAAATCTTTCCAAAACCACCTAATTTTAGGTAAATGAAGTTTCTACTTAAGGCAAAGGTATTGCACTAGAATTCGATCTTGAGTGTTGTCCATTCCAAGTCTCATCGGCCCTTTAGCTGGGCCCTTTGTCAAAGAATCGTGTCATGCAGAAATCCTCATCAGCAATAGAGAGGGATATAAAATAGTGATGAAACAAATGTGGGACCCAAGTATGGGCACACCCTTGCATCATTAGAAGCCCTTAATGTGGGTATTTTGATTAACAACTCCTCTCCACCACCATTACTCCAAGTCCTCCTGAAGTGACATAAACCACCACCAATGCAATAATACAAAGGGTAATTTGAAAAGGACACCCTAACAGGGGTGCCCCACCCCCCAATAACACAACAAAGATAGGGTCATCTTCATTCCTCACTATCTTAATTTTATGTTGTCATAAGCTTGAAGTTCTTCAGGCCTATGAATGTCTTCCTCTAACTAGGGTTACATCATTGGAAAAAAAAGCTTAGAGTAACCTCACTTGCCTCAACTAAGGTTAAGGGTTTAGGTGACATGATGTGGACATTACACTATTTCTTCCATTTTAGCCCTAACATGGGTTAAGAGTTAACCCACTTTGATTTATTTTAGTTGGGTCAATCAGATTAATAAAGCTTTACAAGGAGCAGATTAATGTAATGTCAAAAGCTCTTTGTTTTAGTGTGGTAAAACCCACGAGGGTTTGTACTTATTTACTTAAAAATCTGCATAAAATAAAATAAAATGTTGCAGAAAACAGGGTGGTCAGTGAGACCCTATTGACTATTGGGCAATGAAACATTAGAAAAATGGGGTCTTAAGCTCATGCTATGTAGAAGTGCTTTAGCTTAGTGTAATGAGACTCTCATGGGTGTTTTGATTTTGTCAAAATCCGTACCCCAACATTTAAAAATTAAAAATAAGAACCTCACATGAATTTGAATATATTATTCTAACTAGGTGAAATTATAAGAATGAAAATAGTACATAGAATAATAATAAAAATTAATCAATGTTTAGAGCCTGTTCCCTTCCCCAACACGAGACTCCTATGGGTGGAACCCTTGTGTTGTTAGTATCGTTCTTCAATTAATCAAAGACATTTCTCAAGAAAGAGGGTTCTGGTATTAATTCTTGGATCGGATTTAGATCGTCTCATTTAAAAATTAATTAGTATTTTATAAGGATAAATTAAGTTTTTTTACGACATTCACCCATTATTATTTAGGTGATCCATTCCTAAACTTAAAAGCGATATTATTTCACATAAATAATAATAATAATAAGTTAAAATGAATAAATAAATCAATCATCATATTAATTATTAAAGATCATAACCACCTCCAAGAGATCAAGTCTTTTTATTTATTTATATTCTCATTTTAAGTTTTCTTATTGATTCGACAATATGGAATAATCTTCTTTCAAGATTTCTTATCAATTAAAAAATTAAATGGCAAGCAATGCATTTTGTAGTGTAGTGAAACTCTCTCATTTTTAAGTTGTCCTCTTCCAATATTAATGTATAAAAGTACCATGAAAGTATATCACAATTTGCATCATTTATTACTTTATTCTAAGTAATCTAAATTTAAAATTTAACCATCTTGGAATCAGAGATAGTCCATCCACTCAAAATCAAAACAAACTACGTAAGATTAGCTCATCAAACTTTGATTAATATGGTAATTATTATTTATCAAACAATTTTCACATGCTACATGAATACATTATATTCGATGCAATCATATATTTAATAATTATACTAGATTATAGATATTGATGAAGATTTGATTAGTTTATAAAATCGAACGATTATTCTAAAATCAGGCACCGATTTGTGCACTAAGGTTGCATTATTTCATGTAATCTTGGTTTTTGGTTAATGAAGGATTAAAATAAAACCTAAGATTAGGTGTGCTTTGGTGAGAGTTTGTGCAAAACCAAGTGGGAGTTTTGGTGTCTTCTAGATTAGAAATGTCACCATAGTGTGATTAAATAGTTGGTAATGTAGCTAGGTATATGTATAAAGTAGAGGGCCCAAAGGAGATTATAAGAAACCCTAGGTTAATCAATGCTTTGTTAAATATTATAATTTGATCCCATCCATGATTGCCCTTTTTTTTTTCTACCTCTAATAATTGAAGGAAATAAAATAAATGAATATTTAGGGCTTTATAGTTTATATCAATATTTTAGTGTAATGTTGCAATCACTTCATTTAAACACTCAAGTACTTTCCTTGATTTAGAAAAATTAATAAACAATTTCTCAAATCATTTAAAAGAGTTAATTTCATCCAGACGTCTTAAGTTTAGTATAAATACATTAAGTCACCACCGATCTCAAATTTTATTAATTAACATCTTTATAAATATATTTTATATATAAATTTTATTTCTTAAAGAATAAACTTTAGTGTTTAGAGAATTATTAAATACTTCTATGTAAAATATTTTTATTTAAATCATTTAAAAAAATTAAATTTAATAAACAAATAAATTTATAAGAGTGTTAAATCTCAAGAGTCTCAATAAAATTAATCCTATTTAAACTACAAGTAAAAATTGCATTTTAACCAAAAAGTTATTTTAAAAAACAGTTATTTTTCGTGTTTAGTTTATTATAAAATATAAAAATAAAATATAATTAAAATTAATTAGAAATCGATGTTTTCTTAAATAATTCAATCTTCACATATAACAATGAAATTAAATGAAATAAGTTAAATAATTGATAAAAAATAATTTATTCATTTGAATTTTTTTTATTTTTCTTTAATTTTATTTATTCTCTTTATTTTCTTTCTTATTTTTTCTACAAATTTTTAAATTAAGATTTTAGTTTATTAATTAGCATTTTTAATACTCAAGCATTAATTAATTCTCATAAAAAAAAATAATAATAAAAGCATGCCGGTAAAAGTAAAAAACACTTCAAAAAAAAAATTGCAACGTAGAGGGCAATTTAGGTTTTGAAATAGATTGCATGGGGATGGGCGTTGGCAGTTTCACTCACCCCCATCTGATTGATTTCAGTACTTTTCTTATTATTGTAATCAGAGTCTGAATCAAGTTTCAGACGTACGATTTGACTGTTCCGTAGGTCCACCTCGGAATCCTTCCACGCGTACGGCTGGGATGCCCTCCAGCTTTGGAGAATAAAACAGATTATAGCTGTTGAACATGTGAGAGAGCAGTGCGCGTTATGATCTCCTGGCTTTGGCTCCAGGCGCGGGCTCCAGGCGCGTGCAGTGGAAAAGGTCAGAAAAAGGCTGACCTTGGGATCATAAACCTTATTCATGATTTAACTGAGCGTGGGTTGGAAGGTGGGCCCCTCATTTAAATTTTTTTGAAAATATTCCCTATCTTCTATTTTAATTTTTTTTTTAATTTTTTTTGAACTTTTATATCGAAGTACTTATAAATACCCTTGACTATTCTATTTTAAAATAAATATTTTTTTTAACACTTAAATACTAAAAATTGAATATCTATTCCAAAATAAAAATAAATAAATTTTATTATTATTATTTTTCAATAAAAGAAACAATTATAAGATCATATTTGAAACTACTTTTAAAAAAAATTTATATTCTTCAAAAAAAAATATTTTTATGATGGAAAAAAGTTTTAAAACATATTTTAATTATTTACCTATTTTATAAGGATTATTTTAAAAAAATAAATACAAAAAATATGCATAATGATTGAAAGTAAGCATTATAAATAAAAATAATTTTTAAAAATATTTAAAAGCATTAAAAGCAAACTAAAAGTCTAAAATTTCTAAATAGATTTGTGTGGGATCCACATTCATCTGGACCAAAGCTCATTTTCCAATTCATGCTTCAAACAAACAAAAGATTGTTGGGACAATGCCTATATTCATTGCACAAGTAATAAATGTTTCGAAACGTTACATCGAGAGAAATATGAGTGTAAATGTTTGACTTTAAAATTGAAAATCTTATTAATAAAGTTAATTATTAGCATTTTAAATAGTAAAAAATCAAAACTATGAAATATCAAAATTAAGGTATGATAAAAGTTCCTTAAAAAGCTAGAGTTCTTATATTTAAAAAACAATCAAAACTATAAGATATCAAAATTAAGGTATGATAAAAGTTTCTTAAAAAGTTAGAGTTATTATATTTCAAAAACAATCAAAACTATGAGATATTAGAATTAAGGTATGATAAAAGTTCCTTAAAAAACTAGAGTCCTTATATTTCAAAAACCGACTTGATGTTGAGGGCTTCCTCGAAAAAACTATTCAGACACGCCTTATCATAGGAAGTTTGTTGTTTATTTGAAAAAAGTTAGTCAAAAAAAGAAATTGTTGATCATGTGCCAACAACTTTTAATTCAAAAAATATAATAAAACTACTTTTTTCAACGGTTGTTTTTTACAAACTATTTTTAAAATATTCTTAAATAAACCCTAAATATTTGAATTATTTTCAAATAAGCTATTTACAAGTCCTCAATATATATATTTGAAAGGGAACACTTTTTTTCAAGAACTTTTGGAAAATTCATTACTACAATTTCTCTTTGATATTAATTTTATTTAAAAAAATAAAAATAGGAATTAGTTTGTAGTTTATTCTAAGTGCAAATACCACACTCCATCTACCATTATATTTAGGCTTATTTATTTATTTATTTGTTTATTTTATGAGGCCAACCTATTAAAAATATATATGGGATTAAGTATGTATGCGTTTTTTTTTTATACTTTTTATAAAAGTATGAGAGTTTTTCATTTATTTTTTATTTTAGATTATCTTATTTAACAATTTTAAAATTGAAGAATTTTTACAATTTTTACAATATCTTTATAGAAATAAATTGAAAAACTTGTTTTTTCAAGTTTGCATATATGAATCCAATTTTATTTTTTTAAAAAGTTGAAAAATGTTTAAAAAATTATAAATTATTGTATGAGAATTCACTAAAACAACCTCTTATAAATTTTAATTTATAATCTATTAAATCAAGATTATTGTAGACAAAAATAATTTTCTTTATTCGGTTGTTTTGTTGGAAATTCCATTTGATGAAAATAATTTTTATTTTAAATGATGTAAAATTATGGTTTTTGGAAGGCCAAAACACCTGCATGGTAATTCGTGTCTATTTGTTCTCAATCAAAACTTACGTAAAACGTATTGAATTGGTGTAGTATTGACGAATTATATCAAACTTTAGGCGTAGCAAAAACACCCTCAATGCAATTGGGTCATGTGGGTCCGGATGAACCTGCTAAGCTTTAGCATTTGGAGGCGACTATTACGGGAAAACGAGAGAACACAACCCGGTTCATCCGGATACTTTCTCAATCCCTCTACTTCAAACTCCCACTTTCAAAAAGAAAACAGAAAAGAGCGGGTCCGGATCCGGGTGGAGGAAGGGCATCAATTGGGGCGGGGCCATAAGAATCTTTTGGGTCAGAACTTTTAAGCCAGGGGGGTGTTTGAACTTTGGAATCACGTGGTAAATAGATGAATGCTGGAAGGGCAATTGTGGGAAATACGATAATGAAGTGGGGTCGAGATGATGATGTGGGGGCGGGTGAAGGAATCGGAGCTAACTGGAGTTAAAGTGGGGCCCATAAATAATGGGTTTATATGTAGATGTGATGGGGCTTGGGGCTTGATGACGATGCTGATGATGGTGATGAATGGATGATGATGATGGGTACAGAAGGAGGAGGAGGAGGGTGTACAGCATGGTCCGTGAACCTCTCCTATTTTGGTAAACAGATGTGTGGGCCCCACCAACCCCCTCTCCACCCCCTTTCTGTGCGGTAAAAAGCGACTCCGCTTTACACGTTTAACCTCATCCTTCGCTCGGCTTCCCAATTTGGCTTCTTGGCTCCCTTTTTTGTTTTTCTTTTTTTATAATTTTTTATTCTTAAAATAAAATTTGACAAATTTAGATAGCATTTTTTAATTATTTTTTAAAAATTGCTTTAAAAAATATCTATGAAAATTGAAAAATAATTTAAAATAAAATATCATATATAAAAATATTTTTAAAATATATGTAAAAACACAATTCTCAAATAAATATTTATTTTATAAAATATGAAAGAATAAAATTGTTTTGGAAAATCAGGGGTAATCTGATATCTACCATATGCTGACCACGTGATGCACGGACTCTGAAGCTTAGCTGGAGAGTGAAGGTAAGCCGACCCATTGCAGAGTGGGGTAAAGAGAAAACGAAGTAGTGTGGCGTCAGCCTACGAGTGTGTGAGCGGTTTTTATATATTGGGCATCCTGCCATGGCAAGAACGACGATCAGAAATCCATAACCAGAGGACACAGAGGGAGAAAGAGGAGTTTCTCAGGCAAAATCCGACGTGGAAAAATTGCCATTTCAGGTGGGGAGAGAGAGAGAGAGAGAGAGAGAGAGAGAGAGAGGTGGTTTTATCAAAACCCACTGATTCCCACGCACAAAAACCCCTCTTTATATCACCCACCAACCCCCACTCTCCTCATTCCCACGATTGCTTCTCTCTCTCTCTCTATAACACACGCACTTTTCTCTGCAACTTCATGGCAAGTCAGAAAAATAACTGAAAATGAAGAGCAGAGAAAGAGACCCATTAAACAGAAAAGGAAAGAGAGAGGAGCGATAAACACTTTTTTTTTTTTTTTCCCTTTTCTTCTTTTTTGTTTTAGTTTTGTTTTGATGTTGGGGGGTTTTTGATTTATGGGTACTGTCTGCATCTGAAGGGCTTGAATCTTTTGATGATAACAAACCATTTTTGCTGAAATAGCAGTGAAGTGAAGGACGTAAACAAAAGAGAAAAGCAAAAGCAAGGGGAAAAAAAAAAAAGAACAAAAATACAAACTTTTTTTGTTGCCTGTCTGATGCACGTCTGTGCTTTGATCATGACTCGTGAGGTTTTGTTTGCATGTCGATTCTGAGTCGGTGACTGATTCTTAATTTGCTCAGAAGAAATAAATATATTAGAGCTAAGAAAGTGCGAGAAAATCGGGGAAAAAGTGTCCCTTGTTTTCTTGGTCTTTCTCACTCTGTTTGGGATGGAGGTTACAGAGGCATGGGGTCTCTGGGTTCTGTGAAGATGATGCTTCTGGTCATTATCTCACCATCACTTGATCGATCGCTCTCTTGTATAAACGCCATTAAAAACACGCCTTTCTTCTAGACTGGAGCTGGTGAAGCTGGAAGGTGGCTTTGCTCTTACCCTCCTCCTGTAATCCATGGCGATTACCGAGTAAAATTATAGAACTCTTCAGGTGAGTTCTACTGTCACTCCGTCTGTCTATCTTTGAACCTCGTTTCCAGATAATAAAGTCTTAGTTTTTGGATTTCTATCTTCTTAATTTGCAGTAGAACTGCTGTGGTTTATTTGAATCAAGAGGAATTATGCTGAGAAAGAGGTCCAGAGCGTCAACCAGCAAACAAGCTCTAATGGCGGATTGCGGTTCTCTACCATCCCCCACAGACAAATACAGGAGACCCCCTTCATCATCTTTCTTCAGTTCTCCACGGCTCTTCACTGGTTTCTCCTCGAAGGTCTTCTCTGAAACTGAAACAATGATGAGCCCAACCTCCATACTTGACAGCAAACCGTTCTCTGGCTTCCGAAACCCTTTCACGAACACCACGTCCACCATCAAACCCTCAGAACCCGAACCCAGACGCCACTGGGACAAATTGGATTCCAGAATGATTGGTCTCGGCATTGTAGATGCTCTTACCCATGACGAATCCGACCCAAAACTCTCCAAACCAGAAAGCAGAATGGTTCTCTTTGGATCACAGCTCAAGATCCAAATCCCTCCTCTCCCACCCTCAGTCCTCTCTCCGGCCGAATCTCCAAAATCTCCAGCCGATTTCGGCATCAAAACTAGGAATTCTCAACTCGGTCCCTTCTCCCCTTGCTTGTCTCAATCTCCGGCCAAGAAATCAGGATTTGGGTCTGCCAATACCGGCCTCGAAGCACCCAACTCTCCCCGGATTTTCACTGGCTGCCTCTCCGCCACCGAAATGGAGCTTTCTGAAGATTACACTTGTGTTATATCCCATGGACCCAATCCCAGAACTACCCATATTTTTGACAACTGCATTGTTGGCTTCTCTGCATCAAGAAAAGAAAACGATGTTTTCCCGGAAAGTTTCCTCAACTTTTGCCACTCTTGCAGGAAAAACATTGGGCAGGGAAAAGACATTTACATTTACAGGTTAGACCCAATCACCCCCACCCCACCACAATCCCGCCCCGCCCGCCCGCCCGCCCCCCTCTTTTAGCATCTGTTTACATTCTTTTCATATAATCTTTTGTGCTCTTATTTGGATTATATTTTTGATACATATTGGCCAAAGTTGGAGTTGGGCTGGTAGAACACCCCATGTTTGAGTTCTTGAAAAGGAAATTCAGTTTAAATTTTGACACACCCACTTCCGATTATTAGTTGATCCGTAGGAATCTACTGATGACAACCAAGGATTAAGTATCCCAAACATAGTCTTGATTGGACCCATTTGGTTTACAACATTTGTGCATCTGGTGAATTTGATTGTGATGTCTGATCATTCTTTTGTGTGATTTCAGGGGCGAGAAAGCCTTTTGCAGCAGCGAATGCCGGCAGCGGGAGATTATGTTGGAGGAGAGGATGGAAATATTGGAAGGTGGTGATGTTTATGGGACTTGTTCCTGATAGTTATACCCATCTCTGGTCCTCTCCATTGTTTCTAAAATCAATCTCGTCCAAGAGATTTACCAACTTCATAAGGATAAATCCTATATCATCATTTAGAGTGGGTGGCCATATTCGTGGAGACAGAATTTCCAACGGCACATACCTACATATACATATGAATTAGTGGGGGAAAAAAAAACAAGATGGTATTCGAGCATCCATCCATTGAATCGGTTTCAGTGTTCTTTTTCCCTCATTTTCCTCCCTTTTTTTTCTTTTTCTTTTTTTATTCTCTCTCCTTTCTAGTGTTTCTAATACTCTCTTTTGTAGAAACAGAGGGGCTGAAAGGCTGAGACATTGTAGAGTTGATTTTGTTGGATGATTGCTGATGGGTTTGTCCACAGTTTTTGGTTTTGAAAGTTGGTAATGATATCGATGATGTTTGAAACTTTGAATTTATCTATTCAAGCCCATCTCATAATTAAGGACCAAAATCCGATTCCTTAGTTTTTTTTGTCCTAATCTTTTGCGTTCTGATGACACCCATTTGATGAAGATTTGTTGTATAGTTTATTCAGGCCCATTTTATTGGTTTATGACACAGCTCAGTATAAAACTGACCAATGAAGGGAATATTCAGTGATATACATATACTACAGCAGCTAAAAATAGCTGTGGGGATAGACCTAACTTTAAAGATATATGGCATGCATTTTGGGTCAGGAGAACTGTCTGGATAAGCTCAAACTAGCTGAGATTCAATCTACTGATGATCCAGCCCATGGATCATCACAGCAGCTAAAAATAGCTGTAGAGGATAGACCTAACTTTAAAGATATATGCATGCATTTTGGGTCAGGAGAACTGTCTGGATAAGCTCAAACTGGCCGAAATTCAATCTACTGATGATCCAAGCCCATGGATTTGGAAGTGGGAGCTGGATTGAATTGTCATTTGTCAAGAGCACGCATCATTGATTCATTGCTTGCCATATGAGAAAAACCCTCATTTTGGGAGTTGGGCATCACATAGGATGGTATCCAAAACCTTTTCTTTTAACCATACATGCCATTTCCGGTGCGCATGGACCTGCTGCAGTATGACTAAACGTACTATAACTAAACCATTGATGCCAGCTCTCGTAACTAATCCCACAGCAAAATGGTCAAGTTGTGAGTTTGGTATGATGAAACAAAACATTTAATCCAATATGATGTGGGTGCAAATTTGACAAAAAACCATACATGCCATCTGCTAAAGCAAGGGACCTTGGCATATTAGCGTTGTTTGTGGAAATTTGACAAAAAGCCTGAAACAGTGACCATGATGCCAACTCGCACAAGTGCGAGGCGACCACGGGAAGACTCGCGACCCTTGATACAAGTCTAGGGGCCAATGTGCAAATGATGACCATAAAGGGCAGAATGGGTGAGGAATGGGAAGAACAGTTGGAGGCTGGAGCAGTCGTGAAAAGACACGAGTTGTCAGTGTACGCGTTTTTGTGTATCGCTAATTCCAGGTCAAAATTCTCATGATGTCCTCCTATTTCAATTGCGGGTTAAAATTCACATTGTCTTCTCTTAGTTCAATTACATCAAATCATTTTCCTTGAATTCTTGTCATTTCCAAATTATTCATCATTAGAGATTGTTAAAGGAAATAGTACGTGTTTTTAAGGTGGTAGATGATATCAACATTGATCAATCAATTATTTTGTTGAAAATGGAATTGAAATTTTAGAGTATTATTAACGGTTATCGATCGATCAAATTAAATTAAAGGTAATAATTTCTATTGTACTCAAAATTTCATAGTCTCGTCTAATCAATTAGGATTCAATCGTATCTGCAAAATCTTTTTTCTTTTTTTTTTTTCAAAACAAAATTCAATTGTTTGATGAGTTTTAAAACCCTACTACTCATACCTTATTTTAGAAGAGGGTAACATGATTGTGAGGGCTAGGTGGCTTCCCTTGAGTTTCTAGTTCTTGATCTATTTTGGGGGTATTTGGTTTGAAAGAAAATTTTATGGATGTTGAATTGAAAATCATCTTTTGGGTGAGAAAAGATATTTCAAAATGGGTTAATTTAGTGTAGGTCTCATTCTTACTTTCATATTCTCTATCTTTTCATTTGTTTAACTCGGATGGATTCAAGAAAAGGTCTAGATTTAACTTGGTGTGGACAATAAATATACTCCAAAAGAAGAAAGTGGGTAGTTGAAGTTTGATGGTTCTAGGTAAATGGTTCAAAAGAGGATTGAATCATTGGACTAGGTAAATCATTGTACTCGGTTTATTTCTTCATAGTGGATGCTTTTGATCCCTTAGAAACCTATGATTTTTTTTCTCACTTTGGAGGTTTTTAGCATGAAATCTTAGTGTTATTGTTTCTTTATTTTTATTTCATCTTTTCATTTGTTTATCTTAACTTATAAATTTTTATTGATTTGATATGTTGGTTGTTTGAGGTGATAAGCTAAATTTGGATCATTTAATCTTTAGAATAATGTGAAATAATTTCTAACTTGGTTTTTATATTAATGGATATGAGAAAATTTGTTTTGAATAGTTGAAATTAGTTCACCAAGATTAAATCTCATGTCGGAGTTACTATAATTGGATCACTAAGGGCAAATTGTATAAACTCTCAACCGAAAATAATATTAAGCATATACTTAAATTTAAATTTATTTTTTATTTTTCTTCATCTTTCCTTTCTTTCTACCTTTCTTCTCTAATTTTTTTTACTCTCCCGTTTTCCTTAAACTTTTCAGAACCGAGCATATATATATATACTGTGAAAGGATAGGCGCACATCAAGATGGGCCTAAGGGCTTATGCCGGTCCATGGGCCAGCTCGAACCTGAATCTAGCATTAGATGACACGCGTCAATCGCTGGAGGGTGGCACTAGAATGGTAATTTTATTAAGGACATGCACGTCATTTCACGAATGAGGTACGTATACAGATGATGAGTTCGTGAAGCAGCAGTGCAAGCCCTTATTTTAATGGCTCCATTAACTTCAACTCCAGTCTCATTATTACCCTTCCAAAACCCATTTTTGCCCTTGCTCTCCCTCTCTCCCATCCTCTCACAGATCCATCGGAAACCGGCTACGTTCCTCGCCGGAATCCACGGGATCACTCATCAGAAAACACGTCGTAAACCGCCGGAAAAGAGCATGTCTGTCAGCGTTCAGATGCCAACTCCGTCACACCGGCGGGACAGGGACGACGACACTGATGTGGATTCTAGAAATTGTAAGTTTTCTCTTTGCTCCGTTTGGTTGTCAAGAAAACGCGGAAAAAGAAACATGTTGGAGATTTTGAACCTAGGATTGGCTTGTTTTTTTATTTAAGCTTCTTATGAATGGGAGACTAAAGTCGAATTTTGTTTTCTTTTCCTTGGTTTTCTCAGCAACCAAACGGAGAATAATATCTTATTATCGTTCGTGTTTGCTTTAATATTAATTTTCTGTCATTCGTCTTTTCTTAATTTTGAGAGTTTGTCTAATTTAGTTGATGCAAACCATATTTTGGAGCACTGTGTTTGATGATTATGCACTTAAGAGCTGTGAGATATTAATTAGGTTCCAGTGATGGTTAAATCAAGATGGCGGAGGAGTAACAGTATAGGTGTGAGGTATCAAGAAGAGAGTGTCTTAGATAGTCCGTAATTTATCTCGGGCTTAAAACTTTGTGAAGGAACAGAAGTTTGTTGAATGCTTATCCTCTAAGAAGGGTTTTTGTAGATGACTTAGATAACAAAAGTCGGCAATGAGACATTCTAAAACATATTCAAATAATTTCTAGAACAACTGACGCAGAATATGTGGTGATACATTCGTAGTTGCTCCAGACCACACACAATCCCTGCCTTGTGCATGCATATCCATTGGGTCTATTTGGTTTAGTTTCTTTGCATTGCATAGGCCTCAATCCACCATTAAGCTTGTGCCTTTGCAAAGTTCTGAAGTTTGCCTCTTCTTCTGTTAATTTTCCTGTATGATTTCAAAATCATAGGCAATTGTATCATTCCCACAAGCAAAGACTAACCAAAATGGTCTTCACCACAAACAACGCAGAGACATGAACTATGCACATGAGATTTAACAGGTTGAATGATGATGAAAGTGGATTCTTAGACCATGGAACTACCTAGTGGGGGGAATAGATAGTCCAGACTTTTTAATGTCAAACTTCAAAATCTTCATCAATTCTTATCATACTTGACTATTTCAAGATTAAATTAAATTTAATGAAACAAGAATAATTAGAACAATCCACATAAGGAGACACATTCTATGAGGATACCGCCTACAAAGTCCCAACACAAACTTTATAGATGTGAAAGCCACAAGTCAAATGATAATAGATAAGCCACTAAATATGAAAAGAAGGTATACAGTTTTACCTAATCCGGATACTTTCAAAGGTCTTATACTGATAAGCACCTCTGTACTTCTTTCATGTCCTCAATGTAGGACCCTATGCTTCTTAGTGGATCCCCTCAACCTTGGATTGAGTATTTGAAGTCATTGTACGATATTGTCTTTCCATTGAAAAACTTTCAAGATTCGTTCTTAAAAGCTTTATGAGAGTTTGAAGATCAAGGTGAAACATTGATTATCCTCTCAATTATGCTCATATCAAATTCTAAGTGTTAAATCTAGGTGTTTATGGAAAAACTTTAAGACTTAAAAGATTTAGTTGGAACTATAGTTAAAAACTTGCAATACATGACACAATACAACGATATAATACATTTTCTACAAAAATAATATGTATTGCAATCCATATCTTATCTTACACATGTCTTATGATACACGATAAGACACATGATACAAGGATACAATGATATATATAACTTCAACCAATTTTATAATTTTTATTATATGTATTAAATTGTTTTTTTTGGAAGGAATGATGATGAATATGAAAAGTTGGAACTTTGAAGATGAGATATGAAGACATATGTATCAACAATACATATAGCTACATATGCCTTATTTGGAACAAAAAATCAAATAATTTTTTTTAAAAATTATTTTTGTAAATTTTGAGATGACCTATATATTAAACTCATATTTTGTTAAATTAAAATTTTCAAGACTCTAGTATTTAATGTTTTTATATGGTATGATATAATTTAACTTTTTAAATCCTACTATCTTGCATGAAATTGGTTATATATTACCTTATATGTCGTGCTTTTAATATATATGCACATATATTCATATTTTATTTATTTATTTATTTTTTACTATATAAAAAAAACTTACCATACACAATATGTTTTATGAGTTTATGACTATGATGTATAAAGAAAGTTTTATGGTTTGCTCTGTTGGTTAAAAACATGATACATGAAATAATTTTTTGACAGGCTATAAAAGGGAATGCATTAAAAAAGCTTTAAAAAGGCCACAAAAAGTACACATGATGCATACAATAAGAGTCAAAAGACAAAAATGGGAAGAGAAAGCAAGAAACAACCCCTTCTCCTTACATCAAGCACAACCAATTAATAAGACTTATCATGGTCAGAGATTGATTCTTCATATACAAAGTAATCCATTCCAAAAAGCTAGCCATAAAACAACATTTAATCACTTGACTCGAAAGTTCAACATTCTCAAACCACCTCTTGTTTCTTTCCATTCAAAGAGTCCAAAAAAGGCATAAAGGGGCAATCCTCCAAACTTTCTTTTGCTTTTTCTGATCAAAAACCCATGCTAGCAAGAAGATTCTCTTTGACTTTGGAATGCATCATCCACATTTAATACAAAGGCACATGATATAATAGAAAGATATGATACATTTTTTTTGACACATAGTGCATTCATATCTTATCTTGAGTGTATGTAACAATAAATATATGATACACGATACCACAATAAAACGATACATATTTATATTCAACCATTTTTCACAATTTTTAATAAAAATCAAATTTTTTTTTTCGTTAAAAGAATTATGATATTATTTGTTTTAAAAAATAATCCTACATAAAAAGTTATATTCTTGTTGTCAATAGCCATTGTGAAAGTACAGTAAATTTATTTTTACAGCAAACATTGAAGAATTTTCATTTGAATGATTTGCATGTTAGCATTGAAAATGACTGTGATTGGCGAATGAAAACTTTATTTAATAATTTGTTTTGGATTTCTTTTCATGGTAATTTCCATATTTTAAAACTCATTTCTTAAAAGAATCATGAATGCTTGAACTACCTGTAGGAGGGTATTTAAACCATGGTAAGACCCTTGAATTCTACCTCAAGAACCTTCAAACTGTGGGAGATGTTTGAACATCTTGTAGGGTCTTTGAACTCTTTGCTGAATGTTTGAACTCTCCATCAGACATTTGAACTACCCTTCTTTCTGCCTTCTGCACCAACCTTCCAATTTTCATGTTTTTCTCCTTTTTTTAATTTTTTTTTCTTTTCATTTTTAAATTGTCATTGTTTTGTCTTACATCTCCCAACACGTACTTACCTCATTCCAAATTGAGATTTGGATAGCTTGAACTCGATCAAGACCATTAAGACTCAAAGAAAGAAGTTATGTGAAACCAGTGCATGATTGGAATAAAATTGCCTACTTAATCCAAGGCATCAATTGATAAGAATGAAGCTAAGAGAGAAAAAGGTGCCTATATGTAGGGGGAGAAAAACCTATTAAAAAAAAAAAGGTGGGGGTGGGGGGGTGGTGTTGCGGCGCAGGGGGAAGGGAACAGTTAGGCTTCATTAGCATAGTGTTTTAGATTCTGTTCTTAAAAGGGACAATCTTAATAATGTGGAATTTTCATTCAGCATAAAACAACTTCTTGCATTCTTGAAGTTAAAAGCAGTTCTATTAAAACCATCTAAATGCAAATAGAAGCTCTTTTGGATTTGGAAAACCATTTTTGGCTTCGAAAAAGTTAATTCTAACTGCATCCAAGAGAAAAAGAAGGGATTATAAGAAAGAATAGAAGAAAAAGAACATGGTTTCTGCTGTTACTGGGGGTTATTTGAGTAGCCCACAGTTGGTAAT
Organism: Vitis riparia; assembly: GCF_004353265.1. Taxonomy (NCBI): domain Eukaryota; kingdom Viridiplantae; phylum Streptophyta; class Magnoliopsida; order Vitales; family Vitaceae; genus Vitis; species Vitis riparia. The sequence goes on along the minus strand of NC_048435.1, from coordinate 5,040,699 downwards.
GACTATATTAAATTTTTTTTAATCATAAGTCGAAGAAGGAATAGAAGAAAAAGAAGATGATTCCTGTGGTTATTGGAGATTATTTATGTTGCCCGCAATGCATAATTACTATTTAATTTTTTTTAAAAACGATAAGTTGAAGGAATCATTAGAAGGATAGCCTTCTTTGATTACTGGGGGTTATTTTAAGGTCTAATGTTGGATGAAGACACGTGAAAACTATTGAACATTGGTTAGGTCCAATAGGCCCTCTCTAATACCTTGAAGAGAAAATTTTATTGAATACTAGCTCGATTATTATAGTTGTCCCTAGGAATGAGATTTGTTAGAAAACTTAAAGTGTGAACATAGAATTGAGATATCCTCTAGTCATATCAAATCATACATATATCAAAATGAAGAGAATATCATCATGCTAGGGATACTAATTTTGTGTATCTCACACTTTATAAGTTAAATCATAATTCCTGAGAGCCTTTGTTGGAACATAAGTACATAACATGTCAAATGAACATAAATTGTTCTTTTGCCTATTTAAGAAAGAAGAAGAAGAAGAAGAAGAGAGTATCATCATGCTAGGGATACTAATTTTGTGTATCTCACACTTTTATAAGTTAAATCATAATTCCCGAGAGCTTTGTTGGAACATAAGTACATAACATGTCAAATGAACATAAATTGTTCTTTTGCCTATTAAAGAAATGAAGAGAGTATCATGTTGGGGATACTAATTTTGTGTATCTCACACTCAAAATGAAGAGAATATCATGCTTAGGATACTAATTTTGTGTATCTCACACCTTTATAAGTTTGATCTTAATTCCCAAGAGCTTTTGTTGGAACATAAGTACATAACATGTCAAATGAACATAAATTGTTCTTTTGGTTCTTTTGCCTATTAAAGAAGAAGAAGAAGGAAAGAATTGTAGTGTCTGGAAACATTTTCTAGAACAAGAATTTTTTTGCAAACATAAGTTTTTTCAAGAACAAAATTCTAAGAAGAAGAAGAAAAAGAAAGGAATTGTAGTGCCTCTTTGGAAACATTTTCTAAAACAATTTTTGAGAACAATTTTTAAAAACGTAAGTTTTTTCAAGAACAAAATTCTATTTGAGAATTGTAACATGAAAAATAGTTTTTTTTTTTGGCTTATTCTCCATGAAAGTACTATACATTTATGCAGATTATTCCCCATGAAGGTACTATACATTTATGCAAATTATTCTCCATGAAGGTACTATACATTTATGTACATTACAGAAGTTCTCAAATATTTTCCAAATACACTTCAAATTTGTTTTAAAAGATTAACCTGTCTTTGGAACAAATTCTCAAAAAAGGTTTTTATCAAGTGTTTGCCAAATATGTTTTCTAGGTTAGAAAACTGATTCCTATTCTAAAGAATAGAAACCGTTTTCAAGAACAGTTTTCCAAATAGGATTGTAATTTTGTTTTGTTTTTGTTTTTGTTTTTTTTTTTTGTTTGTAATTCAACAAAGGTATTTGGAGAAATTATTATATGTTTATTAGAGGAATAATACACATATATATACAATTGAGAGTCCTAAATTAGGAAGATATTATCCCTAAGAATCTGCCTACAAGAAAGGAAACAACTTAATTATGGTAAGTACAGATATATACAGCTAACACTCCCCCTCAAGTTGGAGCATAGACGTTGATCATGCCTAGCTTGTTACAAAAGTACTCAACTCGAGTTCCATTTAGAGCTTTTGTAAAAATATCGCCAAGTTGCTCTCCAGTCTTCACATGGCCAGTAGAGACTAGATTTTCCTCAATCTTTTCACGAATGAAGTGACAATCGACCTCAATGTGTTTGGTTATTTCATGATAGACTAGGTTCACAGCAATATGAAGAGCGGCTTGATTGTCACACCAAAGTTTCGCTGGCATTGTGCACTTCATTCCCACTTCACATAAGAGTTGATGTATCCATATGATTTCACAAGTAGCCTGTGCCATGACCCTATACTCAGATTTTACACTCGAACGGGATACAACACTCTGCTTCTTACTTTTCCAAGCCACTAGATTCCTACCAAAGAACACACAATAACCTGTAGTGGATCTTCTATCAAACTTAGAACCTGCCCAATCCCATCAGAAAAACACTCAATGCGAGTGTGTCCCTGACTACTGTATAGTGTACCTAGACCAGGAGCCTTCTTCAAATAGCACACAATCTACTCTACAGCTGCCCAATGCTTTACTGTAGGCGCAGATGTGAACTGACTAACAACACTTACTGCATATGCAATATTTGGTTGGGTCACAGTGAGATAATTTAGCTTCCCAACCACCCTCCGATACCTTTCAGGGTTGTAGAAGGGATCTCCATCATCTAGCATAAGTTGTACATTAGGAACCATCGGGGTAGTACATGGCTTTGCTTCTATCTTACCGGTCTCTTCAAGCAGATCAAGCACATACTTCCTTTGTGATAAGAACATCCCTTTCATGCTCCTTGATACTTCTATTCCCAGGAAATACTTCAGTTCACCCAAGTCCTTTGTATGAAACTTGGAATGCATGAATGCCTTAAGATCAGAGATTCCTGCATGATCATTTCCTGTAATAACTATATCATCGACATAAACCACAAGAAGTATGATACCAGCAGCTGATTTCTTGTAGAAAACGGAATGATTTTTCTTGTTCTTGTTCATGCCAAATGCTTGAATCTCCTTATTGAATTTTCCAAACCAAGCATGGGGACTCTGCTTCAATCCATAAAGAGCTTTTTTCAGATAACAAACCTTCCCATACTCCCCCTGAGCAACATATCCAGGAGATTGCTCCACATAGACTTCTTCTTCTAGATCACCATCAAGAAAAGCATTCTTGATGTCTAATTGATGTATCATCCATTGTTGGGAAGCAGCAATAGAAATAAATAGTCGAACTGAATTCAGTTTGGCAACTGGAGAGAAAGTATCAGAATAGTCTACTCCATATGTCTGAGCATATCCTCTAGCTACAAGCCTAGCTTTTAGTCTTGCCATAGAGCCATCAGGATTAACTTTTACTGCAAAGACCCACTTGCATCCAACAACTTTCTTTCCTTGAGGCAAATCAACAAGTTTCCATGTATGATTGTCCTCCAATGCACAGATTTCTTCAAGCATTGCATTCTTCCAACTAGGATGATTCAGGGCCTCTGTAACAGTTTTAGGTGCTGAAATAGAATCTATAGAGGCTACAAAAACACTCGAGGAAGATGATAGGTGATCATAAGACACAAAGTTAGCAATGGAATAGGTAGATTTGCATTGTCGTTTACCTTTTCGAAGGCTAATGGGACGGTCAAGATCATTGGAAGGATTAGATGACGAAGGAGTTGGTGCAGGACATGTATCTGTTGTCACTGGGCACCGAGAGTACACCTGTACAATCGGTGGTTTGATTGGAGCAGGAGGAACATCATCAACAGTACCCAAATGAGCAAGAGATGCATCAGAATCAACCATTCTTGATTGCCCAACAATTGGTCTTGAATTAATCACTTGATACACAAGCCATTCTTCATTCTCCTCCTCACTCGCAGAACTTGTGGGTGAAGAGAAAAAGGATGTGTCTTCTGAAAACACAACATCCGTTGATACTAGATACTTATTGAGATCAGTCGAGAAACATCTATAGCCCTTTTGCAGTCTTGAGTACCCCAAGAAAACACACTTTAATGCCTTAGGATCAAGTTTAGTAACAGAAGGCCTTGTATCTCTAACATAGCATGTACATCCAAAAATTCTTGGTTCAATTGGAAAGAGTGATTTTTGTGGATGTATTACTTTGTACGGAATATCACCTTTAAGCATTACAGTGGGCATATGGTTGATCAGAAAATAAGCTGTGGAAATTGCATCAACCCAAAATTGTTTTGGAACCTTCATCTGAAACATGAATGCACGAGCCGTCTCAAGTAAATGTCTGTTTTTTCTTTCAGCAACCCTATTTTGAGAAGGAGTATCAACACAAGATGTTTGATGAAGAATCCCATTGTGACTCATGTAGTTCTGAAATGAGTTAGACACATATTCTTTTCCATTATCACTTCTTAATATTTTCACAGACACATCATATTGGGTTTTAATCTCAGCAGAGAATGCACAAAAATGTGAAAAATACTTCTGAACGATTCTTCATAAAATAAATCCAAGTCATTCGAGAAAAATTATCCACAAAGGTAACAAAATATCGAAACCTAGTTTTAGAAGTAACAGGACAAGGACCCCAAACATCAGAATGTACTAACTCAAACAAAGACTCAGCCTGTTTATTAATCCTTGGGTCTAAAGAACTACGATGATGCTTCGCAAAATGACACGACTCACAATCTAATGAAGGTAAATTATCAAACTGAGGACATAATTCCTTCACCACCGATAGAGAAGGATGTCCTAACCGACAATGAGCTTCAACAGAAGAGGCAGTATTGACACACGCAACTGGTCGAGGTACCCACTCATCAAGAATATAGAGCCCATTAGATGCATGTCCTTTACCAAATGTCGGTTTCGTCCTAAGATCCTGAAACACACAATAATCAGGGAAAAATGAGACATTACAATTCAGATTTTTGGTAAGTTTACTGACAGAGATTAAGTTAAAGGCCAAATTTGGTAAGTTTAACACAGAAGATAAAGTAATAGAAGATGGTTTCACAGTCCTAGACCCTTTAATCTCATAGGTAGAACCATCAGCAACAGTAATAGGAGGAGCAAAATGTGTTCTGAAGGTAGAGAAAGTTTTATGATTACCTGTCATATGATTTGTGGCACCTGAATCAATTATCCATTTGTTTGAAGAGGAGACAAGACATGTTTTACTTGACTCTGTCGGAGTAATAACAAGAGTAGATGCTTTCAGTGATTCCTGATATTGTGAATATTTAGCAAACTCTTTTGCTGTCATTGTGACGATCTTGTCTGAGGAGTTTGAAGATGTAGCAGTATTAGATGTAGCAACATTGGTAGTTTGATTTCTCCGATTATGATTATGCAATTTCTTGCAGTTCTTCTTGGTATGGCCAGCCTCATGGCAGTAAAAACACACAATGGTACTTGAATCATTGCCATGATTTTCAAATGCCTTGTTTCCGCCCCTGTTATTCACCCTCCTTGTATTCTCTGCATTTCCTCCTTTTGCAGCAAGAACATTGGTGTGCTGAGAAGACGGGACATTCTCAGTTCGTAGAACTCTACTGAACACTTCCTGAAGGGAACCAGAAAGAATCTGAGATTTTGCAGTCTCAAACTCAGATGGGAGACCGGATAAGAAACTCATAACAACCATCTGTTCCCTTTGAGCCTATTGTACTCTAACATTCGGACTGAAAGGCATAAGTGCATTCAATTCCTCATATACCTTCTTGAAGTCCATAAAGTATGCAGTGAGGGATTTAGCTCCCTTCTCAGGACAATGGAAGGCATTCCATACATCATACATCCGAGACCAGAGTAAAGAAAATCTAGATAATCCATTAGCTCTTTAACAAATTCATAATGACTCAACAGACCAACAATATCACTATTAATAGAGTTTTTAATATGCAGAAATAACCATGCATCATCTTGCATCCAAAGTTTTCTAGTGTTATCATTAGGAGGTTCCTCAGTCAAGTGGTCATCTTTAGCAACACTTCTCAGATAAAATTTGATCGTCTTGCTCCATTCAATATAATTAGACCCATTTAATTTGGGTTCAGTTATTTTTGACACAACAGGCACTATATCAGCAACAAAATTCTTATTCTCTTCCATGGCAATAAAATTCAATCTCCAAAGTAATTTCACACCTAGATAAGAGCAGCCCAGACCAGAAATTGCAATTCACCACAGCAAGAAGAAAGAAAGAGACAAGCACCTCTTGTAGACCAAACAGAAATAGTAACAGAAACACCTGAAATCCCAAGAACAGAATCTCACAATCCAAGAACGAGATCACCGCACCACACACTGGCCGGAAAACGGGATTGCGACGCCAATGGAACTGGTCGAAGGTAAAAAGAAGCTGCCACGCTCCTCCACGCGCCGATGCATGAGTTGACGCTTCTTGCTTCTCAGGGCGCGTGAGCTTCACGCGTTTAGCTTCCGATCACCAGACTTCGGGTATCAGTCGATCCTGACACCGCGCTTTCCCCTCCGTAGGCAGTAACACTACCAGGTCACTTTTATTCCGTGACCCAAGAAGAACAGAGAATGGCAAAATGTCACTGGAAATCAGTGACTTAGAAATAACAAACCCAGAATTTGAGCTAAAGGCTCTGATACCATGTAATTCAACAAAGGTATTTGGAGAAATTACTGTATGTTTATTAGAGGAATAATATATATATATATATATATACAATTGAGAGTCCTAAATTAGGAAGGTATTATCCTTAAGAATCAGCCTACAAGAAAGGAAACAACTTAATTATGGTAAGTACAGATATATACAGCTAATATTGTTTTTTGTTTTTTGTGGGTTTTTTTTTTTTTTCTTCTTGGTTATGTTCCTTTGTTGCATCAAACTTTGGTTGCCACAACCAAGGTTATTATTTTGCATAGAGAGTTTTGTAAACAGGAGGATGTCCTTCCAATTTGGCATTCAGACTCTAGTCTAGTAGTTATATGATAAGTGATAACAATTATTCTTGGATGATAGAGATTTCAATGCAGAAGGATTGAACAGTTAATGTTTGTATTCTCTCTCATTGTTTAGTATTCTTGATCCAGGTGCAGGGAAAGGGGACATGCTAACAACAAATATGGAAGGAGAGACCTGCTCACATAGTCAAGTTGCTCCACGGAAGAACAGATATCTTATGAGCAATGTCAAGTGCTTTGGGGTGGACCTGTCCCCTGATAATGTTGCCGTTGCCATGGTATATTTTGTCCAAGGTGTTCTAGGCCTTTCTAGGCTTGCTGTCAGTTTTTATTTAAAAGACGATCTGCATCTAGATCCTGCAGAGGTGTGTGATCTTAACTTTCATAAATTTTTTAGGGGTAGAACTCATTTAGTCGCATATAATCCATACTATTTTCTTTCTTTGCTTTAACTTTTTAGGTTATAGTAGAACTCATTTAATCACATGTAATCCATACCATTTTTTTTCTTTGTTTTAATAGTTTAAAGAGTGAATATTCCAGTCATTTTTATGGTCATGGTTCAAACCAACTGTTGTTCTAATATCTTAATCTGTTGATGGTGGCCTATTCACCATTTTTGTGTAGGTTACAATTTCAGTATAAAAGATTTACGGGAATTACTTGAGTTTTTGGCTCATGAACTACGGAAAATAGAGGAAAATTCACGTTTTTCTAATAAATAACCTGATTATCTTATCAAAGGTTCATACAGACTGACAAATTATACATGGTTGACTAGACTGCTGTGATATCTGGTTTCTCTGCACTACCGTGGCTTGTCAAACCTCTTTATGGGTTTATTAGGTGCCGGCCTATTCCTTTATCTCCATTGTTTTCCCTTAATTGATAAATACATGTTTCCTATTTGTTTATTTGTGTTTAATAAGTGTTTATTTATTGCAGCGATTCTTTACCACTTTTTGGTTATCGAAGAAGGTCATACTTGGTTCTATCAGGGCTTCTTGGAGCACTCTCATGGAGTTTGATGGCCACTTTTGTGGACAGCAAGTATGGTGCCGCTTTCTGTATACTTCTTGGTTCTCTTTCTGTTGCCTTCTCAGATGTTGTAAGTATCTGAATTTATGTTTCTACTTCAAATTATTTTGTTAGAGATATCAACTGTTTTTAATCAGTATGCAGGCACATTACACTCTGAATTTTACTCTTTTAGGTTTTTTTAATATATTGGCTTACTAAATCTCCACACAAAACACTGAGTGTTCTGGAAAGAGAATTGTTATGGGTGTACAGAGCTATTAAGTGCCCATATCAACTTCCTTCTTAGTTGTTGATGAATCTTGCCTGCTCCATTTAGGTTGCAGCAACAGCACATCTCCCATGTGGGATGAACTGAACTATAATTCTCTGCCTAGTCTTTTTTACTTCTTAGGCATATACCTAATTAAGGGAAGCAGCTCTCTACCCAGTACATGTACAGAAACCTGCTCATACTTGGGATTAATTCTGTTAGAGACTTAAATATTTGATCTGTTCTACCAAATTCTTGAATTTTTTGGTTTCCATGGCAAAACTTTTGACAGTGGTCCAATACCCTCCACCACACTTCCCCCACACCCCAAATTTGTTTTTATCTTTTAAGTGAGTGGAAAAAAATATGATCCTGAAGATCACACTCTTGATCAGTGTGATGTTTTATTAAGTCCCATGACAGCAATAAGATTTTGCTATGTTGCCCCTCCCTGAGTGCATCTGGGTACTAGTGATTTCTCATATTGTAGCCTAGAAAAGATAGACACCTCTATTCTTGAGTTACATTGAGTGAAGCAATATATCCTGCTTTTCATAACAGTGACCAAAGGGTGATGTTCCTCAAATTTTCTATTCAAGCAAAGTGTTTTCTTTTCAACTACAGAGGAGCCATGCTAGTTAGTTACCATTTTCGTGGCTAATGGTTGTAACTTGAGGTTTGTACTGACCCTATAATAGGTGTTCCTTTAGGTTGGACTAGTAAGTTCTAGCATGCCTGAGCCCCATTCACCTGTAAAATAGACAAAAATTTCAATCTCAACCTACAACTAGCGAGCAAAAAAAAAAAAAAAAAAAAAAAACAAAAAACAAGAAAACAAAAATGAAAAAGACAAAGAAAGAAAGAACATCTTGTTCTCAGCTCATGGTGCCTACCACTAGAGCAAATATTGATCTAGCTCCATGCAACTTTCATTATTATTTCAAAAAGAAATTCAATGCATGAAAAAAACATTGTTATCAGTATTTTTTTTCCATTTTTCTTTTAAGGTTGGGGAGGGGGTTGGGTGGGTCTGGTGGGGGTTAAAGTAATAAAAAAAGATTTTATAGATAGCATCAAAGAAACTATACACCGAGGTACAAAGGGCATATATAATGGGTATCAAAAAGCATTTCCAAAGAGAGATAGAACACAAAAAACTACTCCTTGCCTAAGTCAGATCCTGCCCAATCTATAGCATCAAGTGAAGGCACTGATCCTTTTTCTATGTATATGCTAACCCATAATTCTAGATTTCCAAGGAAAGGGCACTTCAGTGATTGAACGACTGCTCCTCATTTTTGAACACTCTTCGATTTTTTTCCTTCTAAATTGTCTAAAAACTGCACAAAGGAGCATTTCTCCTAACCTTCTTTCGTTTTCTTAACACAAAAGAGCCATGCTAGTTTAAAAGAATCTCCCTAATTGTAGAAGGTAGGACTGAAACAATGTTGAATAAAGAGAAAAGTAACTGCCCTACCACCCTTATTTTGGCATAGTAAAGCAGGATATATGATCAATTAATTCCCTTTCATATTTACAAAAGAAATATTTGTCCATCAATGACCACCTTGTCTTTTGATATTTACCTAAAGTTGACACATCCTTGAACTAGCTTCCAAAGCAAAAGAACTTGCCTTAGATAGAATCCATGAATTCCAAATGATGCCCACTGAGAAAGGTATCGAACATTCTAGCTCTAGGACAAAATATAAAGATTTGATAGAAAAAGAATGCCATCCCTTGGGCCCATCCAAACCACCCTATCCTTCTCTTTCCTCTTCATGGACCTTCTTTTGTAACCTTGAGAAAAAAGTCTGTACATTGTCTAGGTCTTAATCATTCATGTATTTAGAGAATAAGAAATCTAGTGGCCCCTTTCATCTAGATCATCCCATACATTTGCCACCCAAGCCTTTTTTGATGAAGGTAAGACATGCAAAGAGGGGAAAGACATAAGGGTTCTTACATACACCACTTATCTTTTCAACACTTCATCTTCCTCCCATTGCCCACCTCAAAGGATGCTCTACCATTGAATAGATCCCATCGCTTTCTGATGCCTTCTTGTAACTCAACTTCAGACCCTTCTATCACTTTACAAGAACTCAAACCTATTTCTTCTTCTCCATATTTCCCCTATTTAGCTTGTTTTCAAAATGTTTCTCCTTTAGAAGCATATCCCCAACACCATTTTCCAAGGAGGGCCTTATTAAGCGAAGAAAGGCATCTAATGCTTAGGCCCGTCTTACTCTTCTCCTTACAAACGATTGACCGTTTCCCTAAATACATCTTTTTCTCTAAAGCCTTGTCTCTGCATACAAGGTATCTTAGAATCTTTTCAAATCTCAATCTAATCATTTTAGGAATGTTGAACAAGGACATAACGTAAATAGATGAATTGGATAAGGTGCTTCGAATCAAAGTAAGACTCCCCTTATTTCGAAATAGATTGCTTTTTCCACATTGACAGTCTTCAAAGAAACCTTTCTTCCATGCCATTCTAAATTGACTATGCTCTAAGGGAGGCTCTAGGGAAGCCCCAAGTAGATGGGAAGGCATCCCAACTTCAAGGCCAATTCCTCCATATTAGCTACCCTTCCTATTGGATCAACTCAATTTTGTTTAGATTTATTTTTAGCCTTGAGATAGCACCAAACCACATGAGTAGCTGGATTAAATGAACCATTTGACCTTGTGAAGCCTCACAAAAAGTAAGGGCATTTTTAGCAAATAACAGATGGGACACCTTCAGCCCCTTCCCCTCACCTTGAATCCTAACAAAAAACCGCTCTCCAGAACCTCCATAGCCAACACAAATAAACAAGGAGAAAAGAGGGTCCCCTTGTCTCAGTAGAGCTTTGAAAAAGGTTGGAGGGGGTGTTATTAACTATCACATAAAACTGTTGTGGGGATGCACTCTTTGATTTATTCAAACCATGTTGGGCCAAACCCCATCTTCTCAAGAATAGCTAGTAGGAAGCCCCAGGTGAAGTGATCATTTACCCTCTTAATATCAAGCTTGCAAATTACACCATTGGAACTGTTTTTGGTATATAATCAATTGCCTCATTAGCTATATGAGCACTGCATCAAGAAAAAACATTCTAGAACTTGAAAACCACTTTTCCTACCACCTTCTTCAATCAATATGCCAACACCTGAACTAAAAGCTTATACAACCCACCTATCAAACTTATTGGTCTGAAGTCTTCTAAGTTCTTGATCTCCACCTTTCTTTGGGATTGTTGAGAAAGAGAGAAAGAAGAAAGACCTTGATTCTCATTAATGTAATGATCTACTTACAATTGAGAAATATATATATATACAAGGCTAGGAGTCCTAACTACCATACATGTGTCCTACCATATATTTTTTTGATAAGTAAGCACAGAATATATTGATAAGAGACCAAAAAGCCACACGTATACAGGGGGTATACAAATTAGCTAAGCCTCTCCACCAAAAAACAACAGAAAACCCACCATCCCTTAATTGGAGGCTATCCACTCCAACGAGCCTATAAGAGACATCGACCTCTCTCCACTATACATTCTCGCCCAACACCATAAATTACAGACAAAAGAATTTTTAAGTTTCTGAATATCTATCATCCCTCCCCTAAAAGCAAGCCTATTTCTTTCCTTCCAAAGGGTCCAAAAAATGTACAACGGTATAGACTTCCATATCTTTTTCCTTTTTTTCCCTACAAAAGGGCCCCTCCAGCTTAACAAGACCTCCTTTACAGTTTCTGGAAAGACCCACTGAACACCAACCAAAGCACATATCATATCCCATAGGACTTTTGCCACTATACAATGTATGAGGATGTGATTTACAGTCTCCTCTTCGCAACCACACAAGAAGCACCGATTAGGGAGGTGCCACCCTCTTTTCTGAAGCCTATCAAGCGTAAGCACCTTACCCCAAGTAGCTTCCCAAGCAAAAAACAGAATTTTTGTTGGGACTTTATCCACCCAAATGTTGTTCTTCGGGAAATTATTAGCCACGGTATTTACCACCAAGTTGTATGCTTCTTTTACTTTAAACTGTCCGTTTCTCCCCCCTTTCCAAAAAACAGCATCCTCTTCTAAAGTAGGCTTGAACCCCCTCAAAAAATGGAGCATATTACCTACCATTTCCAGCTCCCAATCATTGAAACCCCTCACAAATCTTAAATCCCAATCACCATGGCCCACATTCTGGTCCCACAAATCTGCTACTGTGCCATTCCTATTAGCAGCCATCTCATAAAGGTGAGGAAACCTTTGGGACAGCACTGTACAACCGCACCAAGAGTCCTTCCAAAAGCTGATTTTGGAACCATTCCCCATATTAAACGCCATGTTTTCCCAACACCAATCTTTTTCCTTCATAATTTCCTTCCAAACCCCTACTCCAAACGCCCCATTAGCCTTTTGGTCACCCAACCAAGACCCTCTTGCCCGTATTTCGCCAAAAGCACTTGCTTCCACAGATTTTCCTTTTCACAAGCAAACCTCCAAATCCATTTTCCCAACAAAGCCTTGTTTAGCGGGGTTAGCTTCCTTAAACCAAGCCCCCCTTTTCCTTCTCCGTACACACAACCTCCCACTTAACAAGGTGCACTTTCCTTTCCAAGTTTCCTCCTCCCCAAAGAAAATCCCTTTGCACTTTTTCAAGCCTTCTCGCAACCGACTTTGGCATACGGAAAAGAGACATTTGATACAATGGTATACTAGCCATTGTGCTCTTAATAAGAATAAGTCTCCCGCCTTTGGAGATATATTGACGCTTCCAATGCGCAAGTCTTCTTCTCATCTTCTCTTCCACCCCATCCCACACGGCAACGCTCTTGTTAGGAGCCCCCAAAGGCAACCCTAGATACACCGAAGGCAAAGAGCCCACCTTGCAGCCCAATTCCGCAGCCATCTCCTCCATCTCTTCCACCTCTCCAACCGGGAATATTTCACTTTTATCCAGATTTATCCTTAATCCTGAGGCGGCTTCAAACCAAAATAGAATCCAACCCAAATAAGTTAGGCACTCCTTCTTGGCTTCACAAAAAACTATAGTATCATCCGCAAAAAGTAGATGGGAAACATGCACAGGCTGCCCTCCTCCTCCTTGGATCCTACATCCCGACAAAAACCCCCCTTCAACAGCCCTCCTAATCAGATTGCTCAACACCTCCATCCCCATCACAAAAAGGTAAGGGGAAAGGGGATCTCCTTGCCTCAACCCCTTAGAACTAGGAAAGAACCCAGCCGACACACCATTCACCAACACCGAAATGTGTCCTACCATATATGTGTCCTATATTAACAAAGAAATGTTATACACTATAAATACATTATATTCAACACTCCCCCTCAAGCTGGAGCATATACGTCATATGCACCAAGCTTGTTACAAATATATTTAATCCTAGGACCTCCGAGAGATTTAGTGAAGATGTTAGCTAGTTGATCATTTGAATTAACAAAACTTGTAGCAACACATCCTGATGCGATCTTCTCTCTAATGAAATGACAGTCAACTTCAATATGTTTGGTCCTTTCATGAAAGACTGGATTGGATGCAATATGTAATGCGGCCTGGTTATCACATATGAGTTTCATCTGTTCATCCTTTCCAAATCTCAACTCTCGAAGAAGATGTCTCAACCATATGAGTTCACATGTTGCCAAAGCCATAGCTCGATACTCGGCTTCAGCGCTAGATCTGGCCACTACATCTTGTTTCTTACTCTTCCAAGATATTAGATTACCTCCAATAAAAACACAGTACCCTGAAGTGAAACGTCTATCTGTGGGTGAGCCAGCCCAATCTGCATCTGTGTAGCCAACAACCTGAGTATGACCTCTGTTCTCGTACAACACACCTTGGCCTGGTGTACTTTTGATATATCGAAGAATGCGGATTACAGCATCCCAATGGCTATCACATGGTGACTGTAGGAATTGACTAACAACACTCACAGGAAAAGAAATGTCTGGACGAGTAATGGTGAGATAGTTCAATTTACCTACGAGCTGTCGATATCTCCCGGGGTCTCCTAAAGGCTCCCCCTGTCCTGGTACAAGTTTGACATTCGGATCCATAAGTGTGTCTACCGGTTTACAGTCTAACATACCGGTTTCTTCCAGGATGTCTAAAGCATACTTCCTTTGGGAAATGACCATAGCAGAACTGGATTGAGCTATCTCAATTCCCAAGAAATACTTGAGTTTCCCTAAGTCTTTGGTCTGAAAGTGGGTAAAAAGGTGTTGTTTTAGTTTCTGAATACCATCCTGATCACTGCCTGTAATGACGATGTCGTCCACATAAACAACCAGATAAATACACTGCCCCAAAGAGTTATGATGATAGAAAACTGAATGGTCTGCTGTACTGCGAAACATGCCAAACTCTTGAACAACAGAACTAAAACGGCCAAACCATGCCCGAGGAGATTGTTTCAAGCCATATAGGGGGAGTGAGGAATCTGATCATGTAAGACAGAGGAGGGCATACGATTAATCAAATAACAAGCGGTAAGAACAGCGTCCCCCCAAAAACGAAAAGGAACATTACTATGGAGGAGGAGAGTACGAGCTGTCTCAACAAGATGTCGATTCTTGCATTCAGCTACCCCATTTTGTTGAGGAGTATGAGCACAAGAAGACTGATGAAGAATCCCATGATGGGACATAAACGAAGTAAATGGGGCTGAAAAATATTCCCTGGCATTGTCACTGCGTAACACACGAATAGAAATATGGAATTGGGTTTGGATTTCAGCATAAAATTTCTGGAAAATAGAGAATAACTCAGCTCGATTTTTCATTAAAAATAACCAAGTACATCCAGAATAGTCATCAATGAAAGTGACAAAATACTGAAATCCTAAAGTAGACGCAGTTCGACAAGGACCCCAAACATCAGTGTGGACAAGCTCAAAAGGAGACTTTGCCCGATTATTCAAACGCTTTGGGAACGAGACACGAGTATGTTTCCCAAGCTGACATGACTCACACGGAAGCGACGATAAAGTGGAAAAACGAGGGACCATCTTCTAGAACTTGGAGAGACTAGGGTGGCCCAGACGATTGTGAATGAGGAGAGGAGCATCAGTGGAAATGCAAACTGCAGGAGATGAATCCGAGGTGAGGTGATAGAGGCCTTGAGACTCACGTCCTATGCCAATCGTCTTCCCCGTACTCCGGTCATGCAAGGTCACAAATTTATCAGAAAAGGTAATAGAGCAATTAAGAGTACGAGTGATTTTGCTGATGGAAATAAGATTAAAAGGACATTCAGGAGTATAAAGGACAGAAGTGAGAGGTAGAGAAGGCAGAGGAAGGGCCAAACCAATACCTTTAGTCACAGTTTGAGAACCATTAGCTAAAGTAACAGTAGGTAAAACAGAGGTAGTAGTAATAAAGGAAAAAAGATCCTTATTACCAGATAAGTGATCAGAAGCTCCAGAATCTAGAATCCAGGGTCCAAGAGAAGATGTGTGGGTAAGGCAGGCAGAGACATTACTAAGCTGGGCAACAGAAGCTTGAGATGCGGAAGAGCTTGGAGGCTGAGGCAACGGAGAATCAGAGGACTGGGCCACATGGGCAGTGCGAGGAGGTCGTCCATGTAACTGATAGCAATGATCGCGAGTGTGGCCAAGTTTATTGCAATAGGTGCAATGAGGACGTTGACCTTTACCTCGGGTACCACTGCGGCCTCCTCGAGAGCTAGTTTGAGAAACTAACACAAAAGAATTTGAAGTGCTATCAAATGGCAAAGTCTGAGTGGAGGAGATACGGAAGAGGCGAGCAAACACATCATCCAAGGACGGAACTGATGAACTACCAAGAATCTGATCGCGGACAGGCTCAAGATCCGGACGGAGGCCAATAAGAGTAAGAACCATGAAGAACTTGTCAAGCTATGTTTGTTGAGCCCCAACATCAGGAGTAAGAGGCATCACAGTCAAGAACTCCTCCTTAAGAGAGGCAATCTGGCCAATATAAGTAGATAGATCCAAGTCCTATTGGCTAAGATGGACAATAGCAGAAGCCACCCAATAAAGACGCTGGATATCATTCGTATATAATCCTTTGGCCTGAGTCCAAAATTTAAAACAAGTTTTGTAGGCCCGAAGATGAAGAAGAATCTTGGGATCAACCGATTGCCATAATACACTACATAACTGTGCATCTATCTTCCTCCACTGTACGCGGTCAATCTCAGGGATATTTGCCTCCTGTGTAATCAAGTGATCCTCATATCCTTGACCCATAAACCAAAGTTCAACAGAGGCAGACCAGGAAAGATAATTGTCACTGCCAACCAATTTCTCCGAAGTAATCATAGGAGATCCAGATATAACAGCGGAAAAAATGGAATTTTAAGTAGTCATATCTACTTATCTGGAGAATGAAGTATGTTTGGATCGAAGAGAGCCCTAATACGGCTTCAGATTGCGGCGTGGCACCACCGAAAAAAGGAGACGACCTCAGATCGCGGCATGGTACCACCAGAAAGGTAGAAGAACACTTCCTAAGGCACGTGCAGGGATTGGAGTGGAGAAAAAGTAGTCGGAGCTTCGCCGGAAAGATTGTTTGGAGGGCCGACGGAGACAAAAATCCCCAAAAGAGGTACGTGCAGGGCTCGGATGGGAGAACTAGGGAGGTGGGGAGGCTGGTCGGCGTCAGGCGAAGCTGGAGGAGGAGGCGCGTCGTCGGAAAAGGCCTCACGCGCTCTCACGCGCTGGCCGGAAAATTGCACGTGGACGGCGCGTGGAGGCTCTTTTGGTGTCGGTGCCTTGACAAAAGTTGGAGATCTCCTCCAAGCGCTCCTTCTGGTATGGTTGGTGTCGGAAAAATACGTCGCCGGAAAGTTCGCCGGCGGTGAGTGGTTTCTGTCAACGATTCGAATGACTGGAAAGTATTGGGAGATGGGGAAGGTGATCGGAATGAAACACGGTCACCGGAAGGTTTCCCGGAGTTGATGACACGGGAAACAGGAAAGAATTAGGTTTTCTTCCTTGGCTCTGATACCATGTTGAGAGAGAGAGAAAGAAGAAAGACCTTGATTCTCATTAATGTAATAATCTACTTACAATTGAGAAATATATATATATACAAGGCTAGGAGTCCTAACTACCATACATGTGTCCTACCATATATGTGTCCTATATTAACAAAGAAAGGTTATACATTATAAATACATTATATTCAACAGGGATTAACACCAATAGCATAACATTCAGACTTTTCTGTACCGGATACAACAATGGAAAGTTCTTAGATGTTGTAGAAATATCCCATTAAAATGAAACAGCCCGCATTATGCACCCTTAGTGATGGGTTTAAAACCCTAGTACATGAACCTTGATTGAAGCAAGTTGATGATGCAAAATTAATGATGTCAGCAAGTTGATGATGCAAAATTAATGATGTCAGCTGCTGATGTTATCAGAAATTACTGTAGAAGTCAATTCTTGTGTACTTCTAAAGCCTTCACAGAAATCTCCAATATTTGGTTAGGTGCATCTGAGAAATGGCTATTATGGAGTGTAGGACTCGTCCAATTAATTTATATTAAAATTGTAAAATTATACTATTTCCCTTGAAAAAACTTATAAAACCCTTATTTTCAGCTATTATGTGGAGCCTGTGACTTGACATGGTTTGTTCATCAATACATTAAACCATAAATTTCACTACAGTTAAATAAAATAGCTGTGTCTATAGATTACATCAGTTAAATGTCTTTATTATCTCCTTATCGTACGGCTGGAGCCTTATGAATGTCGTAATGTTTTGGAATGGTTGTGATCTCCTAATTCTGTGCCTTCTTTTTCATATTGGCCAGGTTTTTTATTCAGATAAATAGGACCTATCCTAAATATTTTTGCTCTTGTAGAGAAACATGTTTTTTTGAAATGATGTTATGTGACTTCATTAAATGGCATGTTATATTTTCTTCAAACATTAATATTTTTCTTGGAAAAAAAAAAAAACTGCCATTTCCAATTTACTAGGAGCTAAATTGAATT
This sequence comes from Vitis riparia, assembly GCF_004353265.1. Lineage (NCBI taxonomy): Eukaryota > Viridiplantae > Streptophyta > Magnoliopsida > Vitales > Vitaceae > Vitis > Vitis riparia. Next base: position 5,022,788 of record NC_048435.1, on the reverse strand, counting down.
ATATTCCAGTGCAACACTTTTTCTTTGGTGCATTAAGAAGCATCCTGTAGTTGGTATTTTTTTCCTTCCATTTATTTATGTGGCGTACTTCACACGCTTGTCTTAATCTGAAGCATGGTATAGGTTGTAGATTCCATGGTTGTAGAGAGGGCTCGGGGTGAGTCACAAAGCATGTCAGGATCGCTTCAGTCTTTATGCTGGGGATCCTCTGCTTTTGGTGGAATAGTGAGCTCCTACTTTAGTGGCTCCCTGGTGGGTGCTTATGGTGTAAGGTACGTTGGGTGGTTAATTTTTTTAATGCAATTTCTTATGACTGTTGATCATCCTAGCCATTCATTTTGGTGTCAAGTTTAATGTATCAGGTTTGTTTTTGGTGTCACGGCATTGCTACCTCTGATAACATCTGCTGTCGCTATTCTTGTTAAAGAACAGCCTGTGGCTGGTCCAGCAAGGGGACAGGCTTTTCCTTTGATCAGTCCTAGCTTTTATGAGAGCTCAAAACAGAACATTATTCAGTTGTGGGATGCTGTCAGGCAGCGTAATATATTTCTTCCCACCTTATTCATTTTCCTCTGGCAGGCAACACCACACTCGGACTCTGCCATGTTTTACTTTACGTATGTTGAATCCTTGATTGTGAATATTTTGCCCTTCACTTTCAGTGATTTAATCCTAATGCCACTTGGAAAATTCTCATTATTTCTTAGCATCTTCTTTCAATCTTAACAATTGATCTTCTTATTTCAGCACAAATAGACTTGGTTTCACCCCAGAATTTTTAGGACGTGTCAAGCTTGTTACTTCGGTGGCATCACTAATTGGTGTTGGACTGTATAATGGGTTTTTGAAAGATGTTCCATTGCGGAAGATTTTTTTTGTAACTACAATTTTTGGCTCAGCTCTTGGGATGACCCAGGTTTGTGTTACAATTTATATGAAGTTATTCAAGATTTACATTCAACTTAACTGTTGCCAATAATATATATTTTGTTATTGCTTAGGTTTTTCTAGTCACTGGATTAAACAGGAAGTTTGGTATAAGTGATGAATGGTTCTCCATTGGGGATTCTTTGATTCTAACTGTTCTTGGTCAGGTAATTTGTTTTATTTTTTTTAAAACTGCATTGACACAGAATTGGCAGAAAACATATATGTTATTGACTTTCACTGTATCTCACTCATCTCTTGTGTTGTTTATATCACATTGAGACCACTGTAATGGTTGGGTGATTTGCAAGTTTAATTATTAAAAAGCTTTTATTGGGATATTTCTCTAAGGAGGTGCCAGAATTAGGGTTGAATCCTTAGGGGAAAAAAAATTATTATTCAAACCTGCTTTGAGATGTTTTTCAATTCATGAACATCCTTAGTTTTTTCTCTCTCTTCTTGCTAACCATGTAGCTGATTTTTCCAATTTTCTGTTATAGAAGAATCATTGTGAAACATCATTGGAATCATAACTATTTTCCTGGCTAGCTGTTCCAATTGATATGCATGTAATTTAATAATTTTACATGTTTTATTTGGCCATATGCCAGTTTGTTAGGTTTGTCTTGTACTAATTGACTAAATAGTTTGTGGTACATCAACTTGCAACAACATCCCCTCCATCTCCCCACCCCCCCCCCCCCCCCCCCCCCCCCCCCCCCCCCCCCCCCCCCCCCCAAAAAAAAAAAAAAAAAAACCTACAAGGAAAAAAAAAGGAAATAATTTGGCTTTTCCCATAGTTTTAACAACTGTTATATGAGATTTTTATGGCTTTTAGAATCAACCTGGGCCTTTTGTAATAATAAGACAGGGATCACCACCAGGGGCAGCTCATATAGGGCATTTAGAGTGCCTTTTGTTATAATATTATGGGTTTCTATTAATGATATAGAGTATTTAAAATAATTTACTTTTATTTCCCTTTGTATAATAAAATTGAAAATGATATAGATAAAAAGAATTTAATAAGATAATAGAATGATAGAATATATAAATGTTGAGATGTGAATGAAGTTAAATAATAAATTTTATTTCACTCTAGGATATATTATACATCTTGGTAATAATTAAATATTATCCTTGTGCTATTTAATAAAATTAGAAATATTAATACAGTTACATTTTACCCTTATCAGGATTTAATCAATTAATTTTAAAGTTTAAGAAATGAAACGTCATTTTTTTTTTCTTTGGTTATAATTATTTTTAATTTTAATAATATATAAATGATATATTTATGATGACATGTTGACATCATGGTTTGATTATGGTTGAACTATTGGTCCAATCAATGAATCATGACCAGTAATTTAATTGGTCTGATTTTGAAAACATTGCATTCTTTCCTTTTGTTGCCTATCCAGGAAATTGATTTGCATTGTTGTAGATATATGCCAGTCACACTTGCAAAGAGGGAACAAATGAGCTTTCTGTCACATTCAGGAAAGGAAGAAAAAAAGTGGATTCAGTGAGAAAATAGAATTCTGTATACTTCAGCATAAATTTGCTGCTTCACTGCAGAGAACAAAATTTAAAATTAATAACAGTAATAAAGAACAGTAAATAATTTACCAGCAGAGGACAGCATTTAGAAATAATAAGAATATAATGAAGAATAAAGAATTTACAATCAAGACCTTTGTATCAGGCTCAAAAATTTAACCATAGCATCTGTAAGCAACAACTTTAGGAAGAGATCATGACATGGGCTTGATGGTAAAGCATGCAGCATGAATGAGAAAGCCATATTTTCCTTTGATGCATTCTTTCTTGGTATAATTTTGATCTTATTTTATGCAGACTAGTTCTGTTGGTTATTATACTGTGAAGTTGATACCAGATTTTATTGCAGGCTTCATTCATGCCTGTTCTTGTTTTAGCAGCAAGATTATGTCCACAGGGGATGGAAGCAACTCTTTTTGCAACCCTTATGTCCATTTCAAATGGAGGAAGTGTTGTGGGGGGGCTGGTGGGTGCTGGTCTGACCCAGCTGTTTGGTGTCACCAAGGATAGCTTTGATAATTTAACTTTTTTGATAATCCTCTGCAATCTCAGCTCTCTGTTGCCATTGCCACTCCTTGGCCTCCTTCCTCAAGACAGCCCTGATGATGCTTCTACAAAGGAGACTGAAGATATCGAGATGAAGTGTAATTGAATTTGAATTTTGTTGTCATCCACATTGTTCAAACTTACCTGCTTCACTCTTCAAGGGATCTTTTAGAGCCTCATTGTGCCAAAATTTTGAGCTTGGTTAGCTGGAGGTTACAAAAGTAACAGAGAGAATTTTACTTGTAAATAACACAATGTCCCATTTTGAAAGCACATGCTATTTGAGTTTGGAACTTGACTACTGTTGTAACTCTTCAGACAAAAAGGCAGCATTTTTTGTCCATGTACTAAGCTCATTCTTTTGTAAGTGCTCTCAAGTTCTCACTCATCAGGAGGATAACTTTATTTACATTGATATTTTTATGCTTTTCCGAACCTTGGAGTTGTCTTCAATTTTGATATTTTATTTATTGTCTTTATTTACTCTAGCCAGGTGAAATATAAACCAAGTTACAATCCCTTGATCCATCGGCAATAGTCACAAAACTGCTTCTTCGAATGTGGGCAATACTCAAGTCACCTGTGCATCAGAGGGATTGAATTTGTCAAGGTATGCAATTTATCCAAATAGTACTTTGGATCAGTGTGCACTTAATTGGAGTGAGCAAAGCCGAACCCACCACCACCAAAAGGAACACATTTCTGATGGTCCTCTCATGAGGCGTTCTGATAGGGGCAGCCCACATGGTAGGGCCCTGTAAGTGTTCCAATGTGTTGTCATCTCTTCTGTTCTACTCCATCTTCATGAATTGAATGCGGGCCCACCAGAACTTTTCAACTGCGGCATGCCACACAATATTGACCAGAATTGTAAGTGTTCCAATGTGTTGTCATCCTACAATTTTTTTTTTTTGTTTTGTTTTAGGAAGTCTAAATAAAAATTGAGAAGAATGGTTGATTTTATGAAAGGATCTCCATCTTATTGTTTTTTTTTCTCGAAAAATTAAGAACTGATTGTATTTACGTCAATGCAGAGAACTAAATTTGAGAATTCGTTTATTAGATTTAGCGGTGCCCTAAAATCTATCAGCATTTTTTAGATTATAAAGCAATATGATGGTTATGTTCCAATGCCATAGTATGATAGGAAAATTCACATTATAAAGCAGGTGTTATGATTTTCGCCTTTTTGTGATCAGCATATTCATGAAGCTGGAAAGAGAACAGAGGATAAGGTAAACGTTTTTTATCATTTATTAATACTCATTCTTCTTTAATAGGTCTACAGACCATGTTGAATTGAAATGTCTCACCCCTACTTTAAAGCTTGGTCTGGTGGACTGAGGCAAAGTGCGAAACCAATCCATTACTCCTTTCATATATTCCCATCTTCCCTTTTTCTATTCATACATGCATGACTCGTTTTTAGGTCAGATTCTCTCTCATTGTTCAGACAGTGTGTCCAACATACAAAAGCTTTCATATGGGGGGGAGGGGGAGTTGGAAGTTGAAATAGTTGTTGAATCCCAAATGATTGAGCCTGATTTTAATCACAAAGTGCACAGGATACCCTGATTAAAAATTAAACAAAATGGCCCACCTAATAAAATGCACTAAGTTCCATAAGCAATAATTTCAAGCCTAGAACAGCCCTGGCCCTCCAAAAGTTATTGCTGAATCTTATGCTGCTTTATTATAACAGAGGGATATTTTAGCTAATGCCACTAGGGTTTTTGTAGCCTAATTTCATTGCTCCATGTTCTTAAAGTCATTTTTGTGTATTTTTTTATTGTTATCATTATTGAAGTCTAGAATGACCAGAACTGTTGTGGTGATAAGAAAATCAGGAAGCAGTTCTTTGTTTGTGGAGGGTTAACAAAATTTAATTCATTGATTGGTGTTATTGTTTGGAGATTGATAATAACCATGAATGATAAGAAAATTAGGAAATAAGTCTGGATTGATGGGTTGAATTGGAAAGAGCCAAATAGTGAGTTGAGGTAGGAGATAAGGGATTGGTTGGGGGTAATCATGGTTGGAGGTAAGTTGCAAGGGAATGCATGTGGGATGCCATGTGAAGGGCATTAAATACAAAACTGCATCTTCCCCCATTAAATTTTTAACATACTTGCATATGATAATGGAGGAACAAAACAAGACCCCATGTGAGAAATCATTGAGACTCTGAACATTGGATATAAAGCTAAAAGCCTAAAACCCTTGTAGGTAATGATTATGATTATGCATAAGAAGCTTACAGACAAATCACTTGAAAAATGGGGGATTGGTTAGCTAAAGTTAACACTCTATTACAGAAAAAGACATAAGATGGTGTCCAAGATGTTTACTAGATAAGGAATGAAGTCTAGCCCCAAATTTGGTAAATTTCTTCCTTTTTTCAATTTTTTATTCTCCCTACACTGTCGAAGGAAAAGATGGCTTAGCCATGGAAAACTACTTGGCTTGAATGCACTTCCCAATGCCATCTTAGCCGAGTTTGAGAGCTAAGAAGTCAAACTTTATACACAGATGGATTAATAAATAATAAATTCTATAGATGGTTAGACCTGGTTTCATTGCGGTATCATTTTTCAAATGAATTTATCCAAAATAATGATTAGAATGACCTTTTTCTTGATACTGAAGTATGTGATCAATGAAACTAACCTATGAACCCATCTAATTTCTGTAATGACTAAAGAGTGAGAACCATTTTCCTTCAAATCCTATAGAAGACAATGGATCAACATTCCCACGTTCTACAGACCTCCAAATTAATGCTTCCATGGGCTGCAAGTCTAGCTCTTGAACATTTTGTCCTCTCATCCAATGGGATGGGACATGCTCCTTCATGAAAACAGAAAAATTCAAAACCACATCCATATGGTTGTCAGTGAATGAAGATTGTTAGGAAGAAAAGGACTGGGCCAATTAGGTAAGAGTTATTGATGCAGCAAAAACTTTCCCCTTTCTACTCAATACTGCAAACCATTATATTAGCCCTCAAGGCGTATCAGGGACAGGCCGTGGCCACTCGGAAATGCCAGAGACCTACCGGACACGAATTCCCATGTTCCCATGCATGAAATAGACTAGATGTTAATGGGGCCAAAGATTTTAAACAAGGTTGTGTCTGGGGTATATCATGCTTAGCAGCCCCACATGCTCCGCCACTGAGTCTATGGACCTGCTTTGGAATATGGGACACTTTTCTCTATGAAAGTATATAGAGGTCACATGGAGGCAGACACCATCTAGGCTAAACCAACCCCCCTTCCCTTAGGTTGCACTCTGAGTGCTTTGTTCTTTGTTCATTGTTCAAACCAACCTTGACTTTTAATTCATCCCAGGCTGCAAAATTTTGTAGAAGGAATAAAAATCCTACTTTTTGTCAGTCCTGTTGCATTAAAATACCGAAGCCCATAGATTTGTGGGTGAGGCCATAGACGTCTATGTGCTGGATTGATCCATGATTTTGTGAAAGACTAATTGTAGCTATAATCAATACACATGGAAAAAGAAAAAAAATTGTGACTCGTAAAGAAATGGGGCCATACTTACAAGCCACATTACCAAATGGGCACGTGTATGGATGATTGTAACCACCCCGTTTATAGACTTCTTACGTGCTCTCATTTATGTTTTCGTTGAGATTTCAAATTTCACATGATGAACTATTATCGAATCCCCAATATATGATCCAAGCGGTCCAGTGGGGGCATTCTACCAGGGTGGGTGCTTTTATCTTCACAGCGTGTGGACAGGGCTACAAAGTGGAAGTACACATTGTCCTCATCGACGAGTTCTTCCATTATTTCATGTTCCTCTGGCGTAATGTATAATGAAATTTGTTCGTTCCTCTCTGACACATTAGACCTTACATGGGGTTCAAACTTTTTCATTTTATAGCAAAATTTTGTGAGCTTTCTAATTTTGTATGTTGTGTACCAATACCTGCCTTAATAAATGAGAAGCCACACGACTCGACTCTAATATAATTACTTTATTATGATCGGTTCTATTAGGTATTTACAATTATTGCTTCTATGATAGTTAAATAATTTAATACTGGTTTCACAATCAATAACATCTTCATCATCTAAAGTAATGGAGCGTGCATGCTTAATAGGGAAAGAGTCGATTCTCAAAATAGAAAAAGTTTTGAGAATTGGCTCCAAGTGAAAGTTCGTGGTTATCATGTTTATCGGGAAAATCGATTTTCTAGCAAAAGTTTTGAAGTTGGATGATTAGTCGGACCACATGGAAAAAGCATAGCTTTTCAATGAATTTCTGTTCAACTGGTGGGCCATTTTCTTGAGTGGGAACAGTCTAAAAGATCAAACAAATTAATGAGTGATCAACATTATGCCTAATACTTAATGACATCTCTTTGACTCTGTTGAAGGTAATTAATATGTAGTTGGTTAGTATCTCACCTTAATGCATGCCAATTCATTTCTGTCAATGAAGGATGCAATTATTGGAGGCTTGTAGGAGTAAATCAATAGTGACCGACCACTCTATGATACTCTCCTTCAGAGATTTGTGTTGCATGTACCCAATACACAACAGCCCTTTCCCATCCCATAAGAAACCAAAAACCAAAACCCCTTAGACCCTAGGATATAACATTACAAAAAAAAAATGATGATAATTTTGTTCCAATTTTGAGGAGTCCCCTAGGGTTGTAGTCACTCAGTGCTCTGCTACTCCGGTCTACTATAGCTAAAATCAAGAACAAATAGTTAAGTCAACTTGACTGACAGCTACAGAAGAGGAGAAAGCAACCTTAGGAAAGTAGTCCTATACCAACGACAAAAATTAAAATGTGGAAAATCTATGTGTATCATGTTTCTTTTAATAATTGATGCTATTCGCGAGGACAGGGTCAGGATCACGTCAGAGCAAATGGAGGAGAGGTTGAGAAGATGGGAGAGACTTAGAAAAGGGAAGCTGGGTTGAAACCTTTCTCCCAAACATCAAACATCGCAGTATGCAAATGGATAATATTAATTTTTTTTTAGCATAGTGGTAGTGCCATTGAGATTATGGCTACGTACTAACTGTAAAATCTATGTACCTGTGATGTTCGAATTGTACACAGAGAGAAAGGGAACTTACCTGAAAGTTTGGCTAAAAATCAGATCAACATTTTGATTCCCTTTTCATTAAGGGGGATGGTTAGCTAGCTCACGGTGCCATAAGGGTTCGCCATGAAAATTTGACAATGGGGACAAGTTAGGATAAGAGAATTCTCAAATTTCAAACCATGAGCGTGAAAAAAGCTCACCAAAATAAGCAAAACATGTCAGGCCATACCTTCTTACTTTCTCTGTTGACAAAATGTCAGTGGAGTTGCAATCAAGACCCAAATCACTGCAAGACCACATAGCTGCAACCCTCATTGTCATGTTGCCAAAATTTCTTGTGTGTCACATTCATGAGTCCATGACCCCATAGCTGCCTTGACTTCCAAACAACACTGTCTAATATGAGAGGAAAAACATAGGTTAATTGCAGGTAATTGGCGGTAGGAAAACGTAACAATGATTAGCGTTATGGAAAAATGTTATTGGATTAGTAAACTACTCACTTTTCTTACAAATTCTTATGCAAACTCAGCCAAGATTGAAGGGTTATTATTAACAAACACTGATTGGCCGTTGAACCACCCAAGGCAAGTTGGTCAATAAAGTATGGTTGTGATGTTGATACTATAGCAAAACCTTCGTTCATGGAATCAAGAGAAACAAACAAACAAGCCAGAAGCCAGAAGCCAGAGCCGGAGCCGGTGAGAGGGAGGTAAGTGAGCCAAGACACCATTCAACCATGTTAACCGAAAGTAACTGTCTATCAACCAAAAGAAACACTAAAGAAAAACTACCCTAAAGTAATATTACAATCTATGAATGACAGAAGATGACAGAGGAAACTAGAGAGAATCCAATTCATTAACCCTTCATCAGTTGAGTTTTAAATCCTAGAAAAGGCCAAACCCGAGACCCCTCCGACCACATTGTCTCATTTTTCACTACCCCGTGTCCCTTAGAACATGGAGGAAATTATGGCAGCTTTCCCTACTATAAATTCTCTTCTTCAATCCCCAACCATAAAACCTCTCAAACAACACCACCCAGCACTTCCTCTCTTCTTATGGCAAGACAACACCATCACACCATACCCAGGAGCCACAGCTGGGAAAGTGTTCTAGTTTCTCATCATGACTGCAATCAATTCCAAGTATAAAATCAGCTATATTTCGCGGATTACTTCGTCCATTCATAGATCTGTCATAGTCAGGAAAGAGTGAATGGAGATTGAATTGGTTAAGTGTGAGTGCTGTGGCCTGAAAGAAGATTGCACCCAGGAGTATATCAGCGAGGTGAAGGCGAAATTCGACGGGAAATGGCTATGTGGGTTGTGCTCAGAAGCTGTTAGAGATGAAGTTAACAGGGGGAAGAAGCCATATTGTTTGGAAGACGCTGTGATAGCTCACATGTCTTTCTGTCGCAAATTCAAATCCAACCCTGCTGTTCGGGTGGCTGATGGGATGAGGCAGATGCTCAGGAGAAGGTCTGGTGACATGTCTTCATCTCCATCTTCTTCTAAGAAGTACACGAGATCAGCTAGCACATCACAAGTAGGAGACAACTCATCTTTCCCCCTTTACTAGTTAGAGATCAACAGAAAGGAGGATTTTCCTTGGATCCAACCAGCAATAATATCAACAGTCTTTGATTGTTGCCTTTGTACAGAGGATGATGTTATTTCAATGCAGACTTCTCCTTAATTCTCTCGCAATTTCTCTCATCATATGATTGTGTTAATTTTTCTCTTCTTTTCCTCTCTACGAAAAAAAGATCTTCAAAGAAGGATAAACTTTCTCCCTTTCTCCAAAGTTGAGCTTCTTAATTAATTTCTATCTTGATTCTAGTTAATTTTCTTCTCTTTTCTCGCCTAATCTTTAGGATCAAATACTATTCTTGGGTCAATGATTTCCAACTATCTCAGAGGAAAACAACTGAAACATTTGTGTTTTGAAAAGTGAGGAGAGAAAAAAGTGCATTGCTAAGAATGGGTTCCTTATTCTTTTTGGCTCACTTGGTCTCCAAAGCCCCAGAAAATCAAGAAAGATCTCAACTTTTGTATATTAAAACCAAACAGTAAAGGGTCAGCTTCCTACTTTGCTAGAAAGAACTGGTCTGCATTATGCCATAGGCTTCAATTATTTACCCTAAAATATTGTTTTTCCCACTATTATGAGTGGTTGGGAAAGGGAAATCTTTGTTATTATACACTTTCTGCCTCGAAATCTATGGTTTTGTAGTAGTGCTCAAGTACTTCAAATCCAATCCATTTGATCTTTTGCTTGATCTCATCTGATTCCTCTCTGGATTCACCCACCAAAGGCCCTCTAATCATAATTAATTCCACAAGATGGAAAGAAATTGAGAAGAAGAAATCATTATTATTTGAAATGAAATTATTATTATTATTTCCCATGTGGGGATCAAAATTTGGCATGTTTTCCTAATCAATAGTGTCAAGAGAAAACGAAATGTTCAAGTATCATGGTCAAACTTTATCTCATGCTGATGATCGATTTTGCAGCTCAACCATTCCTCATGACTTATCACTTATCAGTACATGGTTTTTGGTGGTGCCATCCGTCCAGCCCACCTAAACCTTCAGTGCCAATGTCTTGCAGCATCTGGAATCGGCTTCCAAATGTTGGGTGAGGCGTGCAATGGAGGGAATTCAGTTTCCACGGAGATTGTTCTTCTCCTAGTCCCAATCAGAATTCAGGGGATGCCTGCCCAGTGAGGGCATGGAACATATCTTATCTGTCTCCATCCTCTCTCAGATTCCATGCAACAATCTATGCATGATTTACGGTGCCTCGACACATCTTGAAGTAGGAATAGAAACAAAAGGAAGATAGAAATGAATGTCAATCACAATCCATACAAAAAAGATGAATCTAAATCTTAATTACTGTATGATTTGATTTCTATACTAACGATTTTTTATTCTTATTCTCGTTCTAAATAATTTTTTATTCCCATTTTCTAATCCAACGTTCATAACATAATTATGTATCGCGGACTATATCGGAAAGAGATACCATCTATTTTTGGAAATAAGTTGTAAAAGGCTTTTTGGAGAGTGGAAAGAGAGGCACTTGGCAAACTTTAACCCTAACATGTCTTCCCTACACAAGTTGTTTGAGATGGTATTCTTAATTTCATACCAAAATCATACAAAAGAAACTTGCATTTGAGAGGCTGACAGAACTTGTTTCCCTTAAAAACAATTTGGTTCATATTTGTTATGCATACACATAAATGTCCAAAATCTATAGAAATCTAGAAATTGTTCCAATAAATTTATGAAAGGGACAATGAGAACAAACAATTTGGAAAATGGTCCCTTCAATTTATTGATGCCCTTTGCCCCCAACTAGTGAACTAATAGTATGAAGCCTTATGGAACAAAATTTAATGTTAGAACTCAAATATGAAGAATAATTTTTTTGACTTATTCTCCTATAAAGGTGTTATATGTTCATGTATAATATAAATTATCTCATTGAAAATTTTGTCAGTAAAATCCAAAACGACAAAACCTAGACGTAGAAGAAGAAAAAAAAAACTGTAGTATATCTATGTCAATATTCTCCTTCTCGTGTACATATAATTATACTTTCTCCAATACTTCAATTAGTAGATTTCTTAATTTTTGCATTACAATGTTATATCTTAACATTTTTAATATAGTTGATGATAACGCTTTTGTGAATAGACTTGCTAGATTATCACATAATAAGATCTATTGAACATCAATTTCATTATTTTCTTAGAGCTTGTGAGTACCAAATAATTTGAGGACAATATGCTTAGTTCTATCATCTTTTATAAATCCCTTTTTAATTTGTGCAATACAAGGAACATTTTTTTCATATGATTTGATAGCATTATCCTTGATAAAGGATAGTCCACGTGATTTCCAAATATATTGGATTATTAAGCTTAGCCACACATATTCACAATTTGTTTTATGAATTAAGAATATCTTTGAATGATTTGAAGAGGTGACTATTCTTGTTTCCCGCTTCATCTCTATGATATTATTGCACTACCATAGATAAATACATATTTTGTTTGAAATTGATATTTGTTGAGTTCTAAAACATAGCCAGCATTCGTATATCCAAACAACTCAGATTTTATTCTTTTTAAATAAAATAAACATATGTCAGTAGTTCCATAAAGATATCATAATACATGTTTGACTTGATTCCAATATCTTCAAGTTGATGCAGAACCATATCTTGCAAGCAAATTGACAAAGAATGTTATACTTAATCATTTACAATTTGTGAAATATATCAATGCACCAATAGTATTAAGATAAAGGTACTTGTGAACCAAGTAGTTCCTAGTAATCTTCTTTAAAACAAAAAAAAAAAAAATATCATTTTTCACTTCAAGCGAACGAACTACATTGGAGAACTTAATAAATGGTTACTAAGAGACTAATATCTCATTTAAAAAATGTTCGAGTTACAAGGTAAAACATATATTTTTTTTTCTAAGATCTTTCATTTTAAATTCTTTCATTAGATAATTAATCGTTCTTATGAACTCTTTAAGACTCAATAAGATTGCAATAATTACAAATCTCCACTTTAATCCATACAAGGACATGATTCCTAAAGCATATTATTATCATGACTTATTGAGAATGTGATGAAATTTTCAATCATTGCTTAGATCATGTTGATCTTTTAAAGAGTTATTTGCTTCATACATTTCAAATCTTTCAAGGATTTGGTTACTTCATGCATTTTGAACTTTTTACGAATTTTAACATATCATTGATCCGTATATATTATAGAATATATATCGAGTCCTTCAGAAACTAATTATTACAAGGATGATACTAAATCTTTGCGGAAACACATAAATGTCCTAAATCTATAGAAACCTACAAATAGGTGCAATGAATTTATGAAAGTGACAATGAGAACAAACAATTGGAAAAATGGTCCCTTCAATTGATTGAGGCATTTTGCCCCCATACCAATGACCTAATACTACATATGACGCCTTGAGGATACATATGGATGATAGTTGTGGGCTTTTTTCATAAAGTTTTTAAAACAAATTATTAAAAAATGATTTTTGAAAATAAATCTTAAAAATACTTTCAATTGCTTTTTAGGAACAAAATTTTATCTTCAAACCCAAATATATAAACTAATTTTTTTTTTATTCGTAAAGGTATTGCACGTTTATGTACAATATAAAAATTTCTAAAACATTTTTCTATTTTCAACTATTACTCAAAATGCTATAAAAAAAAAATGGAAATACATTAAATATATTTTAAAAATAAATTATTTTCAAAATAAGTTTTTTAAAAACCATTTTCTTTCCAAATTTTATCAAATATATGTTCTAGGTTCCAAAATGGTTTTGTGGTTTGCCCCCTGTCTAGTGACCTAGGGAACAACTATATTATAGGAAGGTAATAATAAAAAAAGGTGCAGGGGTATTTTTGTCATCCAAAAAAACCTAACCTTGATAACCTGTGAAAAATGAGTCAGAAGACTCAAAATATTTCCGATGTGACCGTTGGAAATTCAAATTTCAAAAACCATGTCTCCCCCATTTAACACAAGATGCCGCAAGAAAAAAAAAAGACCATGCCCAGATGAGGCTCTGCACAACCCCAACCATGAAAACAGTCCTCCCAACATCATCCACTGCAAAATCGAGCACCACCACCACCACTACTGTGGCGGAGGAACGGTCCGAAACCCGAGACAGCTGCTACTTCCCCGGATGCCGAAAGGATGCCAACTGTAACTGTGAAATGTGTCTGGACAGCATCAGTGCCACCCTTGACCTCTTGCCTGCCAGCATTCAAAGAAGCACTCTTACCAAGCTTTCCGCTCCCAAAACGGTGGAAAGAACCCCGGTCTCCTTCAATTCTTCCGTTATGTCGACCCCGGAATCGGGTACCAGTAAGACTTCCTTGTCTCCGGCTGTTAGGTCCACTGCAAGAGTGAGTTTGGAGCAGAAGATGAAGAAGAGGAAGAGAGTGTGGAGATTTGGGCTTTATTTCTGGCGACTGGTCGTGGGTGTTGGCTTGATTTTTGCAGCGGAATTCGGATTTTCTTGGGGGGTTTCTAGGGTTTTAAGGCCTGAATTGTCATGGGATATAGTGAGGAGTGTTGGTGAGAGATCTTGGGTTGTGAAAGATTTGAATGAGAAGGTGGGATTTCTGCAGAATGAGTTGCAGGGTTTTGTCGGCGGCGAGGTTTCAAACTGCAGCTATATTGATTCTACGTGGGAAGTGAGCCAGGTATACTATTTTGATTTTTATCTTCCTTGGAAACCCTACACAATGAAATTTTGTTTGGATGATTAAAAAATTGAAATTTCTTTGCTGGAAAAAACAATTAAAACATGGATTAATGCCAAGTGCATCTTCAGGATGGTTTGCTATTGAATTCTCGATGTACATTGTACAAATCTGTGACGGAGGAGGTTACCATCTGGGGATGGCCTTTGCAGACTGCGGGATTGCTCGCCACCGGACTTTCCTCCCGATCATTCACCATTTTATCCGGCAGAGTTACAGAGGTAACCCACTACCCCCAAAAAATCAACTCCATTAGATGATTTATGGGTTCTTCACTATCGGGGAATGAATATTGGTTCTATGCAGAGAAGAAACGCTCTTTAGTTAATTTGAATTTATTGGGTGCTTTTTCTTTTCTTTTGAGGGTATAACAGTGGCCAGATGGGAGGATCAGGAATTTGCTTCGAAAGGCAAACAGTTCTTGGACACACAAAAAATGGAGTGCTTCTGTGGTGCAATTAGATCCAAATACACTTGTTCTTGAGTATCGTCGGAGCTCTATATTGGAAAGCTCAAGATTGTTTTCAGCAGCACTTGAGTTCTTGAGATTCTGGATGTGTAGAATGGTTGAAAGGATGAAGCAGGAGTTCTGGGTGTTGTCTGTTTTTGAAATCAAGTACACTGATTTTACAGCAAGAGAGAGTGACAGAATCCCAACATAATCAAACTTACGGATATTAGATGGGTTTTGTCCTTTCTCAGCCAATTTTCACTTCTCATTCCTTGTGAGAACTTCTGAATTTTTTTCCTCTCTCTTCTTTTTGACAATGTAAGAAGCTTTTGATTTAAATTACTGCACTGCTTTTTTAATGATTCAAGGTTTAAGAAAATCAAACTTGTTCCAGGTTCTGATGTTTCAGCATCAACTTATATAAGCTGATAAATTCATGCACTGTAACATTGGCTCTCCATACTGGTTAGTTTTGCTGGCGTGAACCTCACTCAACTCTTAAATCTGCTTAAACCACAATACCAATGACTTGCATGTTTCAATTTGATCCCAACCCTTCAATTCAAAGGGAGTAAAAGGTCTACCTCTGAAGCTTGCCTGGATTATGAGAAATATGATGATGTAAGATAAGAAAAGATTTGAATAAACCATCAGCCATGTGATAATAATGCCACAAATATTCTACTTGTCCTTCTCCAAAGCAATCTCAAAGAAGTATAAATATTGTAGACCCAAAGGCCAGTCACAGAGAACTTCAGAACTTGAGCTGTTTTCTGTCTGTGAGTGTCACGTTTGTTGTTTCCCACAAGCCTATATGCTACTTTGTAGTTAAGGAGCCAGTTTCCAATTTATTTTTCTTCCTCTGTGTGCCTGACCAAAACTAATTGATAAAAAGACTAGGATGCCGGGAAATGACACAGAGAATTGAGATTCGGTACCTTGTGGTTGTGGATCAGCATGAATGGCAATCTTGAAGAAACGAAACACATAACAGGGAGCAACACTCACAGGGGTCAGCATGTAATGTGGCTTTCTACAAGACCAACTGGACTTGTGGAACATGCAACCTAGAGAGCAGAAACAGATTAAAATAAACAGTGTTTTAAACTTCTTTGAGCTTGGAAAAAACATGCTAGCCTTAAAAGCTCAAGAAGCAGGTAAAGGGAATTGCAACACACTCATGGTAGCATGTATCAAAGAGGCTTACTTGAAGATAGGATGTTAAGGATGAAATGAAAGCTAAGACTCTATTTGATTCTAGGAAAGTATTATAGAAAGAAAAAGCTTTTTTGAGTGGCTAGGCTCTAGATAAAGGTAGGGGTTTCTTCCCGCTTCCTTGGTTTAGTGTCGGTGGGCTGCTTTTGTATACTCCCTATATACTTAGAGAGCATTAGTTTGGTGTCTCCTCTTTCATTTTAATATACTTCTCTTTATTTATCAAAAAAAAAAAAAAGTATTATAGAAAGAAAAAAATTACTAAAAAAAATGTTTTTCTTACGTTTGGTTTTATTATGAAAAATGTGAAAGAAAATCAAATATAATTAAACTTAATTAAAAAATTTATACATTTTAAAATTAGTTAATTGTTATATATGGATGGAAGTAAGTGAAATAAATTTGAAAAAACATATAAAAATAATTTATTAATTTTGAATCCATTTTTTTTTTTCCTTCACTTTTTTTTTCTTACACTTTTTTTTTCTATTTTCGTTCCCTCAAATTTTTCGGGGACCAAACATAAAGCATTTGTAAATTATACAAGCAGCAAATTTAGGCAATCATGTGGAAGACAGGGAAATACGGGAAAATCTAACAACATGAACAAAGCAGTAGAAAGAAAAATGACCAAGTAGAAAAAAATGGTGTTGAAAGGCATCTTAAATCGCGTAGGAAAGTGAAGAAAGACAAGGTTGAGCACCTAAAGGAAACAGATAGCTGATGGGATGGAGATGGCAAAAGAAACTTGGTATGCCAGGGAAAACCAAAAGCCATCATCCCCATTCTGGATGGTTAAAGATTCTATTACCTGCACTTTTTCTCTTAGCAAAGAAACCACCAAAATTAAATAATCATTGAAGAAAAATAATTTGATGCCCAGATGCATTGATACACCAAATAATAGCACATCAATTTATCAATGATAAGCAAGCTACCTAAGCACTAATTTAGGTAGTGCCATTTTCTGTATCAATATGGAGAACTGGATCAAATTTTCAAGCTTGAATTTCTTCTAATGCACACAAATTTTGTTTAACTAAAAAGAGCTCGTGCTTCTCACTATTATTAGTCATTAGAGGGTTATTATTTAATGGAAATACATATATAGTTACCAATAATCTTTACAAGAACATACACCATCTTTGTAATGGTGAAACCTAGTCCTATCTCTGACAACAATCTCTCTTTCATACACCTTCGATGCCAACTTAATAAAGGTATGGCAGTCCTCACAGACCCTAAGATTCTTAATTATACGTATGCAAGACCCTGTTCCATCCCTCATAAGCCCATAACAAAGCGCCAACTTCTCACTGTGCCATAGAACCACTTCCTTTTTTTCTTCTTCTTCTAAATCAACCAAAATGCTACAGGTATTTGGAGAATAACCAACCAGCTTCAACTTGCTAACCACCTCATCTAGCATTTCATATATCTCATCTGCATGTTTATGACTCCTATCTGCCACCAAAAACTCATGTATTTCATTGTTCAGTTCAATTCTACTGCATCCTCTTTCCTTAGAAATCCCTTTATGTTTCATCAATTTCCTCACTTGTCCAACATCCTCCCATCTCCTTGCTTTGGCATAGATGTTTGACAAGAACACATGAGCCCCATCATGATCTGGATCTAGCTCAAGAAGCCTTTTTGCTGCAAATTCTCCTAATTCAATCTCACCATGGACTCGGCAAGCAGCCATCAAAGATCCCCAGATGATAACATTTGGTGCCAAAGGCATAGCCTCTACAAGCTCAAGGGCTTCTCTAAGGAGATTAGCACGGCCAAAGAGATCTACCATGCAACCATAGTGCACATGTTTTGGGGTGATGTTGTGCTCATTAATCATTGAGTAAAAGATCTTGCGACCCTCCTCAACCAATCCCGCATGGCTACAAGCATAAAGTACACCAACAAATGTAATCCCATTGGGTTCAATATTTTCATCTTCTATTTGATGGAAGAACCTCAATGCATTACCGGCATCCCCATGCATGGCAAAGGCACTGATCATGCAGGTCCAGGATATCACATTTTTTCTGGGCATCTTATCAAAAATTCTTCTTGCTCTCTCCAAACTCCCACATTTGGCATACATTTCAATAAGGGCATTGTTAATAGGCAAAGCTCCCCCAAAACCATTCTTATCAACAAATAAATGGATCCATTTGGCTTGATCCAATGCACCAAGATGAGCACAAGCTGTGATAACACTCAACATGGTAACTTGATCAGGTTTTATTCCCAAAGATTGCATTTCATTGAACAAATTAAGAGCTTCTTGAGGACTATCACTCTCAGCATAACCAGATATCATAGCACTCCAACAGACCAAGTCCTTTTTAACCATTTGATTGAAAACTGAGCGAGCATTTTCAATCTGTCCAAGTTTTGAGTACCCAGTAACCATAGCAGTTGAAGCAACAAGGTTTTTTGGTGTCATCTTCTCAAATAAATTCAGAGCCAAATCCATGGAGCCACAACTTGCATACATGGTGACAAGAGCACTCTGCAAATGAGGATCAACCACAATATTATTCTCCATAATGAAATCATGGATCATTTTCCCATAACTTAAATTTCCAGCACGGCCACAAGCAGAAAGAACTGTAGAAAGCATTATCTCATCAGGCTCCACATTATAGTTCTTCATCTCTTCAAATAGCAGCAAAGCATCATTGAAAAGGCCACTCTGACAATATCTGTTTGTAAACAATATACTATCAATAAAGAGCATTCAATTCAACGGAGAACAAAAGTCAAAAAGCAGACATAAAATCCTTATATCTTCCATGTTCCAGGTCATGAAACTCGAGTTAAGCAAGTCTTCAACATGATATTGACCCTTTTTTCTTTTCCTTTTGTAAGGCACTAAACAACAGAAAATGTCAAATTCAGATTTCCTTAGTTTTCTCAGCAATCAAACAGATTTATGTACTTCACATACAAATGGGAAAAAAAAAAGGTAAAAGGAATTCAATTAATATAGTTGAGAAGATAAACCATCAATTACCATACCCGTCAATCATAATGCTCCATGTGACAACATCCCGGTGGAACATTTTATCAAACATCAACCTCGCCTCTGCAATCCGCCCACAAGCCGCGTACATTCGTACCAAACCAGTTTGAACAAAGGGGTCCGAGTCAAACCCCAACTTAGCAGCCAATCCATGAATCTCCAGCCCTTCAACCAGAGACTTCACTCTCGACAATGCTTTCAAGAGGGGCGGAAAGCTGAACCTGTCCACGGCCAATCCTTGCGTCCTCATTCTCTCGTACACCAAAAGAGTTTTCTCCGGCTCCTCACTCCTCGACAGCTCGCGCAGGAAGCGGTTGCAGAGGTGAGTTTCGGGCTTGGGAATGAGGTTGAAGACAGAGAGAGCGTAGTCGAGGCTGGAGGAGAGAGCGCAGGAGGAGATGACGAGTTTGACGAGGAGTGAGGTGGAGCGGTCGAGTTTGGATCGAAGGATTTGGGCGTGGACTTGTTTAAGGTGGGTAAGAGAGGTAGCGGAGGAGAGAGCTGAGAAGAGGGTGTGGTGGCTGTGGAGGGTGGTGGGTGTGGCGGGGTTTGGGTTAGGAGGGAGTGCTAAGGCAGTCTGCGACATGGTTGTTGTGGCGGGCGGGGGCGGCGTGGCGCTGGAAGGGTTTAGGGGTCGGAAACTTGGAAGAAATGGAGGGAAATACCGTTAAAAAACTGATTGAGTCGTTTCCACAAGCATATGGAGGGCTGAAACTGAAAGCCACCTTTTCTTCCCAACAAAAACACCCTTTTCACGTTTAACATTTGACAATTTTTATATAAAAAAACAGCCACAAATTTATGGAAAGTTCTCCAAAAATTTGAAAATTATTTTTAGTTTAGGTTTGGTGGTTTAGCCGCCTTTTTATTATTATTTTCAAAGTATTTTTATTTTTGTTTTTAAGAAAAAATAAAAAAATAAAGACCTTTTTCCAAACCAAAACAACTAATTTTGTACAGAAACAGAGGAAATTACTTTTCTAATTAAAAAAAAAATTTCAAAATAGTTTTTGCTTTTTCTCTCTAATCAAATTCGGATTGCAATCCATTAGCAGCAAAGGGGCCCACGTGACACCATGAGGCCCATGAGCCCATGAAGAGGAATTACTCCGCTGCATTTTGATTGTCGGTCCGCACTGCAAGCCCTTTCCAGCAGCAATGGATGCTTTGGTCGAACTCGAACAAACTCTCAGGACCAAACAGGTGATTCTCTCTCTCTCACTCTCTCTCCATTCTACATATCTATAATATAATCCGCAAATCAATCCGTTTGAGTGCCGAGAAACTCGTGGAAATTAAATTTGAGAAATCTTACATTTTCTGGTGTTTAGGTCTTAGGAAAACGAGCAACATTCTTAACTGATCTCAAATAATTTTACAAAACTTAGATGATTCCAGGGTTTCAGGGTGCGCATTTTCTTGATAAACTATTAGATTCCTGAAATTACATTGCTGCCACCTCATTATCTTGTGAAATGAGTATTTTCTGTAATACATGTGGCAGGGTGGATTGACGCCTCCGGAAGTTTCTATTCTTCTATCATGCCGGTCAAAGGCTGTCAACAGTTTTACCACCGGGGCTTGTGTTGCGTCTGCTCTCGTATGGGCGAGTAGGTGATGCCAAATAGTTGTGCGAATTTAGACATCTTACATGTGCTATATCACTAGGACTGCAATTGATGATGTTATGTTCATTTTTACTGAAATTTTAATGGTATGACATACTTTGATTTTATTTGCTGCCTGACATAATCCAAGGAGGTATTCTTGAATAACTTTCTGTGTTCAATTAGTTCACCTTCTACTGGGTCCTTCAATCTTATTAACAATTGAAGAGGGAGGTATCCTTGCAATGTAATAGCCATGCTGTGTGGGGACACTTAATGGAAATCATTTTTGCAATGATATATGAACCCTAAAATAGCATTACATTCACATCATCTTGAGATGGCATGGATTCGTGTGTGTTTTCTATGGAGGTTTTGAGAACCAATGACTGTCTGCAAAATGATTTCTGTACCAACTGCTTGAGAATTAATTAACTTGAGCAGGTGGCTTAGCAGGTTTCTTTAACCAACAGTCGCACTTCATAGCAATTGAATTCATTGACTTGAGCAAGCAACTTAAAATGATATTTGTACAATTAGTATGCAATTATTGCTCCCCATGGTGGTTAATTTTCCAGTAAAAATTTACCATAGATGATAAGATACAATGATATGATATATTTTTTATGGAAATCGATACATATCATAATCCATATCTTATCTTAGTGTATCTTATGATACATAGATGCTACTTGATACGAAAGAGCTATATTCTTTATATATATATAACACATATAAATAAATAGGCCTAGTTGGAATTTGAAACTAAGATTCAAATGGAAAAATTTTTTAAATTTTATTTTTGTGGATTTTGTGATGGACTTATACATTAAACTCATTTTTTTAAATTGAAAATTTCTAAAGTCTAGTATTCAATGTTCATATTTTATTAAATTGAAATTTTCAATATTTAATGTTTTTATATAGTATGATATAATTTAACTCTTAAATCCTACTATCTTTCATAAAATAGGTTATATTTAATTCTATACTCCATGCTTCTAATATATATGTACATGCATGCATATTTTTTCTACTTATTTTTAACTATATAAAAAAAAACCTTACAATACACAATATGGAAAAATAGAAAAACGATACACTGAATGTTTTATGAGTTAACAACTATTATAATTACTCTTTTTCATGTTGTTTTCTGATTATCTCCATTCCTTTCTGGTTGCAAAACAAGGGCTTTGTCATGTACTTTTGAGTTTCTTATCTATTTTGTTAATTTCAATTCCTTTTTTGGTAGCAACGAGAAGGCTGGATAAGATGTTTCGGTTCAACCTTTCAGCAGGTAAGATATATCATCTTGCCCTTCTCTCCCTCATCTCCTCGCCAATGCATCTGATTTTCCATGGTTGCATTCACGACCATTGGCAGTTCCCTCATTTTTATATTAGAGATAGTGTTCTTCATTGTCATTTATGCATACATTCCATGTTATTTATACATGCACATTTCATCTCTAACTTTCCACAGGATCTGCTGTTTCATTTGGATTGTGGAGATTTAGTAGGTCCCTTGATTCATGCCTTGCTCATATTATGGCACTAGACGGAAGTCGGATGCAAAAGGAGTTGGCAACCATGTATGTAGCCTACTACATTTGCTAATTTGTGGTGTACTTTTCCAACTTCTATATGCTGGAAAAAATTGGGGTTTTCTGGTATTCATGTATCAAAGTCAAAAAGCCACTTGGCTCATCACAAGGACTTGAGCTGATACTGACACTTCTAAGTTCATTAATAAGCCTGAGCTAACTCAGTCTTGTTAATTATTACAGGTCTCAATTTGTTGGCATTGCATTTAGAACTAAAAGCTACAGATTTTTTTTTTGCGTTTAGTTAGTTTTTTAATTTTTTGAGAACTTGATACTAATGGTGTAAAGATCCAGATTATATGTCTTCATGTCCTATGTAAAAGATTAGATGTAAGTAATTGTTAGGTTAAATAAAAGTGAACATCCACTAGACTGAATTTGCTTCAAGCTGAACCTGGGCTGACATATAGCTTAGTGGGCCAAATGTTGTCGAATTTCCAGGTGACCTAAGATGATAGACCTAGCTTACAGTCCAGGCAATGGCATTGGGAAAGTCAACCAAACTTTTGACTCATTAACTTCTTTTAGATTTTCAAATTCTCCATTATTTTCAAATATTTAGCATTTTCTTATAGGTAACATTTTTCCCCCATAGTAATCTAACTTGGAACATCCCACATCCCCATCCCAACCCTTTGCAATTGAGCCAATTATCTAGATAGTAACACTACTTATATGCCTTTGAGTTATTAAAAATAGTACTTTAGAGAGATACAACACACTAGAATCTTAATAAAATTCTAGATCACAATGATGTTTTGAGGTAATAATATTTGAATTTGTATGAATCTCAATATTATAGAGTAAGAATTTTTTTGTGAAAAGCAAAAGTATTTGTACTCCTTGTCCAATAGGAGTTGGGTTTGATGATTTCATGATTATTTGTAGGTTTCCAATGAAGGACTCATGAGATTAAGATGGGTCTTTAAAGACTTCCTAGTATTTGTCAAGAGGTAGCCAACATTATAGAGGTGCCCAATCTGATGTGTTTCTTTGGAGACGAAAGAAAAACTGATATGATTTTTGGGAGGAGAATTGGGTTTTGGCATGATGTGTAAAGCAATGATTCTTAGCCTCCTTTCTTGAGCTGTTTAACATAGTTGACTCCAACGAGGCTTGGGTTGCAGATATATTAGGAGTTGAGGGGGATTAGAGCACTGATGAGAAGCAAGGGGGATAGGATGATTTGCGAGCATTCCAAGGATGGAGTGTTTTCTGTTAAATCTTTTTTCTAGTCTCTTGGTTCAGCTAGTGGGGAGTTTCCTGCTGAGGTGATTTGGGGTTCATCAGCTCCCTCAAAAGTGGACTTCTTTTGAGGGGACCAACTGATGAGGAGAGGGTGGCCTTTAGTGGATTGGTGCTGTTTGTGCAAGAGTGAGGAAGAGTTGGCCAACCCCATCCTGATTCAATGCAGGCTAGCTCGTGCTTTGTGGCATCTCATACTCTTTTTGTTTAGTCTTTCTTGGGCTTTCCCTCGGTTAAAGAGGTTTGATTAGGGTGGCATGGAAGCTTGATAGGAAAGAGTGCAGGAAAGTTTGGAGAATCTTCCCTTTACTTGCTTTGGACCATATAGAGGGAGTGAAATTATTGAACATTCAAAGACTTAGAGCAGCCAGT
This sequence comes from Vitis riparia, assembly GCF_004353265.1. Taxonomy (NCBI): domain Eukaryota; kingdom Viridiplantae; phylum Streptophyta; class Magnoliopsida; order Vitales; family Vitaceae; genus Vitis; species Vitis riparia. Next base: position 4,998,801 of record NC_048435.1, on the reverse strand, counting down.
TGAGCCTCTAAAAGTCTTTTCTTTCTCCTCTTTTGTGATCTGGCTCATTTGAGAAGTTTGTGGATGCGGATCTTTGTCTTTGTAGGGTTTCTTTGATTGTTTGAGCCCTTACTAAAGTTTTGGAGTTCATAGTTGTGCCATTTGGGCACTCTTTTGTATACTTACTGTGTATGTGGGTTGCACCCACTTTTGATTGGTGCTTCTTCTAATAAACTCTCTCATGCCTAGGAGGAGGGGAAGAGGAGGGGGAGGGGGAGGGGAGGGGGGGTGGTGAGAAAGGCTGATATGAGTTTGGTGGGGAAAGTCAAAATATCATGAAATCTAAGTGTGATTTATGCTTTATTTAGTGGATAAATCAACTATGAGCCATGACTCTTATTTTTTCATTTATGATGTTCTTCTCTTACTTTTTAAGGTTATAGATTCTAAGTATACTAATGTTATGCATAAATGAGTTGTTAATGTCTAATTGAACTTCACCCTGTTGTTATTCAAGTGGTATTGAAGTGATGCCCTTTTATAATCAGGAATTGTTGCTTACAAAGCAAAAAATGTAGTTTCTGTTGATCCTCCCTTGTAGTTTAGTGTATCTAATGGTGGTACATGGTAGAAGTACTGTTATCTTTGCATTCACCACCTTTTAAGATCATATGTACTAAAGGGGAAAGGTGGCCCAATTATGTTTAAAATTGAGTAAGAGTGATATTGCATCACCATTTGCTGATCAGGAAATTTGTTGTTCTGAAAAACACCTTTATTTCCTCTTCTGTTCTGTTGTTGGCATACCTTTGTTAATATTTGATGTGTGGATCTTGAAGTTTGTTTCCTTATGTTGTCATTCTAAGTTTTTCTATTAGTGATTTATATTGGAGAATCATTGTCCTGTGTTCTCTGTTTATATTGGATTTGCGGATCTTGTTTGTTTACACATGTTATTATTCTGAGTCTTCTACTTGTGACTTACATTTCACATGACAGAATAGTGAATAAGTATCAGGATAATCCTTGGAGAATGCAACTTATCTCCAGTCATTTCTATTCAGAGAAAGTTTTTGATGATTCAACTTCAGATAAGCCGAAATTAAGATGGCGCCATCGGAATTTCTTTGGTGATAGTGCTTCTCATAACCAAGGAACACATGATGATGATGACCATGTCATTGACTCCCAAAATGACAATCACAGCTACAAGAATGACTTGGAGTCCAAGCAAGTTCATGTAAGTATAGTAAACCAACCTTTTTTCTTGGTTAAAATTGATATAATTACCCTTGATAGAGATTTTTTAGAACTAATGTAGAAAATGCTTAACAAAGAAATTAGTAATAACAAAAGCATCCTTCTGATACCATAGCTGTTGCTTGTATGTTTATCGTGGTCATTCTATTCACATGTTTGAGTGTTGATAGCTTGTCCCTTACATATACTGTTAAGTTAATAATGGGCAAGCGCTTATCGAAATGACCTTGAGGTGCTGTGACAGATATCTATTGGATTTATGTAAACCAGATCGACTAGCTAGTTTTGGAATTATCCTGATCCTAAAAAAGTACTCTACCATATGAAAGATGAGGTATATCCATTTTGTGATGAGTAAGACAAACTAAATCAATTTTAAATGACCAATTGCATTGAGAAACAAAAATGCTCATTTCATCTACTGATTTTTATGCCTTAGTACAACTGTTAGGCTGGCAACTGTAATTGGTTTTTTGGCTCCCCTTCTATATATTTCCATTTCCATGTGCATTCATAACACATCCTTAATTACAATGAATCTGTTCTTTTGTTTTTTAGGTGAAGCTCCTTCCCATTTCCTCTAACTCAAAATTCTTCCTTGACCATACTTTGAACTTGACTAATACAGGAAGCTAATCGGTCCGTTAGTTGTTAAGTGGAGGAAATTATGTATGCAAAAACAAGAAACTTGTGGTTGTCTGAGGTGCAATTACATGGTTCTAGTTACGCTTGATTTATTTTAGAAACTATGCCTGTGAGACAATATATGTAATTATATCTATTTTCTTATAATAATGGAGCTGTGCTGCACCATAAAATTTCTTGGTTTGGCCATATTTACTAATCATTGATACCCATCCAAGTCTAGATACATGAATTTCTAGAAGAAACCTGAAATCAACCTGTTGTTGAACTTCAAAATTTTTCAAGGAGGCAACTTAGTGAAAAAGGGGAGTAGAGCAGCCCACTGTTAAGCTTCAATGGTTTCCTAGGGGAACCTTACTGTCAGTGGAGATCACTGCACCTTAAAAGATAATGGGGGTTAAAACTAAAATGTTCCCACCAGAGCTCTCTGTGTAGAGTTGGCTCATGTAGGATATGGCAGTAGGCAAACTGCACACTGCTACAAACAGTCTGCATGCAGAGTGTTTAATGTAGAACCATCAGGGGCTGCAGGAGTGAATGGTGCTAGAAGTAGCAGCACTCCTGAATCTACAGAGAAATTTCCTTCCTTTCAGGTAAGCTGACCCGTTGTCTTGCCACATAGATTGTTAAGTGGTCTCATAAGCTATCATCATCAGTAGAGATCCATCATTGGCAATGATTGGGCCGGCTTGTTCATAGCCTACTCCTGGACCTAGTTAGCTGCACCATGCAGAAACATAGAGCAAGAAGAATGCCTTTGCTTATCATTTTTAGGGTCTGGTCTCAGACATGTGATGTCTTACACTTTCTTTGGAACCAAATCCTCGCAGGAAAGGAATTTAAACAGTGGAAAGGAAATAATATGTATTAGATTTCATTTTCTTTCTCTTCTTTGGCACTGAAAACAATTTTATAGTGAAATTTTATGCACAAGGTTTGCCCTTGTAGCTATAAGGAAATGAGGATAAGATAGGAAAGTCAAAAAGTTTAAAGTGTTAAAATTAATTCCATTCAAATTCTACCATCCTCAGAAGAGATTGAAATGTGTCCTCTCCCAGTTCCTTTTCCTTGTGAATTTGTCCAATTTATTTAAAAATATTTGCCTTTCGCCTTTGATCCCCATTCCAAGTGCAGTGTTGGTAGTCCTCCTTGGGCCAGTCGTAACTAGTAAGTCGTTCCAATACATAGTTAAGTGGAGCAGGAATTGGAAGGTCATCTTTGGACTATGGACATGTGCTAAATGATAATAGAGGCTGATTTAGAGAGAGCTGCCTACATTACAGAAAATGGTGTTGACTTTGATTATCAGGCTTGTGTAAAAGGGCTTTGTTCTCTATATCAAAGAAAATGCATTGCCATGCCTTACCTTCCTAAACCAAGCCTTCTGTTGTGCTTATTTTTATTTTCTTATGTGTACATCATGTGCTTTATGAATTGCAAATTTTGTTCTTATGTTTAGTTTTACTTCTTTCTCTGAAAAACACACACTGATCTCACTTGCTCTTAAACTAAAAAAAAAAGGAGCAATCCTGACTTTTAAGCCAAAAGCTTGGAGCTTAATAGGGAATTTGATAATCTAGTTCAATGAGGCATTTGGAGGTCCTGTGAAATGAAGTCATTCCCTTATTTTAGTGGCATTTGAAAGAAGTGCATTCAATTTTTCATACATTTGAACGCAGTTCCCTTTTGTCTGATCCATTGTATTGTTATAGGTGAAACCTGGCATTGATATGATGGCAGACCCTCTTGATTGTTTGCTTGAGGCAGCAGCAGGTGGGGAGATTCACCCTGATTCCATCAGCACCTCCCACAGAATACATACTCGTAGCCATAAAAGATCACACCGTAGGCGTCGAATGCGTCATCAGGAAGCTTCTTCAGAACTCTCAGATAGCCACTAGTTGAGTCATGATATTTTGGAGGAAAGGAAGAAAGAAGGGTGAAACAAAATAATGAATTGGGCTTCTGTGACTTAAAAATTCAAGTCTATAAGAGGACTTCTTAAGAGCTCATAAAATTTCACAAACTTTTAGTTCCATTTTCAAGCTGCTCAAGTGGGAATTTCTCCTCTTCAGGCACTTGTTAGTTACACGCATTCAATCAAGTTTTTACTATTTGGCTATGTTACTTTGAAAGAACTGTAGCATGAATTGCCATACAAATTCGAGCCTTTTACTGAAAGGCAGGAAAGAATGAATAACTAGGGGAATTGGCGGTGGCAAGGTGGATGTTGGAGTGGTGATGACAGCATGGAGATGATGCGGTGGTGGGAGCGCGCGTTGTATGGGAAGAAAATGAAATACCCTTTTGTGTTAAACAACTAGGAAACTTAACTAGAGTTTATTATTATCTTTTCAAGAATAACATCGAAGAGAAACTGGGAAGCTGTTGACTCCACTGATCTGAAAACCTCGAAAAGGTGAGAAAATGAAAAACCCTTTTGTGTTAAACAACTAGGAAGCTTACCTAAAGTTGATCATTATCTTTTCAAGAATAACATCGAAGGGAAACTGGGAAGAGGAAAAGATGAGAAAACTTCGCAGGTGGGTGGGTTATGCATCCAGGTATTGTTGCCTGTTGGCCTGTAATTTCCTTCTGTTTTCAAAGAAGGATCGTTTACATCCTGTTTTTATGATTTGTTAGCGCGTACAAAATTGGCCTTCCCGCCCCCCACACATCAGGTCTTTGTCTCTTCCAAAATGAAACTATTCCTCCGCAGCAATGATGGGGTGGGGTTTTTTTTTTTTTTTTTTTTCCCCTGTATTTATTTATTTATTTTATGCCTATACATTTGGGTGGTTTTAGGTTTTATTTTTCTCTGGGGTTATGTTGAAGCATGAGTATTATCATATATGACGGTAGTTTCCCTCCATCGTGGAGTTTTATACACGTTGTCATCAATTCCCTAGTCTCCAATTTCTACCCGTATAAATTTTCAAAACAAACCATCAAATAAACTTGTATAAAAAATTTCTTAGAAAGCAGGGTAGTCAAAGGTAAAAATGATGCTGAGGACCACACGTCAATGAGCCTAGAGAGCATTGGGTGATAGATAGATGAGAGACATGAGAGGTCCCCATCATTTCTCGGAAGGGTCTGGGCACCTTCCTATCTTGGCTTTTAGTGTGCTGTTTCAGTCCCCCTTTATTTCCATAACCCTCAATTATAACATGAAAACTACTTTTTTTATTATATTCTTATCACCTAATAATGCCTGAGAGTTACGTGTACAAGCACCAAACGTGCATGGATACTTCGAATTTATCCCTCCACTTGGTTAACTAAAGATATTGGACACGTGGGAATTCAGTGATACTGGGAAACAAATGCAAATATGATTGCATCTTACCTACGTTTGGTTGTTAGGAAAACAGAAGAAAATTGGAGAAAATTAGATTTCGGACTTTGTTTTTGTTTGGAAAAGATGTGAACAACTCTGCCTAATTTGGCATCTGAATTGTGGGAGAGATTTTGTTTTGTTGAAGGGTCACTTGGTAACAAAATGAACTACTAACTACTTTTTAGAGCAACAAATCACTTGTAATTAATTTATACAAAGGTGCTACCATTTTATCATGACATCCTCGAGGGAAAATGGAAATTGACCATACCATTTTTGTATAGTCATGCCCCATAAGGCATGAAACTAACAGGGAGGATCATGAAATATTAAATTCTAAATCTTCTTCAAAGATGCTAATATAAGACAATTTTTATGGCAAAGGAAGATACAAAATACCACCTACCATATTTGATCTTCCATAGATGGCCACATCTCAAACTCTAAACATTATTATTATTAAATACATTCAAAATTCAATATTTTGTCCATCAACCTTAATTAAAAACTTTTCATAAAATTATAAAAGAAATTATTCTTTTTTATACTTAATTTGAGCGATGATTCGAGTTTAAGTAAAATCAATTTTGAATTAACAATCTTAAAGCAAAATTTTTTAAATATCATTAAATAATATTAATTATTAATTTAATTTTTTTATGTTGAGAGATATTCATATCAATATTCGTGATTTTTAATGTTATTTTTTCTTTTCATTTCAGACAAAGTATTGGGTGTTGATGTGTTTTGAATAGGAGGGTGCAAAATGTAAAACACCATCAAATTTAAGAAGTTGAAATGTATTTATGATTATTATTATATATTAAAATGGAGGGGCATTATGGTAATATCAAACAGCACAGGAGCGATAGACACCCAACTGCTTCCTCTTTAATTGTGCAGGGATGGGATTCCCCATTACCCTCTCCAAAGTCCAAACCGAAAAGAGTGGATTTCCATTTCCAGCTTTGTCTCTGCGGTTCCTGATTCTCCACCCTTTCTCAAATTCCTGAAAGCTTTTCTCCCTTTCGCTGTTCTGGAATCAAGTTTTTATCTTTTCTTTTTGTTATCTATATATACGGGTTTTTCTCCATCATCCATCTCTCCGTAATCCTCGATTCTTCATCAACGCCTTATCATATCATTATTCACGGTTGCTGCAACCACTTGTTTGCGAAATTGATTTTGGGAGAATTCTAGTTTGGAGGTAAAACTAGTGAGAAACTATGAAGGTACACCCAGTGCAAAAGAAGAGAAACATAACATTCAGATATGAAATCAATTCTAATCTCTCAGACCCTCTTAGAGATAGGCTAATGGGGAGCACCCAGAAGAAGCTGCGGCGTCTCCCCCACATCTTCAGCAGGGTTTTGGAGCTGCCCTTCAAGTCCGACGCCGACGTGGCCGTCGAGGAGTCCTCCGACTGCTTCCGATTCGTTGCGGTCACAGACGGTATCGGCGATATTAGGGCACACACGGTTGAGATCCATCCTGGGGTTACCAAGATTGTGATTAGGGGCAGCGATGTTGTTGAATTGACTATGGATGAGCTCGAGCTCGATATGTGGAGGTTTAGGCTTCCGGCGACGACGCGGCCTGAGCTGGCCAGCGCGGTGTATGTGGACGGAGAGCTGGTTGTGACGGTGCCCAAATGTGTGGGGATGGAGGGTGCCGGCGGCGGTGGTGGGGAGCTGAGAGGTGGTGTTGGTGGCCGACTTGTGGTCGTACTGTAATGATTTTCTTGCCCATTACTGTTTAATTCAAAATGCAGTTCAGCTTAAGCCTTATTGATGGTATTTTAGTTTTTTTTTTTTTTTTTTTGGTATGCTTTTTCCGGGTTGAGAATCAATGAAGATATAGCTTGTTGTTGGTGCATGACATGTTTGGCTCCTGCCAAGGCATTGCTTAATTGATTTTGTTCTTCAGTGATTTCTAGGTTTTGAGTAGAATAATTTGTAGGTAGACAGGGGTTTTCATTCACGTGTTGCATTTGATTCTTAGACAAATAATGCGTTTAACCAAATCTATAATGCTTGTTTTCCACTTCTTGAGAAGACCCATCTCTGGAAAGTGGTCGAAGTGTATCTTAACATCCAAGAAGCAGAATTGGGTCCTTAACCAGAATTTGTCCTCTAATGACTTAATGGTTAAGAATATATGCTTCTGATGATAAACAACATTAAAAGAGTATGGTTTGTTGTGTAATCTATGGATTGTGTTTGATCTTTGTTTTATCTTTCATAAGCAATTCAAAGATGCTTTCTAGCATTTAAAGTAACTGCAAACTGATGATAAACAACATTATCTTACCAACCCTTTAGTCCTTCTTGTTATTGTATACTTTTATACTCATGACCTTTCATTTTGATTATGATCTTCTTTTCTCTCCCATTTTTTGTCCTAAATGACTTGATCATCCATAACCACCTTTTGACTATATTTTTTGCTTGTGATTCCTGTAACTTTGTTCTTAACTTTTATCTATGGACGATCCATATTTGTTGGACAAAAAGTGATTCTTGCTAACAATTTTCACCACCTGACCTTAAATTACTATGGATGTCCATTGTTTAACATGACTACATTTTGGTCTGCCGGGTGATCAGGATGATTCTTGTGCATGACTAACTCCTGTAACTGGCCATTTGAAATTGTAAGGTGTTTGAGATGGAACTTTGTGAAACTTGTTTGGGCATTGTACATTGATAAATTTTAGGTGATGTAAGTTCCAAGTTTTCCTTGAAATGGCTTGACCTGCTCAATGTTTTTTTCTTAATTGAAACACACACCCTTTGTTCCCCATCTTATTTAAACCTAAATCACTATTTTCTCACAATTAAATTTAGTGCCAGCGTTGTTACATTTCAAGTTTTTATGAATGGTGCTGCAGTTTATGTTATGGTATGGGTCTTAGGTACGAAAGTGAACCAAGCAATTCACCAAAACAGTAATATCAAAAACTAGGAAATGGGAATTAATTTCAGGCCTTGTTTTATGGATTGTTCTATTTTAGATTCAATTCACACTTCTCTGTAATGAACCTTAGCTGTCTGTATTAGACGTAATCCTGGTAAAATAGTATGTGACACCCAATAACCATATCTATCCATTTTATCTAATTAGGGAAGATGATGCTCTATTCGCTGAAACTAACAATGCTTCTGAAGTAAATAACCCAATTCTGGAAAATCAGTTTCTTCGAAAGTGTAAGTGGGACAATTGAAATCTAAATGTTGACATCTTTTTTTTTTCTTCTTTCTTTTTTTTCTCTCTTTGTTGATTAGTTTTCCTTGTATCATGGATTTTTTTCTTTTTCTTTCTTTTTGAAATGCGGGAGACAAAGGAAGAAAAGAGGGACTTTATTTTCTTTTCTTTTGGGTCATTTGACATCTTCCAACCTCCATATGTTTTGTCAAGTGAAAGATGAGTTTGTAAAATTATATGGCAAGGGTTTCAGATTCTTTGCAGAGAGTGGGGGCACCCGGGACTTTATTCCATCCAAAAGACTATTCCCAAATCCACTGCTGATGCTGCAGTCACCATGTGCTTTGTGCTTGTCATGTATATTTCCCTAGAAGACGTGATACGGACGGGATTGAGGTTCCTTGAGGGACTGGAATACTGGATTGGGGTGGGGTCTTAAAGTTCAGATACCCAGTTTGTCCGTGCTGGAGTAGTGAGGAAGTTCAAGACCTTGTTTGGTTCCCAGGGAGAAAAAAAAAGTAAAAATTGAATTTAATCTTGTCAATTGTTGTGTTTAATTGACTTAATTGTCTAAGTTGTTGTAAAATTGTAAACTAAAATCAACTACATTTCACTGAGACTTACGCTTAAAACATGAGAACGACAAACTGGTAACTCAGCAATTTTGAAATGAATGGAGAGGATTGGAAGAATGAAAAAGTGTGAAGTTATCTTGAAAACTTTTTCAAAAGATGGACCTACTTTCTAAAAATATCAAAAAAAAAATTGTATATACAAACTTATCCTTAAAAGGGTGAGTATAAAATTTAAATGCATTGATTTAAAATAAATCCCTGATTAGTGTGCATTGAAAGATCAATCAGAACTGGCAGGTATAGATAATCATATGTGCAAATAGCCCTCATCTTGATCCAAGAAGAGAAAAGTTTGTATACTCTTTGCTTGGAAAATTCGATCAAGGGCTTAAAGCGTCTGTTTTTCTCTCTCTAAGAAGGTCTAAACAACTCAAATGGTCCTCTCCTTTGCGAGTAGGGGAATGAGACACTTGTTAGTACTAGTGTCAAACTTTTTTGAGCTTTTGGAATAGACTTTTCAGGGCTTCCTTTCGTTTTGCTTTTCTTTTTCCTCTCGTACTAGAGGAGGGCACATCTATTCTTAAGTAAAGCAAATGATTTAATACGGTATTCCAATTTTTTGCTTTCCTTGCTTCAGAGAATTGATTCTCCGATTTGGTAATTCAACTCCTTCAGTGATAAACTTTGCTAACATCTGTGGGACCCGAATTTCTTGAGTTGAGGAACAAACGGTTGAATTTGTCAAGAAGTTTTTCGATGATAAATTTGACATTGTCCATACCTTTATCCCAAAGGAAAACCATTATGTCTTGATTTTCCAATAGAAATAAAATGTATAAAATAAATATATTAAGCTAAGCTAAGCGAAGCTAAGGATGCCACAGGACCAGTTCTATCAACCAAAATTTTTACCGGTGGCTGTGAATTACAACAAAATTCAACTACAGGTTCTCATGTGTATGATATCTCTCGGACTACAAATGGCTGTTATTTGAAACTCATACCAATTACCAGTCCCATGCATGAAGAAAACAAATATATTTACAAACATTTAACACAAACAACCAACGAATGCCAACAAACATGGTTGCTCAAGGGTTGGCATCAATCTTCAACTTCTAAAGTAAAGTGTTCCTTTAGTATTCCTTTAGGAGTTTTTCCAAAACCCTTGGCCACTTTTTCCATGTCTCTTAGTTTCTTCACCTCCTGTCTTATCCGATCTGATGTGTTAACAATAGCATCAAGTAAGGCAGATGTACTAGCTGATGATAAGCCTCTTGAGAGTTGGGACCTGCCTTCTTCAAGCTGCTTGTACAGAGTTAGAAGATGACTCTTTTGAGCATAAAGCCTTTCCTCTGCAATCTTGTATTCAGAGACCTGTGATTTTCTCAGTGCCTGGAGAACTTTATCAATCTCATCGTCAAGTCTTTGAGATTCAGACCCCTGGTTGGAAATTATGTGAACATCTGGAGTGGTTTGGGGATTTGCAACTTCAAGAGCATCCTTTCCATGAAATGATCCTGCTCCAATTGTAAAAATTCAAAAAAAATTTTTATTTAAAGTCAGATCAATACTCAAAATGGATAAAACTGATAATAATATCCAAGGCTCCAACTCACAAAGACATGCATGTGAGCGCACACATGCATAGGAAGAGAGTGAGAGCTCCAAGGCTCATAAAAACACACAGGGGGAGCAAATGCAAGTATCTCATAAACCTTTTTTATTTAAAAAAAAATGGGTTATAATGCTTGAATATCTAGTTAAGTTGCTGATGATGAAAAACAGAGAATGACAAGTGGTACTTGTGCATCATATGAAACTGGAACAACTCCAATTTGATTTCCATAACATTTGAATGCACAATTCTGTTCTCTTAGGAGAAAATGGCAAATCTTGGGAGGTATACTTTACCAGGTATGAATTAAAAAAAAATAAAATTATGAGCAATAATTTATTTAAAAAGAGCAGCAAAGCCCATGTAGATGATGCCAGGTATATGACAGGCCCCCAAGGATGAGGTGGCTAATGAGAAATGAATCAACAGGGTCACGATACTCATATAACTGGAATCCCCACCCTTGCTTCAAACTTAATAACTCTTCACAACTTCATTTGAATGTAACATCCAAAAGGACCCCAAACTGGAACTAGTATGTTTAACTTCCCAATAATAGGATGTGATAAAGAGAAAAATCACCTGCTGGAAGAGCCAAGGTGTCAACTTCCGCTTTCCAAATATCTTCAACAGCAGTCCCACTTTTAAGCTGAGTAATCATCAGATGGTTGTGTGGCTAGTTTTAGAAAATATAGAAAAGGAGAAAGGAAAAAAATTTCTAAGAGGAAAAGATATTTATCTATTCTGCAAGGATATCTTACCTTTGTCATGGCTAATTCAATTTGATTCAGCAACTTCTTTGCACTTGCTTTGCGGGAGCCACGTAAGATGCAAATGCCAACACCTAGAATCTTCTCAATATCATCACGAGAATCAACTGATTCACAGGTCTTTAAAAGCCTTGCAACATGTGAAACCAGATCTGTCCTCATATCACAACGCCGGCAATGGTACTCAGCATCCAACCCTATACTCCCTCCCACTGTCCCAGCCAGGTAAGATCGGAGAGCACAGTCCATGTGAGCAACATGACCACATATATAACCTTCACTCACTGGTGCTTCACATTTAATGAAACTATAGCTTGAGGCAATACTCTTGCAGCACAGAACACAAGAACAATCTCGACAGAACGAAGGTTCAGTGCAGCAAATATCACAATTCATTGCTAAATGCGTGTTCCTTGCTGCTAGTGCCAAACTGCTGCACAATCTATTTCCGGCCTTACAACCCCCAGTTTCCAACTGGGAATCAGGCCTGGATTGTGCTGCTACCTCTCTAGGACAGTCCTCTTCATGATCTACAGTATGGAAACATCAGTAAGCAAGATTTAAGAAGATATCATTAAATGAAAATTAAAAAAACCCTGATACCATAAATGACATTTATGACATCCACAGATAACAACCTCATAACACTTGAGAAAAGCAGTTCAATCATCCATCCTTCAGACAAAGGATTGACTTTTGATGAGCAAACCAATGCATTCTCAAATAATTTGTAGGTAAAAAGAATAGTATAGGGAAAAATGGGAGAAAAACATTAGGAAAACCATCTTTCCAACTTTGACAACATCAGGAAGAGATAGGGTAAAAAAATTCCAATCAAAGGTTATTGCTATGCTTTATTACTTCTTGCCATAATTACCTCCTTTATATGTGCTTTAAATCCAAATATGACACGAGAGCTTGTCTTTAATATTTGATTGAATGGGCATGAATCTCTTGAAATTATGAGACAGCATTTATAACTTACTAGTTCCATGATTTAGATAAAGTTTAAACCTTTCAGACTGTTTTAGAGGTTGGAGTGTATCAAAGAATTTAAGAGGGTTTTGGGAATGAATTTTCAGGACTTAGATTTTTTAGTTTTGGTTGGTTGATGGGATTATACCATGATAGTATTTGAAACAACAATTTCCCACAAGTCCTGTGAGCATAGGTTTTTAATTCCAATGACCTCTGACGGGGCTTACAATGTCGATGAAGTATTCTAAGTTCATATTTTAGGTGACGTAGTTAGAGGGAAAGGTAATCATTACAGGATCACTTCAAAGAGGCTTATTCAAGACACTGTAAGAAAAAGGTAAAAAACATCTAAAAGGCAACAATGTGAGAAGTGGGAGACGATGGCTATAAGTGCCACTAGATTTTGCCTCACCTATTAAGTATTATATGATGTGTCATGAGAGTTATGCAGTAGAACTCTGGAGAACCCGTAATTTCTCAAGAACAAGTAGTTTTTGCAGCAATTTCCTCGAGTATGAACAATAAGTAAAGGACATTTATATCTTGGATGTTCTAGGAGTAACAGGTTATTACAGGCTTCCGAATCCACTTGCCCAGTGCAAGGACAGGATCACTGGAGGGGGCAAACAAGGAAGGGAGAAATAAAGAGATAGATGTGGGAAGAGGAATGCAGAAGCTACAACCCACACATAACCAAATGAGGTGACCCAGAGTATTGTTGTCATCTCAAGTAAGTCATATAGAACCACAAATGATTATGATGATGGCAGAACATGAGCAGGCTTAGACTCTAGCCGCCAGTGAGTAGAGAAAAGAGGATAAGGATCAAGGACAATAACAATTTGCCATAGATTTGACGATATGGTTCCTTCTGCGCTAGTTTGTTTAGTGGTGACCCTCATTCTAAATAGGATGCTACTGCTGTCTACAAGAACAAATGAAAGGGGCTGTACTGGAAGAAATGAAGTCATTACACAGTAAAGGTACAAAAACCCATTTCTAACATATCTTTAAGAAGAAGAATCAAGAACAAAGGAGAATTCAAAACAAGATTAGTTGCTACGGGTTGGGTATGGCAAAAGTGCTGACTAAAATAAAGTTTTCTCCCCTTGATTAAATCACAAATCCATTCATGCAATATAAACCATGGTAGCTATGTTTGAACTTTTTCTGTAGCAGATTTGATGTGAAGACATCATTCTCATGCAGTGATCTGTAGCATGCATGTGTGTGTTCTGAGAAGCGTAGGGTTGCAGAGTGCTAAGGAAAGAAATATATGTTATGGACTGAAGAAACCATTTTGTGTAAGCTTTATCTGCAAGAAATTGGAAATGAAATTGATTCTTTTACAATAAGTATAGACTCTGGGCAAAAACAAGTATGATTGAATTTTGCCATTAAGAGTGTTGGAAACTCACTTAGTCAATCCTATTGATGACATGCTCAAATAGCAAAGAGCATAATGCTGGAAAATGAATTGGTAAATGCAAGTTTGAGTGCAGATATTGACATGATGTGTCATGTGGCACATAAGATCTTAGTACTGAAGTCAATATAACAAAGGAATGGGTAAATCATGGGTGACACAAATGCGAGACGTGCAGAATGTACTAAAGAGGTTCACTATTATAGTCTATGACATGTGCAGTATCAATTCACACTCCAAATGCAACTGAGCATGACAATCATTTGCTGACCATGGACTGTCTCGATCTATTTTGGCTCTGGAAGGTAGAACTTTGGATTAAATTGATATAACTGAGTACCAGGGAAATTTGTAGCTAGAGATCTTTGATTTACAAAAGCTGTCGACGAGAGGTTGAAGTTTGAAGAGGTAACCAATATCAACTAATCCTATTAGCAGATACTAGCTTCAGGAGATGGCTGCTGCCTATGGCAACATTCCAAGCTTACTTAAGTCTGACAAGGAGAAAACAAGATTGATTCATAGGAGAAGCTAACAAAACACACCTGTTCAGTGTGTCTGTCTCATAACTATACAAGATTGATATATCAAAAACTTTAGAATTATATTAAGGAATACAACATGATTCATCACTAAGAAATGAGTTCTACCAGTTGATGGCATGCAATGACCTTGCAAAGATAGAGGAGTCCTCGTATATTGAAGGTGTTCATTCTCATTTCAATATACTCTTAATTTGTTTGATCCTTTCTGTTTGAGGGGCACGTGTGACGAGCTAGAAAAAATAGTTAAATTGCAAGTCACGTGGCATCGTATAGGCTAGCCTATCAGGAAAAAAAAATGTGGCGTTGTATGGGCTAAAAAAATCAGTGGAAATCATAACAGCCTGACTCCACTGCCCTCACTCTTAAGTTGAAATCCCCCAAACCACAATGGAAAACTGCCAACAGGTGCTCAAGGTTCTTAGTTCCAGTTTCCCTGCATCTGGTTCTTGGGAAAAATCAAGGTTCCCAGTTCCATTTTCCTGACAGTGTTGATCAGCAAGAAAAGAATGTTATTCCATCAGTATCAGAAATTTTAGTGAAGATCCAGACAATAAAAAAAAGTCCTTTTTAAATATTTTTCATCATTTCCCATTACAACTTTCTTCTCCCTCCTTTCCTGACTCTGGTACACCACCAAAACCGTAAACAAGATCAAATCCACCAATTTTTTGTAATTAGAAGTCAGAAAGAAATTGTTATAAACTAATTTCAAATAGTGTTATCAAAGGCCAAGGGAAATGTCAAGGTGATAAGCCAATGCATGATAGAAAGTGTGAGTGTGTGTGCTCAAAGTTTTGATTAAAAAAAAAAACGGGGGGGGGGGGGGGGGGGGGGGGGGAGGGGGGGGGGGGGGGGGTGGTGGTGGAACTGAAGGTACTCTCACAGCTGATCAGAGTGCAGTTGATAGATAGGAATACGTAGTATACACACACATACATACATACTGAAAAATATAACATCATGTTCACCATCATTTAAAATCATAATCTTTAAATAAGTTTGTAATCAACTCTGGTGCGAAGTTGGTGTGGAAGGTATTTGAGAAAGGCATATTTTCAGTTAAGTCCTACAAGTTTTTGTGTTTTGAAGTTCCTTTGTCCTTCCCAGATATAGAGACTTCAGCTTCTAAGGTGTCATCCAAGGTTAGTTTCTTTGGTTGGGAACTAACTTGGGACAAAATATTCACGATTGACCATCTTATGAAAAGCAGGTGGACTTTGGTGAGTTGTTGCCTTTGCAAGTGACAAGAAGAATTGGCAGATCATGTTCTAATCCATTGTGATTGGTCATCAAGACTTTGGTCTTTGGTGTTTTCTATTTTGTGGGTGACATGGATCCTTCCAGAGAAAGTCTGTGATGTCCTTCATGGATGGAACGGTAGATTTATTGGGTAAAGAAGGCAATTGATTTGGAAGATAACCCTTTTATGCATGTTCTAGACAAGAAAGAAATAGAAGAGTCATTGACGGTTCTCAGAAATCTTTTTTGGCAGTTAAAGACTACTTTTAAGTCTTCACTTGCTTGGTCAAGCTGTTCTGAGACAGAAATCAACTACTCCTTACTTGATTTTGTAGATGGTTCGAGTATGGAGTAATCATAGGTTGCTTTAAGTTCTTTGTTTTAGCCTTGGAGCGTCTTGTATACCTTGTGTGCTAGGTAGCACCCCCTTTTTTGTGAGGTGCCTTTTAATACGTTTTATCCTTTGGCTTATCAGTAAAATTATGCATAATCAATATTCTCATTGACTCATATTGGTTAGCTTTTAAGTTTCAATTTCCAATTCTTTAATTTTCAAGGATTACTAGGCATCACCTTATAAAAAATTTATCCAACCCAATCATCTATATTGATCTTGGATATTGGAACTTTCTATATCAAGGCACTAACTTTTAAGCATAACTCTATCATCTCAGGTTCAGAAAGGCGTTTGATATCATGTCAGTATTTTGATTGAGGCAATTGCCTAGGTTCATATATTGATTGAAGCAATTGCCTAGCTTCTACATCTTTGACAACATCCTTCCTGGTTCTTCAGAAGATGATCACCCATTGCTTCATCTTGCCTGATAGCCAAGACAACCCAACAATCACCTGTGATAACCCTATTTCCAATATGCAACTCTTTGGCATGATCACAACCATCCAACATGTCGCTAAGGTTCACCTTCTGTCTTTAATAGACAAAACATAAGTTGAAAAACAAATATCATGATGTTATGTTGAAGCCTTTGCAAGTTACAAGGTGCAGTACACCACATATTCCTGGACTTCTGAAATGTTGCTATCAAGCTTCAAGAAAAGCATTTGTTAAACAGGTCTTAGTTATGCACCAGAACTAGGTTGAATTATCTGACCCTCTCACAGTAATAATCACTTATTTGAGAACCATTGCATCAATCTTAGCCCCATATATCCCATAACTCACACATCACAGTTAAAAGTGTGCTGCAAAACACATATGACACAAATACATAATAGCATGATGCCCCTTTCTTAAGTCCACAGTATGACTATGACAACAATGAGACATATTCTCACATATCCAAGCAAACACAAAAGATGTGAAATAAATCATCTATCAATTGGCACTATAAAGTTTTTGAAGTATCTTTTCAGACATCGGGTCAAAAGCGTTTGGGTACAGGATATGTGTCTGACATGCTTATTGGTTATGGTTGTACCCAAAAGGTGGTTGCCATGAAGACAAAGAAGGATGATGTCCTAGTTCAACTGCAAGTAATCTCAGGTTCACGTTGCACATTATAATTTTATTATACACTTCATGTGGACCAAGTCACAGGTATTGAATGTGAACAATTCGGAAATTAGCTCATTTAGCCATGTTCCTACGTCCTAAGATAATGGGGCTTAAAAAAAATCTGACATAGCGATGCCTAGAGACACACTTAACACAAATCAAGATAAAGAAACATGATAATACAAAATGAACACTAACCCACTTCAACCACTTTGATAGCATGCAAATTGTGGTTGGCTTTCAGAAAGCTGATTTCGCTAATTCAAACTATCCAAACAACTACAGAAACTAGTGAACTTGGCTCTACTATAAAAAGTTGTGTAACCTATCTGGAGCTTGAAACTTGGGCTCCATTGATCTAGAAGCCACACGGGCTAATTTCTGAGAGCCATTGTGGGACCTCAGCTACTCATGATATGCCAAGTCCTTGATACTGCCAGTCTGGTCAACAGTCTAGAGATCAAACAACTTCGCATACAGAAGCAAGTATGACCATCACCATTCATGGGAAAATATCATATATATAACAGAAATATCAAAGATAGTAACCCCACATAACTGAAGGTGAGATACTAAATGGATAAGATGTTATTTTTTTAAAATAACAAAAAAAAGAAGAACATTAAATTAAAACTGACCTTTTGTAGAAGATGTCTTTTTAAAGAGAACTCTCCAGCTGAAAGACCTAAAAAAGTTATCAATATCTGTATCAGGGAATTCCTTTCGGACGTGTTGTTCAAGGGCAACCTTGCTTGAAAAACTCTTTTTACTGAAACGGCTTGGAAGATACAAGTATCTATCCAAATGATAGCCAGAACCAGTGACTCTTCTCCCCACCTTCCATCTGCATACATCACCTGGACAGGGCCAGTCTATAGGAGCATATGGTAAACCTTGGCCTGATGCTTGAAGAGGAACTGGATAAAGATGAAGTCCATTGTCCTTTATCCCAGCTGTGCTCCCATTACTTTCATGAGGCTCAACCTCCATAGGCCCCTTTGTTATCTGAGTACTGATAGAGGATGCTAGACTGCACCCAATACCATTCAGATATCGTTAACAGTTAGCAATAAACATGGTATAATAATCTACCAATGCCACAAGTACAGACTGTTCTTAAAGATCCAAATCTCTTCAGTTCTCTTTTATATGGAATATTACATTGAAGATATAATTAGAGAGGCATATTGAAAAATAATATTCATTCTGAATAAAATAATTTTAGTTTTCTTATTTGGAAATTGAAGGAAATAAAAAGGAACATAGTAAATGATTAAATTCCTCAAAAAACAAACATGTGCCACCAATTGGATGAATCTAGTACAATTGATGAGTTGAACAGTCCTCAAGTTCATATATTCCCAATGAAAAGAAAAACACAAAACTTTCTAGATTTTTAGTACTCTTATTTGTAGAGAAACATTATTCTGCTTAGAAAAACTATATCACTTACCTAACTATATAATTCCAGCATTATTATTTCTAGAATATATATATTCCATCCATCATCCTCATCAATGATTTAAGACTTGCCATTTGACTGCTTAGATGGAACTGCATTGTTTGGCCAATTTTTAGGTTTCAATTACAAGGCACTTAACTCCATTGATGAATGATATTACATTTTCCCACTTTGCACATATGGTATATTTATTTAATATCATAGGTTTCTGAGAATGCTTATAGCTTGGATGTACTAAAGAGTCAACCACGGGTACATGAGTATCATAAGATTCACAAGATGCCCACTTAGGAAGGTTATAGAAAGTCCTCCACTCTCTTCCCCTCACCTCCACCAAATGCATCACGGTGTTGTTTTGAGGGCAAAGGCATAACCAACATATTAGAAGGTGGCAATGATCTCCTTACCCATTAACATGGTCAAATTCTTCATTGGGTTTTTCCAATTATACAAAATGTTCCTAATTTTCTATGTTGTGTTACAAATGAAAAAGAATGCGTACTTAATACAAAGCACATAAATATACCGGGGATGAAGTGTAAAGGACAACCAGTTTAAACTTAAACCATCAAAGGTTGCTAAAAATTACACTGCGCCTATTGAGGTTTCAAACATATCGCTAACACTCCCGAATGCAGTTTGTTGACTAACACAACTAATGGAAATGATGACATGATGAAATTACCCTTCGTCAAGACGTTGGCGCTTTGATGCCTTTCTCTCCCCTCCCTTGTTCTTCCCTCCTTCATCCCCCCTTCTTCCACCCATATATCCTAATCATAAATAAAACAGCAAACAGATATTTAATCAAAGTCAAATTTCAAACTACATGGTGACATAATTGTTATTCCAATTAAAAATAAATAAACCACCACCAGCAACCATGGAAATCTTCCTCAATCTTCCCAAAACTATGAAATTTGCAAAATTAAAAAATAAACCTTCAAAAAAACAAAAACAAACAAACAAACAAACCAACCTTCTCCCTAAGGAACCCCAAAAACCAAAAAAGTTTAAACCCATTGGATTCCATGGCTAAAACCCAGAGCTTCCTTATTCCTCAAATGGATAAAAGAAAAGAAAAAGAATATCCATAAAGGACGTGCAGAGCAAACATATTTATAAATGCATGCATGCATGTGTGCGTGCATGCACACACATACACATATATGTATATATATAATCTTCCTCAACCTTTCCAAAACGATCAAATTTCCAAAAAAAAAAAATAAACATTAGAAAAAAAAAAAAAATGAGGAAACCTTCTTCCTAAGGAACCTAAAAACCATTCAGTTTACACCCATTGGCTAAGACCCATGTTTTCCTTCCTCCTTAAATGGATTCATATAGCTAAAAGAAAAAAAAAAAAAAAAAAAATCATACTATATGCACGTGTGTGTATTAAAGGAAAATAAAAATAAACATTAAAGAAAAAAATCCTTCTTAAGTAACCCAAAACCAAAGGTTTCCATGGCTAAAACGCTTGCCTTCCTTTTTCCTCAAATGGATTTGTATAGCTAAAAAAAAAAAAGGAAAATAAAAAGCATCGTATTTTTTTTTTTTATAGACAACAAGATCATGTTTAAGAAACGCCAAAAAAGAGGGGTGCACCCTACATATACAAGCAGTATACACAGAAACAACCCAAGGCAAACCACAAACAAAAATGGTCTACACTAACAAGGCAAAGCTAACCACAATAAAGAGCATCTAGGAAATTCAACATAGAGGGGTTTTCCAACTCCAAATAATCCTTAGACCACTCAAAAAGCATCCGAATGAAGAAATCCTTTAATCTTTGGTCAAAAAGCTCTTCATCTTTGAAGGTCCTTCAGTTGAGCTCTTTCCAAATACACCAAAATAAGCAAATAGGAGCTAATCACCAAACTGCTCTGTTCTCCTTTTGACACCCTTTAACTTTCCACTACAAGAGGAGATTTCTCACTAAGCCTAGAAATACACGAACCAAACCAAAAAGAGCTAACAAAAAGGGTTCATAGCTCTCTTGTCTTGTCACAATTAATCAAAATGTGATCGGTTGATTCTTCACTGTCTTTACAAATATTACATCCACTGACCATTTGTCATCCCCTCTTCATTAAAGTATCTATAGTTAAGATCTTTCCCCAAACAACTTCCCAAACAAAAAAGCAAGTTTTGAGTGGAGCATGGGATCCCCAAATCTCCTTGCCAAGAAAAATTAAATTATTCTCCACCCTTCGAGAACAATAATATGACTTGACATTGAAAATTCCCCTCCTATCTTCTTTCCAAAATAAAGTGTCCTCATTTCTCACTCTTTTAACAAGTAAAGAAATCCTAAAAACCTACTCACCTCCTCTGCCTCTGATCTTGGAAGGGTCTTCTAAATTAAACTTTCCAATACCCCCCTCCTCCCCCTTCTCTTTCCGATAATTCTGCAGCTGTAGCATTTTTATTGGATGCTATCCTAAAACGAGTAAGGTAAACATCTTTTGGCTTAATGTCCCCCACTCAAATGTCCCACCAAAATCTTGTATGGCTACCATTTCCCATCTGGATAAAAGTTCTAACGCTAAACTATTCCCTCACTTTTCTAAAGTCCTTCCAAAGGCTCATCCTAAAGGAATTCCTTCTCCCTCTAATAGTCTAACCCCCTCCATCTCCTTGAATTTTCCACAAATGATCTTCCTCCACAAGCTCTCATGCTCAACAGAAAACTTTCATAACTATTTGCCAAGCAAGGCTTGATTGAGACAGTCCAGCCTTCTTAGCCCTAACCCTCCAAAAATTTTAGCCTTACACATATTTGGCCATTTTACCAAGTGAATCCTTATCCTATCTCCCAAATCTCCTGATAAAAAGTCTCTTTGAATTCTCTCTAATCTAATCCTCATTTTTCTAGGAATTACAAAGAGGGGCATAAAATAGATAGGGAGAGTTCAAAAAATGCTCCTAATAAGAACTAGTTTTCTTCCTTTGGATAGGTACTGTTTTTTCAAAGCAATCAATGTCCTTTTAAATCTCTCCGCAATCGAATCCTATGCACCACAACGCTTATGAGGGGTAAACCTAGATAAGAAGTAGGAACCTTTCCTACTTTGCTTCCAAAAAGAGAAGTTTCTCTATTAACATCCTCCGTCTCCCCCACGGGAATAATTTCACCTTTTTGCAAATTTATTTTCAAGCCTGACACCAATTCGAAACAAATGACCGTCCATTTCCAATATTTCAATTGATCTACATCATCCTCATAAAAGAAGGGTATCATCGGCAAACAAAAGGTGTGGAACTTGAGTCTCCAATGAACCTTCCTTGTTCGGCCTTTACAATTAAGCTGCTGAGGGCTTCCGTTACCAACACAAAGAGACAAGGTGAAATAAGGTCCCCCTGCCTCAAACCTCAAGAGATTGAGGAAAAAATTTGTGGGATTGCCATTAACAAGAACTGCTATTCTCATAGAGGAAATGCAAAACTGGTTCCAATACCTCCATTTGGGGCCAAAACCTATTTTTTCTAAGACTGAAAGAAGGAACTTCCAGCTTACATGATTGTAAGCCTTTTCTATATCCAGTTTGCAAACTAAGCCTGCACTAGAACTATGCTTCCTTAAATCAATAGCTTCATTTGCAATCAAAGCAGCATCCAACATTTATCTACCCCCAACAAAAGCATTCTTACTGTTTTATACCACCTTACCAACCACCCTTTTCAATCTATTATCTAGAACTTTTGCTACAAGTTTATAAAAACTCCCCAACAGGCTGATTGGAAAAGGCATAGTATATATGTCTAGCATAAAAGGAAAATTTACCAAAATTCAAACCTCTATGGTTATTTTTGCATTACCATTCTTATCCCTATGTGATCCATTGGATCTTGGAACAAAAGCCCTTTAATCTTAGACAAAATAAGTCTCAAATTCACCATAATTGATTGAAGTGGTTTCATGTTTGTTTTGATACATGTAGAGAGAGCATAACAAAAGGATTTTCTATGAGGAAAAGCTGACACAGATCAAAGGTTGAAGGAGATCTTCACTAAATTTCTTTTGCAGTGGTCAAAAGAATTACACATAGTTGGATTTCTCAAATAACCTTAATAATGGATAATTAGGTCTTTATGGTGGTTGTCCTATCTAGAAGTTTTTTTTTTTCTTCTTGAAGCCTTTTGTAAACCACCTATGTAAATAGGGTACACCCCTTTTTGTTAGCCGCTGCTTAATAATCTTTATTTGTCTATTAAAAAAACAATTGACTTAAGTTCTATTCTTCTAACCTTTTTTTATGAGTAAAGCAAGAGAATATTATAAACAAGAAAAATCAACAGAGTACCCCAAAGCACACAAGAAGTATACAACAAACTATTCTTTTAATTTGCAAAGTAGGGAAGCAAGAATATGGAAATTTTTGCTCTTAAAATCATTGAGTAAAGGTTTTCTTTCTTCTTTTTTTAAAAAAATAAAATAAAATAAAATAAAATCCTCCTTTATTTAACAAACATATACATTGCTTTCATTTGTTTTATTTTTATTTAATAGATCATCCATGGTTGTGTACAATGTATGAGCTTCAACCAGCCATAAGACTTTCTGGATGCTGCTTGTAGCTGTGGCTTTTTGAGGCCATCTCTCCAACCAGAGAGTAAGCTTGTGCAGCGGCTTTTCTGGAAGTGTGGCTGAACAACTCTATTTTCCTTTAATCTTTTTTGTAAGAGAAGGGTAAAAGTCAAAGGGCAATCTTAGCACATTGGAGAAATCTTTCGTTAATAGTGTTAATAAGAAAAGCTAACTTGGAAAATGGCATCATCGGCCAAGTTAGTTAGAGGATTGATCATGTTAGTTGACCAAAACCTTAAGGACTAGAGAAGGTGTCAACATAATTATCATAAGTCATTCAGATCTAAATATAATTTCCTAAACCAAATGTATGAACTATATTGTTGTATATGACATAGAAAAACACATTGTCACCGTTAGAGGATGGTTAAGAAGAATCGTACTCTGCTTCAAAGAGCATGAGAGGGATGTTGGCTTCGCCAGTGCCTGGGAGATGTGTCACCACCATCAGAAAGTTTTATAAAATACTCTATTTTTTTTTTTTTTACAATAGAAAAAAAAAATAAAAAAATAGGACTTAACTTGCTCTCCCAAATTCCAAGGATTCTCCCTGAATAAGTGGTTTCTGAACATGTGAGTTTCTCATATGGGATCACTGCAGTTTCCCCAACTCTCTCTCACTTCTTACTCCACTCTACTTCTACCTCAAATGTGGACGCCTCACCATCTAACATGGTTGCCTAACTCCAACTAAGAACCCCACACAGATAAATATTAAAGGTAAACGTAGAAATATATAACTAAGTCCAAGATAATAAATATTGAACAACAAATTAATGATGAATTCAACTTAACAAAATATGACATTTTAATGTATAGATCCATCAAAGAAGCCCACAAAAATAGGTCCACCAAAATCATATACAGGCATGACTATATATTTCTATGGACATGGACAAGTCCATACAGCATGTTCAGATTTCAACTTTCTAATTTCATCATTTTCCCAGCCCTCACTGACCACAATAGGAAAAGACCCGCTCAAAGAAGAAAACAGATTTCTTTTCTCTTAAAAAAGATGAAAATTTAAAATGGCATTAGATACTAAGCTCTATAAAGACAAAACTTTTATACAGAAACGAAAAAAGAAAATAAATTTCATTTCATATTTGAAAATAATTTTAGGAAAATGTTGTGATTGAATTTTTTTTCTTTAGAAATTGTAAAATTAATAAATTGCAGTAATATAAAAATATTCTTATATTAACACATGCTGTCAGATTGTGTGCATATATAGTTTCTGGGATTCACTAAACAAATAAAACAACCATTATTGGATCTCCGCAATCAATCTGAGAGAACTTGATTCTCTTTTCATCCAATCTGCATGCTTACTTAAATCCATAGAAGCTTCACCTGAGACCAACTCGGCTCGATAAAACCCGTTGTTGGAGGAGGTCGATCAGAGGTTCCAGCGCATCCACTCCAATTCAGAAGAAAATCATATTACCTGAGAAACGAAAAAGCCGATTCAGTTCATAGAAAGATAAAATAATAATAACAATAATAACAACAACAAGAACACTACGAGATTTTG
Source organism: Vitis riparia (assembly GCF_004353265.1). Classification (NCBI taxonomy): domain Eukaryota; kingdom Viridiplantae; phylum Streptophyta; class Magnoliopsida; order Vitales; family Vitaceae; genus Vitis; species Vitis riparia. The sequence continues at coordinate 4,974,107 of NC_048435.1, read as the reverse complement.
AATTATGAAACCTAGAAACAGTAATCAAAATCACTCAATCTTTGAAAGATAAATAAATAGCAAAGCATATTCTAGTATGGAGTGAGAAAATGCGAGTCCCCACAGAAGACCTGGCAGAGGAAACAATCCATGGCGAAATCCATGAGAGGCGAACATGAGAGAAAACCCTAGGAACCCAACGGCATTGGACGTGATACCGCGTTTAAAACTACCGAAACTATACGGAAACATGAAATGTCGATTCTACCCTGCCGCAGCATAATCCAGGTGGTCGTGATATCTGGAAGCGTACTGTACCATTTTCGCGCGTGAGATCATCTGCGATTTTAGAAGTATATTTTCAAAAATCATTTTTAATTAATGTGGAAATTCTATTAAAATTTAGGAGGGTGAAGCAATGTAAATATGAAATGAAAATTTATACTATAGATTTAAGATTGATATATATTTGATTCAATCCTTGAGAAATCGTTAATTTCATTCTATCTTTTCTAAAGTTTTGGCTAAATACATCTAATTCCCGTAATTTTGAAATTTCATCGTATATCTTATTTTGAGTGAGAGGAGAGGTGAATGAAAATAAAAACTAAAAATAATAAAAAAGATATTTGATGAAATTTCAAATTCATAAAAACTAAACATATTTAGTTGAAATCTTAAAAAAAAATTAATGAAATTAATTTTATATCATATGATTTCTTTTTTTGTAAAAAAACTATAATATTGAGAATGCTCGATTTACAATGATTTTAATTCGTCGGATGGTGTACAATACATTCAATAAATAGTTTAACAAAAAGAGGGCATTGTGCAAGTCCAATATCTAATAATTAATGTAGAATATTAATCTTTAAATGAAAATCAAACAAGTCTATAAACAGCTTTTTGCATTAAAATTTTATCGGATTTGACATCCCTTAAAAGATAAAACTTGAAACAATCTTAAATTTCTAAGAAAAACTTGAGTGAATTCAATTCTTTTATGAAATTGATATTCAAATGTGTTAGAAAATGTCACAAATTGTGGCTCGCTCGATACCCAATTTAGTATACATTTAAAATTTACAAGGGTTAAAGTATATCCCATAATATGTTACATTAATCCCTGCAATGAAGTTCAAAATTCATTTTCCTTACAAGATTCTCCATTTGATTGTGTTCTTTAAAATATATATATATAGGAAAAATAATAAATAATTTTATTCTATATTTTATCGACCAAATGTCATTTACTTTCTTGGATCTTAATTTTTTTTAATAATTTGAGATTCTATTTTTGTTGAGGCAATTCTTACTTGTTCATCAACAACTGATCGCTCCTGAAATATGTGATATTCAATAATAGCAGACAGGCCTCTTAATTAGCAAGCAGTGCATGAATGATAATTGCTTCAAATCATGTCATAGTACCTACTACAAGAACAGAGTCTACTACCGGGGGAGAATTAACTACATCATAAAACAAATTGGTCCCAGGATGGATCTATTTCTTCCCCAGAATTTTCCTTCATTCCAACATTCTTCAAAGAGAAAACCCTCTGAGAGGAGCAATTTTCGCAAGGATTTCGGCCTCTCGCTTCAAAGCATTTTTCTTCTTCTGCTCCCATTCTAGCTTTTTAGAGTTTGCAAGCTGAACCTCATGCACAACTTTGGGAAGAGAATCAGCTACCATTCTCTGAGTAGAGATCAACTTAGCTACTTCCTTATTTTTAATCTTGAGAGCAGTACTCAGCTCAGTTCGTCGGGATTGAAGTTTAGCAATTTGATCATCAATTTCTTCTAAGGTTGATAAGCTGGAATTTATATCAACCTGTAGCATGGCTATATCCTCCTTTGATGCATTGTATTCATTCCTTAGTGAAGTAGCCTTGTCCATGCTGGAAGTCAGGTTGGCAAAGAATTTGTTAACTTCCTCTATGATTTGCATGGTCTCCAAAAAATCCTTACCAGTAACTGGAATTTCTTCAATGAGCTTTAGTTTAGAAAGTTGATCAGCATTAAGGCTAGGATCCTTCTGAAGCTTGGATGACAGCAATGCAAGTTCTTTTAGGTCTTTGGAGGAAACCAAAAGATGGAAATCCATAGCAAGCAAGGAAGAAAGTTTTATTCGAGCCTCTGCAATTTCGTCTTCAAAAGCTTGATAATTATCAGTTGCAGGTGGGGATAATGGTGCTTCAGGAAGAGGCTGAGCCAGCATATCATCCAGAGAATCAACAAAGTTATCAAAATCTTCAGGAATCACTTTGTCTTCTGATCCTTGAGTGAGTTCTGTACGGGGCACATCACAGGAAACAGGGGAGTTGCAGTAAGCAACAAAACTACCTGCAGGAGAAATGGGAACTTGGTGGCTAGAAACTTGATCACACTCAAAATCAGTGGTACTTCTCAAATCCTGGTTTGTTGGATCACTTGTTTCTGATTCTTTGCTCAGGGAACACAAATCAATGATGCCTGTATCATCAGCATTGAATCGGGTAAACCATTTTGTAGACTGTCGAGTGTGTCGCTTATATATGGTTGTTACAGGCAATTTAGCTGCTCTCCTTTTTCTTCTGGGTAAGGTGAAAGGGGATTTTTTTCTCACTTCTTGGTCAACTTCCTTTCCTGGCTGAGGACATAACTCTAGAGTAATAGAACTAGGTGTCACTGCAACAAAGATAAGTACGCATGTTCAACACAGACCAGTTATTAAATCATCAGCATTTATCTGAAGGGGAAAATGAACATCAACAGTCAAAAGTAACAACTTTTCTTTCGGAAGTATAGGGCAAGCCAAAATCGACACTTCTATGGGCCTTTTGATAACAAGGGAGGTCCAAGAACGCTAGACATTCCAAATCTCGAACAACATAGGGGATTTGTGGGAGGAAGTGGTTAGATTTATTTAAAAAGAGTACCTCAGAAAGCAATGCTGTCCATCACTTGAGGCCTAAATTTTTCCCTAATCAGCAATATTTTGTTCCCTCAACTTGTCGTATAAGAGCAATTGGTTGTAGGCCATCAACAATTTTCACTATAAGTCATGGTAAGAATCAAGATGTTCCAATTCTCATTTAATGAAACTAAACCTAAGAATTTTGACATGCCTGGATGATTACATCTTTAAGCTAGAAGGTTCACCAACCTTCAACCACCTCTTTAGAATTTGTGGTGAAGCTAAAAGGTGGTGTCAGAGGAGACATTTTGAGAAGATATCTAGACTCAAAGCTTTTGAACCGTCGGGGAAGTTATGGTACTGGATCTATGTATTGCACTCGTAACATACAAATCAATCCTGTCAAAAGATTTTATAATGTTCACATAATAAAATAATTAAACTTAAATAATATTACATTTGCTTGTGTTCTTTAGATCTCAGCAGTAGACATATTTTCAACATGCAAACCACATACTTATCATATATATTTTTTTCTTTCCAATATTTTACCTCTGAATCATGCATTATGTATCTGTTGACACTTTACAAGGGTTCGCCTAAAAATCTCCAAGTTTTGCTCCTTATTCCATGATTTTTCCCAATTGATATTGGAATTCCAGTTGAGATTACAATGAACCTTGACCCTGGATACTTCAATCAATATTTGATACATAACCGTAGGCAGCATAGTGTCTTAACTATGTAGAAAAACCTGATGAAATTAAAAATCAATAAGAAGGAGAGACCACCTTAAAGTTTATGACAGACAAAGGTCACAGAATAGCATTCCCTGAAATGACTACACAAAGGAACTGTAGTTCCAATAGTTTGATATTGCATGCAAACTTATGGTTAGGGTCCATAAAATACTGCAAACTAGAAATAAATAGTGCAAAGAATCAGAAGCAAAACACAAGAAATTACACGGTTCATGAAATTACTAATTACCTCCATGTGAAGAGAGAGCTTCCACGATGAAGATTTCAAACCATACCCAAAAAAATGCAAAACATGGTTTTCAGATCTCAAACATATACACAACCTTACTAAAAGATTCATTGAAACATTTGCATAGGGAAGTGAACTATGTCCGTGTTTGATAGAAACATGTATACTCGGATCTTTCTACATGGGAGACCATGAAAACAAATTTCTTTGGGCCCAAAGCTGATAGAACCTATAATCATATTTAATAAAATTCAATTCATGAAAAAAGAAAAAAAAAAAGTGGCAACATGAAAGCAATTTGAGAAGAGCTTAAACATACCAACCATTGGCAACTAATATCCATACATAGGAGACCTAAAAACCACTTTTACGTCAATATCCCATGGTAAAACTCTTTAGCATTATGTGGGTATTTCCAACAAGCCACTCCAAGCTTTCTTTTATCCTTGGCAGGCTCAGAAAACCACTTTTAGATTCACAAGTTATGAAATAATGATAAGTTAGAAAAATTAGGCAAGCATCATGCTGTCATGGAATCTTTGCAGATAACATTTATTAGTTACAAGGTGAGCATAAATATAATTCAATTCACCAAACTCCTACAATGCTATTGCATGTGTTCAAGGAATGATCACTTTTTAGTATCTACAAAGATATGCTAGAACTCCTTACGGAGTTGCCAACTGGCACCTTCTCACAATAAAATGCTGTTATCATCTGTGGTACCTCAATACAGCATTAATCCAAGGCCAAGAATACTAATCTTTGCACATCCTCTAATTTAGACCTCTACGTTTAAATAGACACGAAGCATATCACACATAACGGTGATTTAAAACCCTTCCACAAAAAAATAAATCAATAAATAAAATGACAATTGAAAATAGTGTGAGAAACTCTCACTGTCCTTGTAAATACAGAATGCATATAATTAATCATCCAGTAAAATGGAGAACATGTAATGAATTGTAAGCTTTTTAAGGCAGTAGCTGACAATAGGATGACCTATATTAGCAACTCAATGAATAACATAAGTAACTATCCCAATCATCCATGCATTTTGGAGTTCCTATATAACCAATAAATGTGATTTAAGGCTTCAAGTCCATGAAATCACCAGTTCTACCAAAACTACAAAAGATTGAATTTCTTCCTCATTCCTATTCAAGAAAACACAATGTATATAAACATCAAGCAAAACAACATCAAATAAATAAAGCTTGTATATATCAAATCAAGAATATGTCATTCCTACAACAAAGATAAATGATCACCATCAAATCAAAGCTTACCTCTTTTTGGAGGGACCCTCCAACTGAATGATCCAAAAAACGCAGCAATGTTGATATTTGGGTCTTGCTTTTGAACATATCGTTTGAGCGAAAGCTTGCTTGAAAAACTCTCTCTCCTATGTGAGGAGTTTTGAAGACGCCTTGGAAGAAAAAGGTACCTATCCTGATAGAAGCCAGATTTGTTTACTCTCCTCCCCACCTTCCAGCTCCAAGTATCACCTGGATTTGGCCAATCTACGGGAGCATACGGCAGACCTTCACCAGAAGCAAGAGGAGAAACTGGACAGATATCAAGATCATTTTTCTTTATGCCAGATGTGAAACCATTAGTTTCATTGGGAATATCAGCCTCCATGGATTCGTTCTTTTGCTGAGAAGAGATTGAGGGAGGTGTACTGTACCTAATGCCATTTAGATGCATCAGCACTTGAAAGAAAACATATATAACCCATAAACACCACAAGTACAAAATATCTTGAATAATCCAGATCTTAAAAGTTCCTTTTCAAAGGGATTACATGATAAAAAAGGACTAATTGGATATTCTCTTTATTTTTCTGAACAGCAAAGTGAAGCTTACAAGTTCCTTTTCCTAAGGATTACATGATAAAAAAGGACTAATTGAAGATTCTCTTGATTTTTCTGAAAAGCAAAGTGAAGCTTACACATAGAATTTAAGGATCCCCATCTTCATAAGCTTCTTTGCTAAATATTTTAATGCTCCCCAAACAATGATATTCTTTCCTCATATAACCATGGTATCCAGCTGTGTCTGCTTGGAGAAATGAAAGAGCTTTTCTAACAATACCAATTCCTCTAATTATTTATAAGCAATATCGATGCAATGCTAAGGGCTACAACCCCATGTCAGGGTTTTAAGAACTAACACTTGATTTGTAGCCTAAATAAAGTTAATCAATATAACAATTGTTGGGTTACAATGCTTGACATAAGTGCAGCACACTAATGCATGTATAATAAACATCATAAAGTTCCTAAGATGCTAAAGGCAGAGGGTCAGCGTGACTTTTCTTGGACTGACAGACATGGCTAATTTGTATGTCCTCAAATTCTCCCAATCTCCCACATAGCCAATTCAGATGAAGATGGATTTTCTTCTGCTTCATGAGAACTTCACCATTTACTGCTCTGTCCTAAAGCAACCTGACATGAATGTCATTTATCAATTTTTATCTGATGAAACAGGTAAAATCCTTCTTAACCATGCCACTCACAAGAAAGACAGCAAAGAGTATGAAGTCATTGTCACAAAGTTGATGATGGGGAAGCAAAATCTGTCATCCATCTCTCTAGATTGGTGGGATTGGAACAGAGGAGTTCAAGGGTTTTTATGTTGGCCACATGAGGCAGAATCAGTTTACATCTGTTTTTGGCACAATTTACTCATTATCATGCGTCTATTCCTCTATTACACTTTGGTAAAAATTTCTACAAAATTTACTCCTTTTTGCGTTCATTTTTTGAGGAATCTCAAATTATTTTACTCTAATTATAACTAAATTCTTTTGATTTTATAAAGATTTTATTATTTGTGTTGTAGCTCCCTAATGATCGAGTGCCTAACATTGTGCTTCCCTCTGTTATAGTTCAGTAAAATTTCCCTTCTTTTCCTGCACTAGATGCATTTCACTGGAATGTTTAGAGACATAAAACATACCACTAAATCACAGTGAACATGGTTTTTCTACCTATCAATTGGGCTGAGAGAGCCAAGCGGGACTTCATCCTCCAAATTCCTGCAATTGGGCAAGACAATGATGACGTATCAGTAGCCAGAAAACAATTAATACTAAAAGTGGCTTTGGCAGGATTGTAAGAAGTAAAATGGGTTTCATTCAACAAACAAGACCTACAAATGAAATGGTTGATCTCTTCCAACAATCCAAATAATCCAGATTCAATTCGAACACATGCCAAGAGTAATCTGAGCCCCTCAGAAGTAGGTAAAGTCCAAAATTCAACCAACATGTAAACTATGCATTCTTCCCCTTCCCCTTCCCCTTTTCCTCGTCTCTTTCACACATCAGTGCCCCCACAAATTGAACAACCTCAAAGACTCGGTTTCTGATTTCATCATAAGGTTTGCAGATTTTTTTTCCTTAAATGAGCACTTCCCAAACACTTGAAAAACCTGAAACTTAGGATTACCTGCTTTAGTAAAAGAATTTACGGATTTTTTGTTTCCGAGAAAAAAGAATCCCCTTTCCCCTTTTTCCCTCGCCTGAAAAACCTCAAACCTTGAACTTCATTTTCCATCATTTTTGTTATCTGAGGTAAGAAACCAAAAGGGAGCTAAAAAAATGAAGCTTGAAACTCGAAAGATTACCTGACACAGAGGCCGTCTTCCGGATTCACAGTCTTCTTATCCATTGACATTCTCCACTGAGAAATCAAACAAGCAACAATAAAACTGAGATTGAATGAAAACTTGAAGAAATGAAGAAGAAACTGGGAGTTTCCAAGGGTTGAACAGAGCAACCTGACGCAAACCCAGTTCCAAGGACAAGTGCTTAAGCCCTCTTCTGCATGTTGAGCTCTTGGCAATCAGCGTCTGTACAAGACAGACGGTTTTGCCCCGCCCTGCGTGAGCTTCCAGTGGATCTCTTTTCAACGCGCTTTTTGGCGCGTGGTGTTCGATTCCTTCTTACCTCACCTTCCTCGGAATTCGCTAATAATGCTTCCATGTTGTCGACGAGGTCTTCATCGGAAAATACAATCTAAGAATCATATTTTGTCGGAAAAATTACAATCAATTCCGTCACGTTACCTATCCATTAATTTAAATTTTGTAGCTTTGTATTTTGATTTTATTTATTTTTACCTTAATTTTATTTATTATATTTGATTGTATTCTTTATTTCTTTATCCCATATCCAATGACATAATTTTCCTTTTTCCACTTTCAACTCCGAGGTGGAGAGTTTGATGGATACTATTTAAGAAATAAAAAAAATATGATTATGCAATTATCAACCATAAGCTCTACGGTAATCAAATATATTAAAATTAGTTAAAAAAAACTTATTCATTTTAAAATTATTTAATATTTTAAATAATGTGACCAAAATACTAAGAAAAATTATGACTTGATATAAAGAACAAAATCATGACAAAAAAAATATTATCAAGTACAAAGAATTTGGCTAAGATAAGAAAATATGACCAAGGTAATAATGTATAAGAATTATGACTAGAGTAGGAAGAATGTGATGTATGAAGAATGTAATTAGAGTAAAAAAAAAAATGTAAAATAAGATAGTAAAAATGTGACAAAAGTTCGAAAACATGGGTAGGGTAGAGAGTGTAATTAAAATATAAAAAATATAAGTTAGGTACAAAGAATATAATTAGGATAAGAAAAATATAGCTAAAGTATAAAAAATATGATTAAAGTACAAAGAATATGTCGGTGTTAAGTTATAAAAATTATGGTCTTAATAAAAAGAATGTGATTGGGGAATGAATAATGTGTTTAAGGTATGAAAAATATAGTTGAAGTGCCAAAAATATTATAAAAATATTGAGTTATGAAAATTGTAATTGGTATAAAAATAATATGAATGTGATTTGGGTATAAAAAAAAGTGAAGAGGATATGAAAAATATAATTAAGGTGTAATAATATGATTAGAGTATAATAAATATAATTAAAATATAAAAAATATTATTAAGATAAATACGTTTAGAGTACCAAAAATATGATTAACGCATCAAATATGATCAGTACTAAGAATTCATGGTTAGAATACTCATTTATGAAAATTGTAATTTAAGCATAGAGAATGTTATTAATATATATATATAAAAAGGTACTATAAAGATAGGTAGAATGGTAGTATAGTATAAACAATACGAATCAAAATGTTAAAATAGGGAAAGTATATATAAAATAAAAAATAAATAAAAACAGACTAATATTATATAATTTCTTATTCATGTATCTATATTTTGCATAAAATAAATAATATAGAATGTATTACATTTTGGTAAATATTAGATAAGATATATTTAATTTCCATTTATCTTCTTATCTTATTTGATTAGTTATTGATATAATTATTAATTTTTCTTCAAAATAACATTAACCAATTAAAAACAAGTTGTAAAATTTTTAGATTTATGGAATCCATATAATCTAAACTTCATTTCTTTTTACATTATTCTCTAATTTTACTTTAAAATGATAACATCAATTCGAAAAATATGTTCAATTTTATAGAATCAAAAGAAACCACTGTCTAGAATTGTGGAAACAAGCCATAGAAAATCAGGCATCAACACAAATTACAAGTCTTCGGCAATTCGACGTCATTCCTTTAGTCACTATCTAGAATCGAGGAAACAAGTAGTATAAAATTATGTTTGATAATGATTTTAAAAAACTTTTTTAATATTTATAATACTTGTATGATAAAATTTTTTAATTGTTAAAGAAGTTACAAGAGTTTCCTCCTATCTTCAGCTTGCAATATTTATTGGGGTCATCCACTTGATTTGTGTTCATGCCGCAAGGACTCGATCCATGTTGAATGCCATGTATGCTTGCGATAGGGAATGGTTAGGTCCTCCATCTCCATCTCGTTCTCATTTTTACTCTCATACCTGGAAGCTAGATAAAGATGTATAACGTCAATCAACTCAATTTTTTTTTTTTTAATCTTTGTTCATTACGTCTTATTCAGATGAATGTATAGGAGAAAAACTTTATTTTCCAAGATCATACTATCTCCAATGTTTTTAGAAAACATTTCTAATATAAAAAATGTTTTTAGAAAAAGTTATATGTTTGATAAAATTTAGAATGTATGATTCTCCAAAAAATATATTTAGGAAAAATATTTTCATTGAAAACACTTCCGTATTTTTGTTGTAACCCAAACAAAATGATTTAGTGGTCCTCAAGAAGTATAAATCATTTGTTTAATGCAATCATCTTTTTACTGCTTTAGTGTAAGATTTTCAACTCCACAAGGATTTCATCCTAAATTTGAGGGCAATCGTCCCGCAAAAAATGATGGTTTTTGCCACAATCACTTCTCCTGTCTCATGTTTTTAGAGTAGTACACTGTTTCACAAACTAGTCCAAAGCCCCAAGAAAGGAGAAGGAGCTTTGCCAAGTAGACAAACAGTTTGAAATCCTCATTCATTTAGATTTTCAGGCTAATATGACGAGTCTTAAGATTTTCAGGCGAAATCTGTAACTTTAGTTACCTGTCTGCACTGAGGATATATAAGCCTTTGCCGGAAAAGTTGGATGAACTTTAGATTTCCTTACTGTGATCAGTGGTTTCCTTGCTGGCAGTCTTCATGCATAATCATCAATTCTTCTGCAACCTACTTATAAGAAGTTCAAAGAGAATCATGACATTAAATAGCACCCTATCTTCCCATACTGGCCACATACTTCAGGAAAAAAAATGATGAAGTAAAGAAACAACAGAATTGAAAACCCAAGGAAAGTGGAAACTAGGAAAAGGGATTTGTGTTCCACTTAATGGAGTTGGTACTCTAGAAAGAAACTTTAATGGTGCATTTAGGGTCATGTTCAATGGCTTCCAAACTCCCTATAAACCTTGCCTTTCCATGGGACGCCGTAAGTGTGGAAATCAAGATTAATAGAAGGGCATGCTCATACCTGTTCGATGCTGCCATCCTCTATCTCCGTGTTGAAAGAAAGCAACATGCTTTCGTGGAGCAAATTTTCTAAATCTTCCACGCAAAGTGGTGCTGTGAAAAAAAGGGAAAAAAAAAAGATTAAAAGCTTCAAGCCAAATGTATGCAGAAGGACATGAATGAATAATGGAGGCAACCTTTGGACTCTGAGAACCAAGAGAAGATATCTGCGGCTAGTTGAAGAGACTTCTGATGAGAATCCCGGCCGCCCCACTGGTTTTGGATGGCCATTTGAAGACCGTTCCATTGAGACAAATGCCGTGAGATTCCATCCTGCAGACGACCACCTTGAGTGGATGCAACGACACCGTTTCTGTTGGTGGATTCCATTTGAAAAATTCTTCTGCTGCAGACTCTTCTCTTGGTTTGCTGTCCTCCCTCAGAGCGATTCAACCTTCTCTGAGAGAGCCGCAGAGAAACACAGGGAGAAATGGCAGAGAAACACAACTCAGCATTTTGTGGAAAAGAAAGAAGCCCCAAAATGGATGGTCGGACCAGAACCCCTCGGACAAGCCCACGCGTGCCGCAATAATAACCAGTACTATTCTCGGTAGGAATTAGGAAACCAGTTGAAACGATGTCGATTCTTTTTCTCCGTTTATTAAAACGATGAGTTGCAGGCTTTGCAACTCACAATGAAATTACGGTTTCACCGTTTTTGAGAAAGAGTTGAGTTTCCCGCCTTATCTGGTTATGGAAATGATATTAAAGTCAAAAAACGGCATTTGTTTTTGCCTTTCTTCCCATCTCTAGCTTCTATAATACTTCCAATGCTTTTAAAATCGAATCCATCGATTCACATGTTAATTAAAATTGATGATATCATAAATATATAATTTATATTAAAATAATTATAATAAATAAAAGTATAAATAAATAACTAAAAACTTTATAATATTTTATTATTTTATTTGTAATATTACTATATAAGTGGATAAGATGAAAATGCATGAAGATTTTTTATTTCATTAAAATATTTTAATTATAATATTTAATTATTAAACAATATCATATGTAAAAAAAGTCAAATATTTTTTCATATTATTCATATATTTTTAATTTCTATTATTTTGTTGTGGTTTATATATTCATTACAAATCAATCATATCTATGTACCACAAATAACTTATAAGAAGACACTTTACTTAATCATTCATAATTAATATATATTAAAGGTTTATATTAAATATATGTTAAACGTTTTGAAGCAGGGCGGCACGCTAATTTTCCCATTGATCTTTAATGAAAAAAAGAAAAAAAAAACTGTTTACAGCTGGTTTATGGGCTTAAGCAATCCTGGATGAAGTTGTAATATGTTATCTCTAATTGGAGGGATGACTTGTTTTGATCATGAAGATGAGTTTTCCATGATGAGTGTTCTAATGTATATGATTACACACTAAATAAGTTGTATGGTGAAACATGAAATTGATTATCAAGTAGTTATGGTTTCACCAAGTTTTGTGTTCCTTAATTCTCAACCTAAGAAAATATTGAGTTAGTGTCAATGTCTTTAATCTACAAATAAGACCCTGAGAGCCTCAAGTGGTCATATATTCTATGAATTGAAGTTAGAGGGTGTTTGGTAAAATTTAATATTTATTACTTAATGTCTTAAGTTAAATTATTCTTAAGTTGGTTAACTTTAAACTTGTTATTTAATTTTTACTTTAAGTATTAAGGTTATTTGATAAAACTAATCTAAAATTTATCTTGAATCGTCAAATTAACATATTTACCCTATTTAATTTTCATTAATATTTACTTTGACTAATCTTAAGTAGTAAATTTTTTTGTTAAACATGTATTGTAAATGTATAAGATAATTAAAAAAAATTACTATAAAAGATGAGTTGTGAATATGGACTTGCAAATTGCATAATATTCCCACTAAATATGCACACATGAGGTGAAATAGATTTGAAATTAATAATAAGTAAATTGTTTTGACTTAATATTTAAAGTTATTTTTTTAGTTTAAGTTATGATATTAAGCTATTTTTTTCTAAATATGTTTAATCTACTTAATGACTTAAATTAAATTATTAAATTATATTAAATATGGGTGATAATTTGTGTTAGTGGGTCGTGTTCGTATCATGTTAAAGTCTAAGTATTCTATCAAATAGATCAACCAAAACCCAACATGAATAATAATCATGTCAAAAACATGAACTTAAATACTATCTAATTATGAAACAAGTAACACATCATGTAACCTATTTAATAATTAGATCATCCTATTTAATAATCAGGTTGAGTTAAGCCTATTATATATCTATATGATAATGTCTCAACCAAACATGTTTATGATTCAATTGCCTATTTATTTAAAAATAATAATTTAAAATAAGTTAAATGTGAGTTAAATAATAAGAAAGATTAATTAAATGGGTTAATTCAAGTCAAATTCGAATTATGCAAGTTGACAAAAAACGACCTATTTATTAAACGAATTATGTAAGTCAACATAAATTTGACCCAAACTCATTTATATTCAATCCAAATTTGTGGAAAGCATGTTGAATTCAAGTCATGTTAGTGAATCATATCAAGTTTTGTCACTCCTAATATTAAGTCATTAAATTGATTTATCAATCACCCTATTAGTCTTCTTTAAACTTAATTTGTTATACTAAGCAACATTACGCAATACAAAAGTTAGAAATGAATATAGAAGCAACTTTGAGAGAGTTGGAAAAAAAGTAGTATAAATAAACGAGACTTATCATTTATTTATATGTATGATTTCAAGCAATGTATATATACTAGAGTTTTCTAAGCCTATGTAAACTCTAGTTAGTGATGGTATAAATAAATTTGCTTAGTGATAAAAGGCAACATTAACTAATTGGTAACTAATTCTCTAACCATCTTAATAGAAGGCTAAACACTCTAAATTTGAACATTTTCTAAGAATATCCACATCAACCCATCAATTCAATTAATACTTTTTATTTCCTCCTACAAATTGAACCGGAGAAACAATTTTTAGAGGTTGTTTTATAAATGAAATTAATGACTTAATATTGCAACTTAAAGTTAAAAATAACTTTAATTATTAAGTGACAATAATTCAATTATTCTCAATTTCAAACATTTTTTATTTCATTTGCCTATATCCATAAGATATTTAGTAAGTCAATTTAATGACTTAATATAATTTCATTTAAATCAGTAATTAAAATTAAACATGTTTGACAAAATAACTTAATATTATATGTTGAAATTAATTTTTTATTTAAAGTCAAAATAGTTAATTTATTCTCAATCTCAAAATTTTATTAACTCATTTGTACGAGTCAAGTGAGAGTATATTTTACAATTATAACTCCACCTTCATGATTATTTTTTTATTATAAATGTTTTGTGATTATCTTATATATTTATAATGCTTTAAATACAAATGTTAACAAATACATTTATTCATTAAGATTAAAAAAATAAATATTAATTAAAATTATAAAAATAAATACATAAATTTAATTATTTAGAATAGATTTTAAATTAACTTTACCAAACAATTTTAATATTTAAAACCAACATTTTAAGAATAATTTAACTTAAAGTCATTAAGTAAAAATATTAAATTTTGCCATAAAAATATTTTTACAATCATTATTCTACATTTACCATTATTTAATCTATCTTCAATACTTTAAATATAATCTTTTAATAACTAAATTTATTCCTTAACATTAATAAAAATAAATATTTATTTTAAAATTAATGAAGCTAAATATTAGTTAAAATTAATAAATATAAATATTTTAATTTGATTTTTAAAAATAATCTTTAACTTAGAATAAATTTTTTTTAAGGAAATAATTTTTCTTAATACTCAATTTAAATAATTAAGCAATAAAACCCCCCTAATTAAACCCCGTGGTTTTTCAAACGACATTGCGGAAGCGGGTTATGCTTATCGTTGTTTGAAAATCGGGGAGAGGAAGATTTCGTGCATATGTCAATCTTCCTCTTCTTCATGCTGCAACCCCCTCGCCAAGATCAATGAAGACTTTGATCACCGTCAATGCCTTTTCTCAGCCCCAACTCGCTCGCCTCCCTAGTGGAATCGGCCGTGTCAACTCAATGCTCCCGCTTAGGCAGAGCTGCCCATGCTCAGATCATCAAGACCCTCGACAACCCCCTCCCTTCTTTCATTTACAATCACCTTGTCAACATGTATTCCAAACTCGACCTTCCCAACTCAGCCCAACTCCTCCTCTCACTCACCCCCAACCGCTCCGTTGTCACCTGGACCGCTCTCATCGCCGGCTCCGTCCAAAACGGTCGTTTCACCTCTGCCCTCGTTCACTTCTCTAACATGCGCCGTGACTCCATCCAACCCAATGACTTCACCTTCCCCTGTGCCTTCAAGGCTTCCGGCTCGCTTCGTTCTCCTCTCGTCGGGAAACAGGTCCATGCATTGGCGGTCAAGGCCGGTCAGATAAGCGATGTTTTTGTTGGATGTAGTGCTTTTGATATGTACTCCAAAGCGGGCCTCACAGAGGAGGCTAGGAAGATGTTCGATGAAATGCCTGAAAGAAATATTGCGACGTGGAACGCGTATTTATCTAATTCAGTGCTCGAGGGCCGGTATGACGATGCGCTTACTGCATTCATTGAGTTTCGGCATGAGGGTTGGGAACCCAACTCGATAACGTTTTGCGCTTTTCTCAATGCGTGTGCTGGAGCCTCGTATTTGAGGCTTGGGCGTCAGTTACATGGGTTTGTGCTTCAAAGTGGATTTGAGGCGGATGTATCGGTGGCTAATGGACTCATTGATTTTTATGGGAAGTGTCATCGGGTTGGATGCTCGGAAATTATATTCAGTGGCATTTCTAAGCCAAATGATGTTTCTTGGTGCTCAATGATAGTATCAAATGTGCAAAATGATGAGGAAGAGAAGGCCTGTTTGGTCTTCTTGAGGGCTAGGAAAGAAGGCATTGAGCCAACAGATTTCATGGTTTCAAGTGTTCTTAGTGCTTGTGCTGGCCTTTCAGTGCTTGAAGTGGGAAAGTCAGTTCATACGCTTGCTGTGAAGGCTTGTGTTGTGGGCAATATTTTTGTGGGCAGCGCACTTGTTGATATGTATGGAAAATGTGGAAGCATTGAGGATGCCGAGAGGGCATTTGATGAGATGCCTGAGAGGAATTTAGTTACTTGGAATGCAATGATAGGTGGGTACGCACACCAAGGGCAAGCTGACATGGCTGTCACATTGTTCGACGAAATGACATGTGGCAGTCACAGGGTTGCACCTAATTATGTTACATTTGTGTGTGTTTTATCAGCATGCAGCAGGGCTGGGTCAGTGAATGTGGGCATGGAAATTTTTGAGTCAATGAGAGGAAGATATGGAATTGAACCAGGAGCAGAGCATTATGCATGTGTTGTGGACCTGCTTGGGAGAGCAGGAATGGTAGAGCAAGCCTATCAGTTTATAAAGAAAATGCCAATTCGACCAACAGTTTCAGTTTGGGGGGCTCTTTTAGGAGCTTCTAAAATGTTTGGGAAGTCAGAATTGGGAAAGGTTGCCGCCGATAACTTATTTGAACTAGACCCACTAGACTCTGGCAACCATGTTCTGCTTTCAAATATGTTTGCAGCTGCTGGCAGGTATTAGCATTATTTGAAAACAATGCTTCACGTATCTTTTCAAAGTAACTTTCTCGAGGTCTCAGTTTCATTTACACCTACATGAAATTCCTTTGATATTCTGCTCTAGAACAGAAGATGCTTCTCTTTTAAATTTCTACAAATAATTATGATCCAGCATCATCCTGCACAACCATAGCGTTAATCTAGGAACTTGGGAGGCATGTGCTGCACAATAGTTAATTCATTATGAATTCAGTGAGCCCAGAAGGGGTATTGCTGATTTCATCAGCCATCTAGGTTTGTTCACCAAATAAGTCATGATTTTAGGCCTTACTGGAAGAGTCCCTGTTCTATTCATATGCAGCACATCAACTTCACAAGTACAAGCATGAATGCTACTGTTCAACAAAAAGAAATAAATAATGAAAAGGAAAAAGAGAAAGAATGGTTATGTTCTGATCTGTTTTTCTAATTTTAAATGCTTGGTTTAGTAAAAGTTCCACATAAATCCCATGTGCCTGGGTTGTGGCCTTTAGGTATTCTTTTAATTAATTTTCATATTGCCTCTTGCTCATCTGAAAAAAGAGGCGGCTGTATTTTTTCTTGTTAACTAATTGTTCTAGGAAATAAATGCAGGTGGGAAGAAGCCACACTTGTGAGAAAGGAGATGAAGGATGTCGGGATCAAAAAGGGTGCAGGATGCAGTTGGATCACTGCAGGGAATGCAGTCCATGTCTTCCAAGCAAAGGATACTTCCCATGAGAGAAACTCAGAGATTCAGGCAATGCTGGCAAAGCTGAGGGGGGAAATGGAGGCAGCTGGCTATATACCCGATACCAGTTTTGCTCTGTTTGATCTAGAAGAAGAAGAGAAAGCGATGGAAGTTTGGTACCACAGTGAAAAGATTGCCCTTGCTTTTGGCCTCATCTCTATTCCTGCTGGAGTACCCATAAGGATCACCAAAAATCTTAGAATTTGTGGAGATTGTCATAGTGCCATTAAGTTCATTTCCGGCATTGTTGGTAGAGAAATTATTGTGAGAGATAATAATCTATTCCATCGCTTCAGGGATAATCAGTGCTCTTGTAGGGATTATTGGTGATGAACTGAAATTTTTTACAGTTCTTCACGAATTGGAGAGCTTTCCAACAAAAAATAGTGTTGTTTTTTGAAGATAAATTTATGGAGGAATACACATTTATATCGAATTAGCCCGGAAAGTGTGCTCTTCACTGTTGACTGATAATATTTGCAGCTTCAGATTCAATTTCTATTCCCACAAATGCCAGTAGGCTGGACATCACAATCAGGCATTATACATTTGAAATATTTCTAAATCCTTTTGGCTATATGTTGTGACAAGAAAAATAAGAGAATGATGATTTCTCATTGAACAAAATAATTGGTACACAACTATTCCAGGAAAAAACTAATTTAGAAAAGTCAAACCTATAAATCCCATGATTGAATAGATTATTTTCCTAACTAAATATATACACATTGATTTGTCAATTAGATTATAACAATTGTACAATTCAACACTCCCCCTCAAGTTAGAGAATAGATGTTTTCCAATCTTAGTTTGGAAATAATTCCATCAAAAGTAGCACCATTGAGTCCTTTGATTAGAACATCTGCTAGTTGACTCCCTGAGGGCACATAAGGCATACAAGTCAAACCTCCTTCAAGCTTTTCCTTGATAAAGTGTTTGTCAATCTCGATATGCTTCGTCCTTTTGTGTTGTACTAGATTATGAGCAATGTTTATTGCTAACTTATTATCATAGTACAACTTCATAGGACCTTCCCACTTGATTCTCAAATCATCTAGGATGATATTCAACCACAATAATTCACACACTCCTTGGGTCATTGCCCTAAACTCTGATTCAATACTAGACCTTGCCACCACATTCTGCTTTTTTACTTCTCCATGTTATCAAATTTCCACTAAGAAACGTGCAATAACCAAACGTTGATCTCCTATCCACTGATGAACCGACATAATCTGCATCTGTGTAGGCTTCTAGTGTGAGTTCATTATTCCTTTTGAATAGAACACCCTTTCCTGGACTATCTTTTAGGTAATGTAACACATAATAAGTAGCTTGAAGATGTGTCTCCCTCGGATCATGCATGAACTAACTAATCATGCTTACTGGGTATGCTATATTTGGCCATGTATGAACAAGATAACTGAGTTTTCCTATCAATCTCTAATACATTTCTTTATCAACAACTAGTTCTTTTTTTGCTTTCCCTAATTTCTGGTTTGGCTCAATTGGTGTAGTTGTTAGTTTACAACCCAAGTTTTCCTATTTCTTTCAAGAGATTTGTCACATGCTTTTGTTGTGAGATAAAAATTCCATGTCTTGAGTATGAGACTTCAATTCGAAGGAAATATTTTAGTCTTTCAAGTTCCTTAATTTCAAATTCTTTGATCAAACATTGTTTCAGATCTTGTTTCTCCTTCTCGTCATTTCCCACAACAATAATATCATCAACATATACTAGGAGGGTTACCATTCCCCCTGTGGCCGAATGTTTGATGAAAAGAGTATGATCTCCTTGGCTCTGTCTATACCCTATTGTTTTCATCACTCTAGCAAATCTCCCAAACCAAGCTTTGGGCGATTGTTTCAACCCGTATAGGGCCTTTCTCAATCTACACACCTTATTAACTGTTTCATTTTTTCAAATCCTGGTGGAATGATCATATAAATTTCTTATTCTAGGTTGTCGTGCAAGAAAGCATTCTTCACATCATATTGTTGAAGTTGCCAATTAAAATAAGCTATGAGAGATAACAAGATTCTCATAGTGTTCATTTTTTCCAGATGAGCAAATGTCTCCTGATAATCAACTCCATATGTTTGAGTGTATCTCTTAGCAACAAATCTTGCTTTATATATTTCAAGAGAACCATCAACCATGCATTTCAAAGTGAAAACCCATTTGCAACCCACTAAGTTCTTCCCTTTTGGCTTATCCACAATCTCCTATGTTTTATTATTTTCCAATGCATCCATTTCCTCTCTCATAGCATTCCTCCACTCTCTTTGTGATAATGCCTCATATAAAGTGTTTGGAACAAAAATAGTGTTTAGACTCACAATAAAATTTCTATGTTAGGGAGACAAACATTTGAGTGACACATAATGGGATATTAAATATAAAGGTCACTTTGTGCATTCTCTGGTACCTTTTCGAAGAGCAATAGAAAGATTTAAATCCCTATTTAGTGTTTCAACAGATTGTATATGCAAAGATGGATCAGAACTTACCATGTCTTCATTAGTAGGGCTTGGGATGTCATTTTGAGCTTGTGTCAGGTCTGGAATAGTTGTTTTTCTTGAGTACACCTGGAGAAATAGCATAGAGTCATAAATATGGATAAAAGTTGGAGTAACTACTGGTTTTGACACATGTTCTGGAGCTAGCATAGATTCAGGTACTCAGATAGACTCAATGAAGGTTGGAACATTCTGTTTTTGAGTAAAAGGAGATGAAATTGAGATCACCACAATCTTTTTCTTTCATGAGTGAAGTCTCCCCTCGAAGATAAGACTACATGAAGTATGGTTTGTTTTCAGCAAATGTGACATTGGTAGATATATAAAATTTTCTAGAGGAGGGATGATAACACGTATACCTTTTTTGTGTAGATGAATAGCCAAGAAACACACATTTGATTGCTTTGGGGTCTAATTTTCCTCTATTTTGACTATGAACATGGACAAAAGAAGTACAACCAAATACTCTGGGTATGATGCTGCTTGATGTTCTGACATGTGGATATAATTTTGCAAGGATTTCCAAGGGAGTCTTGAAATATAATATTTGTGAGGGTAGTCTATTGATCATGTAAGTGGCAATAAGAACAACCTCTCCCCAATAAGATTTAGGAACATCCCCCTGAAATAACAATGCTCGAGTAGTGTATAGTAGATGACTATTTTTCCTTTTAGTGACCCTGTTTTGTTGTAGTGTGTTTACGCAGGATGATTCATGAATAATGCCTTCTTTTTGGAAGTAGGATGTCAAAATTTGGTTGAAGTAATGTCTTGCATTGTTAGACCTAAATATTTTAATTTTTACCCCAAATTGGTTTTGAATCATGGAATGAAAGTTAGAGACAACACTATTTACATCAGATTTTTGTTTGATTAAGAATATCCAAGTTACCCTGGTACAATCATCAATTAGAGAAACAAATTAATGAGACCTGGAAATATTTGGAATTGTGAATGGTCCTAAAAAGTCACTCAGACGAGGTTAACTCAAATGAAATGACAGGAGATCTTAATCAAATATTTTTTCCTTGTGGTTCATAGTGACATTAGAAAAAACACCCAAGAGGAGAGGTGAATTGGGTTTATAAAAAAAATTCAAACACAACAAATTCAAACAAAGCAAGCATAAAACTAAATAGATAAGGTTAAAAAAAGCAAAATCAGATTTTATAGTAGTTCAGTGCCCCTTGCCTACGTCCACTCTCCTCAAGCTCCTAACTGAGTGAGGGTTCTACTATACTTGAAGTTTCAACCAAGCTTCCAACACTTTTACACTTGGATTTCAGCTCTAATGGGCTCTTGTACAATCCTTTTAAGTATTTCCTCACTTAAAACTTTTAACACTCAAATAATAAGCTTAAATCTCTCAATCTAGTTCAATAAGGGCTCAAATACAACTCAAATGTTAGGATGAATCATAATGGTGCACTAATAAATATACAAATGAAGATTTAATGCACCAAGGAAAGAATGAGAGCTTTTGAGGTAAGAACAAGCAGACAAACAAATAAATATAGGTGTTCTCTTACTTATAAATGAAGTGGAACTCTCAATTTATAGGTTTTTACCATTATGAGCCAAAAATGCCAAAAGTAGCCTCAATCGGTCGAGTTGGAGGTCAACTGATTGACTAGCTATTAGGTAATAAATGCATGACAAGTGACCGTTAGGCCTTGACCGGACCTCGACCGGGAAGACATATCCCCCGATCGGGAATGCAAGGCTATTGGAAAAGAGATATGATTTTTGCATCTCTCAACCAAACCTCGACCGAGAAGATGTAACCGATCAACCTATATCTTAGTTGGTTGAGCCAATTGGCTAGTACCTTAACTGGTTCACCAATTTTGGCTCAAAAACCTATATTTTTTTTGGTTATTTTCTTTTCTAACACTTATACAAGGTCTTTAGATAAATTAATATGTCAATTTTGAAACAATTTGTCTAAGGTTCATTTGATAAAACTCGGGTTTAGATGGAAATGTAACTTTAATGCATAAATTGAGTTTTTAAAAATGCATGAAAAGATATAAAAATTCTAAGTGCACCCATGCATTCATCTTACATATGTTTCCTATAATTAAAGGTCTTTCAATTGTCTTGATCTTGCATCCATTGAGTTCTTTGATGAATTTCCAAACTAACACTAGAAATTCTTTATAATTCAAACCAATTAACAACTTAAGATTTGTTATCATCAAAACGTGATTAAGAGAACCCTTAGGCTAACATATTAGACACAAAAATGGGGTCCAACCTAAAAGACAAGACATCATACATATATTTGACCTTACTATACCGAACAATGAAGAGATGTATAAATGTGTATTTCTTGTTGGTGCTGGCTAATGATAATCTTTTTGGATAGAATCCAAGACGACCACCTTCGTTTTGTCCTGCATAAAAGAATGTCTGGAAATGGGTCCAAGTACATGACCAAAATTCTCTATTGTACCAAAATACTTAGCCTTTTTATGTAGTAACCCTGGTCAAGAAAAACTAGAGAAATAGTCACTACGACTTTTGTAGTATTCCGGGTATCGTCCTCAAGGACTGGCTTATGAAAATTGTCAATACTAGAATAAATGAATTGTTTTTGTTTAAATCCTAAAGTAAAAAACAATATGTGAATAATGTGAAACTAAGTAAAAGAAATTAAATTAATAAAAAATGAATACTGATTTTAAATTCAATTGATTCAAGTTTGGGGTTTTCCACAATCCAACTTAGGGTATAGAAATTAGAGAAAACAAAGGTCTTTTAAGTAATATGATCTTAGGGTTTTGGGATCCTTGGCCGCTCGCGATCAAGTTGAGTTCTATAACTCAAAATTGCATCAGAAAACCTAATTTTTCCTTTTTAAAACAAATTCCTAAAACCATAAAATGAATGAGATTGATTACCAATTTAAGATTTGGCTTTTTAACCCTTCCTACTCCTTATAGCTTTGTTTAGGGATAAATAACGGTAGGGAAAACGAGGATAATTAATGATCAAGAATTACCAAGAATCACTAGTATCAGGTAATAACCTACCGTATCATTCCCTAAACGAACTCACAAGGATAGGATAAAAAAAAAATGATAAATTGTCACCCAACCAATAATTAATCTCATTGTTATAATAATTTACCCATTGTCCCTATAGGTTTCCTATCCCTTAGGTTTTCATGCTTAAAGCCCCAAGTTGGCTCTTAGCCTCTCATGGGGGTGATGTCACATTCTCAATCCATAATAGGGTAAAAATCCATAATTTGAATAAAAAGAAACTAAAAACAATATATTTAATAAAGAAGAAAAAGAAAACAAACCAAAGTTCTCGTTTTCTTCCACCTTCAATGTCAAAAACTCTGGAAAAAGATCCAAGATCCCTAAAACCTAGAATTGAGAGAGTTTATATAATATCATCAATTACCTAACATGTGACACACTCTCATTGGCCACTTATTACAAAATAATTTCCTTTAAATGATTAAAAAATAATAAAATGGTGATTTCTAGTCGTGTGGGGTCCACCTAGGGTGGATGGAGTGCTCTAGATGCAATTCCCGAGGTAAAGGAGGCGGAACATCAAAATGGTAGTAGGTGAATTCGAAATTGGTGTCATTTTGAAGTGGATTTCGAATTCATAAGTTGAATTTCGAAATCATTTCAAAATGACCCTCCAACTTGGTGCAGTTGTCTTCAAATGACCATAACTTCTTCATTTTAGTTCCGATTTGCACACTGTTTAAAGCGTTAGACTCTTGACTTCCCGAGCTTCGAAACGATATATAGTATGTATATAATGGGCTCCAAAAAATGCTCTAAATTTGTCCTCAAAGTCAGAGTATATAATGTCATCAGATTTTTGAGTTCTAAATTTCCATGCAGCTGAATCTTGTTTCATGCCTCATTTCCTATGCTTTCTTGCCTTCTTTCTTACTCCATAATGGTCATTTCTTATCTTTCAAACTCATGATATCCTCGTCTTGTCTTTGCTTACGTTCCATGAGTCTTGACTCACTTATTTCCTCATTTAGCTATTTCTTAATCTTTCAAAATCTAAAGTCATTCAATTTGCATCATTTTCTTCCCTTGATCCTGAGATATGTCTCCAAAGTACAAATTAAACTCATGGCTAGGGCCTTAGCATTGATTTAGGTCAAGTTGAGTGATTTGAATGTCCTTTGGTGCACAAATCATATCGAATATGTGCCATTAGAGCACATATTTTGGCTTCAATCAATACACCTCTTCGAAGATTAAGTCAAAGAATTGACTTGAGTAAGAAAATGTGTTTTTTTGGAAAGAATGTAGCATATCTTTCATGTAATTATTTATTCTCACTCACGTGTAATGTCCATTTAGACGTTTAATGGTGTCTTAAATGGGATTGGTTGCATGTTAATTGTGACAATGATTGATGGTCTATGTTGTCTTGCCTTAATCAACCTTAACTATTGTGTTTTATCCTATAATTGCTGCATTAATCATGGGTATTGTCTGACGTTCAATCAATGCCCGGAGGCAACTTAGGCACCACTTTTAGTGTTCAACTTAAGCTCCCATCTTGGTGGCTGAGTCTTGGAAGCAAACGACAATGGACGCAGAGGACAACATGATAAAACCCACATTTCTCAAGGCAAGCTTATATTATTTCATCATGGATATTCTCATCTGATTTAGTTGGATGCAAACATAATTTCTTTTTATTATTTAAAAATCCAAATCTGGCAAAGATCTTATTCTTAATTCTACCAAGAATAAGTTTAAAGGTTGTTTTAAAAAGAGTTTCTAATTCTTATAAAAAATAACTTGTTTAAGAATTGTTTTTCATACTCAAAACACATTTGACAAATTTTTATTTTCGATGGAAAAACAATTTTTAAGAATTCATAAGGAAAACATATGTTTTTATGAATTATTTTCGATTATTTTAAAATATAGTTGAACAAATATAAAAAGTAAATAAAAAATAAAATATTATTTGTTTAAAAAAAAAATTGATTAGGAAGGTTACAAGGTTTCAAATAAATTTTGATTCCAAAAATATTATAATTTTGAGAATCATTATCACAACCTTTCTTTCAACCGTTTTAGAAAATGTTATCAAACAAGCCGTAATCATGGGGAACTTATATTCTCAGGAGCGGGAATAGCAAATTTACGAAAATTGACAACCCGACCGGAGATATTCTTTACTCATGTGAGTACAAGCTCTGCTATTTTTGGATGAGACAAAACAGAGGCATTGCTGGCTGAGAAGGCGTGTTGGAGGAAGTGGTAATCTAAGAAACGACGTCGTCGTTGTCCCAAATTCCCAATATATACACTGCCATCGGCCTGATCACACCCATACATAACCTTGTGCGGAAAGAGTAGGAGTGGTGAAAATGGCGGCAGCCCAAGGAGTGTGCATCCATCACATTGCCAGAGGGTCAGCCGACGTCAAGCGTCTGGCCAAATTCTATCAAGAGGTTCATTCTGAATTCGCCTCTCGTTTTTCCCCGTGTGTTTCTTTTTTCTCCAGAAAGAAACAGAAACTACTTCACCTTCTAACAGTCTATGTTTTGCGCAGATCCTAGGGTTTGAGCGGGTAGAAAGCCCTAATTTGGGGGTAGAGGTGGTGTGGCTGAGGCTTCCCCCAGTTTTCACTCTCCATCTCATACAGAAGGACCCTGAATCCAAGCTTCCAGAAACCCCATGGAACCCCTCATCAGCAGTCGCTGACCCTAAGCACCTAACCAGAAGTCATCATATTTGTTTCTCCATCTCCAATTACGAATCCTTTGTGCAAACCCTAAAGGTAACCTTTTTATTAATTTCAGATCATCGTTAATTTCTCCCCCCCTTTTTTTTTTTTTCATTTTTTAATGATTATACTGTTATTGGGGAATCTTTATCAACGATTAAGTTTAGGCTCCGTCTGCAGTTTGGAAAGCACGGATAAAGGGGAAAAAATGGAAAGAAGATTAAATTAGTTTGATTTATCATAGAAAATTCCAGAAAGAGAGAGAGAGAGAACTGAGTCCAGATCACATGTCTGATGCAGTACCAAATCGATATCATAGGCTAATAGCATTTTCCAAAAGATCATAAGTCTAAACTTATTTTCTAAATTTTCTTCATTTTCCCTTTCCTTCCCTTTCCTGTCTTCCTACATTCCATGATCCTAACGGATCCCTAAGGATCACAATAATGTGAATTACCAATAACTGTATCGGTGATGCTATGTGAATGCATTCTGCGATTATGGGAGACGTGTAGAGTGGATTCTTCTTCAAACTATTTGCCATTTGTACCTTTTATGGCTAAGGTAGTATTAGAATTTGATCAAAATTTCCGGCTTATTGCAAGGAAGATCAAGCATCATTTATGTTGTGGAACTTTTGTTAAAGTGGACATATAACTAAAAATGTGGAGACTAGTTCTGGTTTCTGCCACTTTACAATAGCTTGAACTAGGGACTGTGATATAGGAGTGGGAAGTTGTGTAATGAATGGTTTGAAAGTGACTTCCAAAGGTGTAGTTGCATAGTGGTATAGGAGGTGCATATGAGAGGAAGACAATAATACTCTGTTTTAAGGTGTTAGGAAATCATTTCATTTTAAATTTTACATTGATGACTATAGCATCAATGTTTTGATATGGGTATGGAATAAACGGGTTCCCCCAACCAAAATGTTACACTTATGATAGATTTTATCAATTGGTTTGGGTCTCTGTGAGGGGGCTGTGTTTCTTGGAGTCCCTGGCATTTTTTTGCTTTGCCTATTGGCTCATTTTGTATACTACCTCTGTACTTGGTTCTGTTTGGCATTTTTAGTATATTTTCATTGCCTATGGAAAAAAAAACAAAGGAGTGCCAATTTTGAGGTGTTTTTGTGGTTTGGGAACTTGTTTGTCCTTGATTGTCTCTGCACTGGTGGGCATTTGATGGAAGGTGTAGGAATGGCTGGAATTTTCAGAAACCACTGCATTTAGTTTGTTACTGTGAATGGATGTCAGTACGAAACTTGTGTTTCCTTCTTCCACAAGAAGTGGCTGAAATGAATGTGGTCATGCATGCAGGAAAAGGGAATAGAGATTTTTGAGAATACCCAGCCTGATGGGAAAACCAAGCAAGCCTTCTTCTTTGATCCTGATGGTAACCTTTTATGACTATCCTTTTTACTAGTAGAAATTTTGTTTTTTTTTCCTATGTTGAGCGCATCCTCCCCAATAGTATATATATATATGTGGCATTCACATAAATCATTGAAAACTTACTGTAATCTGCAGGTAATGGATTGGAGGTGGGAAACTGGGAACCTGCAATGCAGTAAGAAGGGCTGGTTTTTCGTATGATTGCATATAAAAGTATGTCCCTATGAATTAGAGTAGAAGGTAAATAAATATCAAAAGATGGTAACTTGTGATCAAGATGCCCATCTACAATTTATTAAGCTGTAATGTCTGTAATGTCTGTGTGCTTTTAAATATTGTTGGATAATTTTCTATCTTCATCTTCTTGTGCCGAGCAGAACATGTGCAATGAGCAATGAGATGGGAACAGTGAGGTGTCATCTTTTGTCTTTGATTGCTAAAGTTATGCTGCAATTGTTTTTTGGAAAAATTTCACCTCATATTCCAGGCCCAAATTACTTAAATTAAGACCCCAGGTAATTGGGGCCTCAAGATTAAATTGTACGTACAACTATTTGTTGAAAGAAAGGTAGTAGTAGCGTTGCTAGTCGATGGCAGCCTACTGGAGAACTAACTTTTGATGTCTAATGCACCCTTTATTGTCGGATCCGTATGTTTATACCCTATTTCAAGTTGTAAAAAAAAGGGTGAATCTACATTTTAATGGCATTTTATTTTATTTTATTTACTTTTATTAAGATAATCAAAATTAAATAAAGTACCAACAAAAAAAAATATTAAAATTAAATTAAAGTAAAAATAAACTCAAAATTATAATTTATCATTATTACCAGCGCTAAAACTCAGAGGCGGTGAAACCAATCAAACAAGTTGCAACGTGTGGGATGCAAGGCCCAAGCTTCATTGATGTTTCGCCCAATCCCTCTCCACTTGACACCTACACCCACGTCGACAACTGACTTTCTCCTTTTCTTGAAACGTGTCTGCATACTGCAACGTGGCACTGCCTTACTTACCCTGCCCGCTCTTTTATAGCCTCTCTCCAT
Organism: Vitis riparia; assembly: GCF_004353265.1. Taxonomy (NCBI): domain Eukaryota; kingdom Viridiplantae; phylum Streptophyta; class Magnoliopsida; order Vitales; family Vitaceae; genus Vitis; species Vitis riparia. The sequence continues at coordinate 4,946,188 of NC_048435.1, read as the reverse complement.
ACATCCAATTCCCCAAACTCAAACCGAGCATTCTTAGCGTAAGACGAAGATGAGTCAGGAACAGCCACGACGACCTCAGTCCGACCAAGAGCCAATAAAGTACGGGGACGTTTTTCCGGTGGCGGGAAGCCTCGCAGATAAACCAGTTGCACCTCAAGATGCTGCTCTGATGCAGTCCGCTGAGACTGCGGTGCTTGGACAGACCCAGAAGGGTGGCCCAGCCGCCACCATGCAATCTGCCGCCACCCGCAACGAGAGAGCTGGTCTTGTCGGTCATACCGATATCACTAATGCAGCCGGAGATGAAGGGGTCACCGTTACTGAGACTGATGTTCCCGGTCGACGTATCATCACCGAATCGGTTGCAGGACAGGTTTCTCTTTATTGTCCCATTTTCATACACAACTACTACAGAAGCATTATGTTTGTTGAACTTCTTTCTTTGTTTTTGCTAGGTTCTTGGACAGTATGTTGAACCGACGCCTGTGTCGCAGATGAACCCGACGGTAACGGCGAGACAGGCTGTGATAACTATAGGTGAAGCACTGGAAGCAACTGCACAAACTGCCGGTAATAAGCCGGTGGACCAAAGTGATGCGGCGGCAATCCAAGCAGCAGAGGTGAGAGCAACCGGCAGTACTATCATAAGCCCAACTGGGGTTGCCGCTGCAGCTCAGTCCGCGGCATCTATGAACACCGGCCTGACTCGAGACGAGGACAAGATTAAGCTTACTGATGTTTTGTCGGTGAGTTCCCTAAAATATATCAATTCAATTGATTGGTGGGAAGTCATGTCGTATAATTGTTTTGATATGGAGGCGTGATATTTCGTGGCAGAATGCGACGGCGAGACTGCCGGCGGATAAAGCTGTAACGCGCCAGGATGCCGAAGGAGTGATGAGTGCGGAGATGCGGAACAACCCGAATTTGGCCACGCATCCAGGTGGAGTGGCATCATCTGTAGCTGCAGCTGCACGCCTGAATGAAAGTGTGGTGTAATAAACGCAATCAAGCAGAGACAAGAGGGTGAAGAGGCAGCCAAGCTTTTGCGTGGAATATGATTATGTTTATTAACTCTGTTGTTAGTGTTCTGAGTGTTTCAGTGTGTGAGCATCAGAATGAGAGCGAAATTTTACCTGTGTTTTCAAGTGTCTGTTCACTGTCATTTGACATATTTTGGCTGCATTGCAGCATGTGATCCGTTCAACTATGAGTTATCAATTTGAGAGTCCCCTACTTCTTTTTCCCCCTTTTCTTACAGAACTAGTTGACTTCGAAAATCTTTCCATTTTTTTTCTTTCATTTTATTAATAAAATGTTAATTCATTAAAATCTTGCACCCGGTTGACTTCATATCATGGCTGAGTTAACTGGCTTTTAAAATTGCTGGTCTGCCCACACATCCTTCTATGGACGAAATCAGGAGATCAAATAAAGGAATCCCATCGCTTAACTCAGAAGGAAAAAAAAAAAAAAAAATCCATGTGTGATGTCCATGTTAATTTTTCTCCTTCCTCTATTTTTCTTTCAGTGATATTTATTTAGTCATAATTTGGCACATGTTGATCAGATTCATTTCGTGTTCTTGAGTAGACGGTCGCCATTTACATCCTTCTCGTGTTAATAAAAAGTTGGGCCTCCATATTTGGCTGGTCACTTGTCCCTTTTTCCTAAGACCTGGGATAACAGTTTTATTTTTCAATCACTTATTTTTATCAATTTTCCCCTGCATGGAGGCAAAATTATTTTTATTACGGAGATATTTTTGTGTGTACGTTCAGCATTAAGTGAAACGGTAGGCCTTATTTTGTTGATGGATGCTAAACAATTTTTGACATTTTTGTAGGACACTTCATCGTATTCGCTTCAATTTCCTTTTGAATTTAGTCATTGTTTTGTTTGGTACTCCAACGTCTACATTTGGGGCAAACAACCTTTTAGGAGCTACATGACCTTCCTTTACTTGTTCAAAAGTTTATTGTCCTTGTGGGTTTCATGGCTTCATCTATGTACGACCCCGAACATGAGGTACACGACCTAGTATTTTTTAATGATGAAAAAGACTGTGTGCTTTTGTGGGCTTGTAAGGCCCGAAAAGGTACACGACCGACTCTGTACTTTTTATTGATGAAAAGGGCTTCAAGCCCTTGTGGGGTTACAAACATACATGCTGCGGGAAGAACCTGAAGATAAGGAAAAATTTCTTAGTAATAATAAAATCTCAGATGAGCAAGTACCAGGGTGCCTCGTAGTGTAGAATGTATTTGTAATTACTGATCATGTTTGATGGGAATGAGAAAGCACTGTTTGGTTGAATTGCTTATCTTCCTCTACTCATACTGTTAATTGTTTATAATGAACTGAATGGGTATGTTGCTAATAATGAACCTTGTGAGTAACCTATAAATGGTTTATATTTGAACTGGTAAATCTTCCCTACTGAGCTATGGAAGCTTACCCTTTTAAAACATTTCTGGGTGGAGTTAAAAGGGTTCATTGTGTTGATGCTTGACTTGAAGGCTTGAAGAGTGGTGCTGGATATGTGCTCAACTATATATGTACTTGATATGTTCAGGCTACATTGTAAAGCTTCCTTGTATTAGTTGTAGAAAGGAAGTACTTTCTACAACTTGTAAAGATAGAAGGAAGTACTTTCCAGTACTATGTAAACTTGTAAAGTTGAAATACAATTTCTTATGATGTGGTATGTGTAAATTCTGAAAATGAATAGAAATATCCCTTGTGTTTGTTTAAATCTCCATGAATAGATTCTTTGGACCAATTAAAACTAAGTATATTTTCAAAATAGAACTGAGGATTATGAGGAAATCCAAAACTGATCTTTTACGGGGAACTTGAACTTTCAAACCTGTACACCTTTTATTTAGGAAAAGCTGTGGAGGTATTTATCTTACCCCAAATCCTACTTAAGTTTTGAAGAAATCTTAACATGCATGTCTGTCTTTGAAATGAGAAAGTTGTTTTAATGAAAACCTGGTTGGACTTCTTCAAAAATTGGCATTTTAAAACCTTCTTATTCTTCTTCTCACTCTGGAATTTCAAATATAGAATAATAGTTTTTGTCTACAAACTGCAAGTTAAGAATTAAAATGTTGGGGTGTGACATATATTTACTATGTTAAGAACTTGAGCCTGCCTCCATATTTGGCTCTTCACATGTTAGCATTAACATGGTCACACACGAGCAGAAATAAGGGAAAGACGAGAGATTTTAATATGGTTAGACAATTAATATCCACTAATCAAACAAAAAGAAAAGGTTATAATGGTGAAAGTTTTCCTCCCTTTAATTGTGATTGCATACTTTTTTTGTCTTCACACACTAAAAGATTTATTTGAAGTCCCCTGTATGGTGTAATAAAACTTAACTCCATAATACATGAGAGTCATTAAATCTCCATCGAGTCATTTAAGCGAGACAATGGGCCTTCTTACGGGTCATAAGACCTTGATAATAATTTACTTCTGAACGTGCAGAGCCTTGTCCAATGGGGGACCTATATATGAAGCTTTGGGGATCAGCCTTGTTAACTAGGTTTTTTATATTATACATGACCTGAGATGAAGTTCCATAAGAGGACACTATGGGGGAGCTCAGCAACAGATTGCAGAATGGGGGACCAATGGACCATCAGAATTATGAGTAAAAGCATGAGCGCAGCCCCACTAGAGATCCCATCATGGCTATATTTCCATAGTGTGTAAAAACAAGGCAGTTGAGAAAGAGAGGGACCAGTGGCCGGCCCTTTTATTTTTTTGAAATAAATGGAAGTCACAGGGTCACCTCAGTAAAGCTTATTAGTATCTTGGACCAGGAAGGACGTGCCCTCGTGAGCCACTTTACTTCCAAAGGACAATCATGCATGAAACTTCATCTGCCCCAAAACCCTACAAAAGCAGCCAGTTTTGTTCAGTCAGTCTCTGGCTGCCATGGTCTTTGTCTTTCTATACGTATAAAGATCAAAGATGCTCGTTGCTCTCCAGGGAGGGAGTTACTTTACAAGAACTTCATACAATATTTTGGAATGCGAACACTTTTGAGGGCATTTGATCTTATGTGTGCAACTTTTTGTGGGGCCTTAAGTTGAATAAATTGGGTTGAGAGTAAAGGATCTCCTCCAACTTGAGCTTGTACTGCAGAATTGGGTTGATGCAGCCAAACACTAGCGATTAAGACGACAAAAGAGGTGCCGGGAGCGTCTGTGCGAGTTGGAGAGTACATTGGGTCCCGGTTACTAGCTGCTTCAATTTTGGTAAATAATGGTGGCCACTGGCTATGCTATGCAGTGTGCTGATATAGACATTGTAAACCAAGACAAGAAAGATAGTCAGCTTCTTGGAGCACTGACACCATGCATGTTAAGTCCGCTCAAGTCAAGTTTCCAGGCGAATCTCTGATTTTTAACCCTGGCTAAACTGGGTATCTTTTAAAAAAACTTCAAACTTCATGCAATTCTGAACCACTTGATTCAGAGGAACCCAATACCTTGGTAACAAAATCTGATATGGCAAATGACACCCTGCAACAAGTACGTACCGCAGAGACCCAATCCAAATCTCATTTAGAAAATTAAGTTGGATTATAAGGACCATTTCTAATCATATAGATATTATTTGTTATGTGCTCTAAAATGATCCTCACGGATTTTTAATGCATCTATAAGGCTAAAAGGGACTCATAGCCAAAAAAATTTTCCTTTATCTAATCTGATGTGAGATGTCACAATTATCCATCATATAAACACAATATTTTTATTATGCCCTGTGAGATTGTTGAGTCAAATAAGCATATCCCTTATGATGCCAAATAAACCCTCATATTAGGGTCAAGGTCGACGATCAACTCTAATATCATTTATAACAACGGTTCTCAACCCTGTACATATTATCCCTCTTAAGCTCAAAGACTTTTATGACTTTAAATTGCATATATAAAGTAAATAAAAGTCATAACCAAGAACTTCTTCCCCATCCTATATGGAATATTACAAAGATTATTTCGAAAATTACGGTGAAATCAATGCTTCAATTGATTATGCCACTAAAAACTTCTTCAAATTATTCCCTACATTTTGATGGGCAGATAAAATTGCAATATAATGTCACACATCAGGCTCCATAAAAGAAGTGGGACAGAAGTCTGATCCCTCATATTCTTGTCAGTATTCACGTCTTTTTGGTAAGAGGGAAAGTTACAGAATTTGGTAGTATGCAATAAATGGATTGGTGAATCACACAAAATCCGCAAAGAAGAAGAAAAAAAAAAAAAAAAACAAGTGGAAACGGATCATCTAAGAACTTTAAGAAAAATGTGTATGGAAATGGGGTTTGAAGCCTTTTGCGTTGGCTGCTGTCACTCCTTGTAGTTAGCTCCTTGAAACGGGCGGATGCCCACCTCCTCACTACATTACATTTTGTCTTGTATACTGTATACATATATTTAAATCCAAAATACACAGAAAAACGATAAGGTCACTCTTCTGGTCCTCCATTTCCTCCTTAGAAGCTATAGAGTTGCATTCAACACCTACCTTTCCAATCACATGAGGAGTGCGTAGTCTGCATATATATAATGAGATAGGTAAAGGCAAGGGTAACATGCACAGAAATGAGAACTTCCACTCATCACTAGTGGCCTTAGGTATCGAAAAGAAGCCCTCTTTCTGTTTGGCCTTTATCTATAGATCTTTCTCTACTCGTACTGTGATACCTTCTATCGGACAGTGATATATATCTGAGTCGTCTCTCGTCCATCTCTGAGCTTATTAAGTGGGTAACAAGAGAAAATGTCCAGCATCATCTGGAAGAATTTCAACCTCTGTCTCTCAAAATTGAAATGCTTTCCCACGACCCTACCATCCTCTCCGCCTTCCAAACATGACCACAACCGTCATCCATCATCGTCATCATCCATTTCTTCTACCTCGTCAATCCTCATCAAGAACTTCAACTCCCTCTACGACCTCACTTCTGATTCCACCTCCAAATCGCTCACCCGCACGACCGACGACTTTTTATCCACCTCCGAGGATTCTGTTGACTCAGAATCACCTCCTGATTTCGCCACCGTCTTTGCCTCCCAACGCTTCTTCTTCTCATCCCCTGGCCGCTCAAACTCCATTTTCGAGGCCTCGGAGTCCCCGCCGGAGTCTGACGCAATTGTCAACGGAGGCGTCGCGGTTCATACTTACTCACCCAACCCGTACGAGGATTTCCGGCGATCAATGCAGGAGATGGCGGAAGCGAGAGAGTTGAGGGACGTGGCGGCTGATTGGGAATACTTGCATGAGCTGCTCCTCTGCTATCTCACACTCAACCCCAAACACACCCACAAGTTCATCATCCGCGCTTTCGCCGACCTTATCGTTTGCCTCATGTCCTCAACCGCCTCAGATGGCCGCCGGGGCTCAGCCGGCCCGCAAAGACACGGTGCTTCCCAGTGGTTCGCTTAAGTTTTTATTATTATTATTTTTAGGAAGCTATTTTGGAAGGAGGTGAATTTCCAAGAGACCAGTAAATAGGGTTTGTCTTTGTTGTGAAGGATGTTTCTTCCATGAAGACAAAGCAAAAATGCCTTGAAATGAGAAAACTAAGGAAGCGTGGGATGTTAGTGTGTCTCGATGCATGTCATTTTTCTAGCTTTGTTTCTCTTCAAAAACTGTGCCTTCTCTCTTGTACTACGCCATGCAGCAGTAGCAGTACTAGCAGTCCCCAGTTAAATAATTGTGCTTCTATTGCTAAATCTGGTTTCGCTCATTGTCAAAACTATTCGGCATGACAAAATAAGTTTGTCCACACCTTTGTTTGAAAAATCTTTCCATCTTTGAAATTTACCCTTTTCAATAAAGTCATTGGTATGCAATTTCTCTTCTTTATAAAACTAATAAAGAAAATCTGCTACACCATGATTTGATGAGCTATGATATAGGAACTACCTCTCATCAGTTTCTATTAATTTCTTTTGGCCAGTTGGCACATGATACAAGAAAAATTTATACTTTTGAATTACTGGGGTTTTCCTATGCTGAAAACTTTGATTTGATTTCTATCTGCTTCCAACATTTGAAGTGTCAGACCCGGTATGCGTTTGGGAAAACACTTATTAATGGGTAAGGAAGAGGACAAGCTTTGGATGGTATTAAGAAGTTGAAAGAGAGGGTGCATGCTTTGCTTTTTTCATAATTTAATCATTTTTATGAATTTTTATATGACAAAAGAGGAGACAAAGAAAGGGTATCCGAAGAGACATATCAACAACTACACTGAAGAGTGCATGAGGTGGTTTCTATATTTTATGCTCGAGTAGCAAATTTGACGAGGCTAGTTGGTTTAGGTAAGGACAACAGCTAGGCCCCTTTTGTCTTTGGTGTCTCCATTCTTTAGATTTTGGTCGGCTGACAATCCCTCCATAATCAATATTTCAGACCGAGTCTTGCCTAGAATTTTGCTGGGGCTTCCCACAAATTATGTATGAATCATTTTATCACTGTACATGACTATTCCAAGAGATCCAAAACTTAGATTGTTTTTTGATCAAACACTCAACTATGATTTCTCTTAACTATCACAAGATCATCACTCCCATGTTTATCTACACACTATTATTTTTTTACTATATATTTGGCTGATAGCTAGTCACATTCCCTAGTGAATGCAGTGTGCTTTGATAGGAATTAAAAAAATGAATTGTAACATTCTGGGTCAAGGTGAGGCCAAATACATAAATTGGAGTACATACTACATAGGGTTATGAACATGCAGGTAGGCCCAAAGATGACAAGGAGATTAGGGAATCTTAAACATATTTTTGTTGTTTTCTTTTGCTAATGTATAGAGGTGGCACTGTTTTGGACCACCTTTATCGATCACAGCTATGGACTACGGAGGCATGCATGCAATTTTTGTACTGAAATTCATTTGAGCTATAGTTTTGAAATTAGTGCCACAAGAAAGAATATGGAAGTGGGTCTCTTGACTGATTAAATACAAGAGAAACGAGTTTGTTGATTTCTTACTGACATTGACTCGGGTTTGGTAGCTTCTTGAATTTTAGAGAGGCGAAAAAGAAAAATAAAGTGATACCGGAGATGGCGGAGATGTTTATGCCTTATTTGGTAATTGTTTTGTAAAAGAGTTTTGAAATCAGTTTCAAAAACTATTTTTTTTAATGTTTTATATAACAAATGTTTATTAGGAAACATAAAATATTTCTAACTTTTCTATTTTTTTGTTTTTAAATATATTTTTAAAATACCTTTTTTTATATAATACCTTATTTTTAATCATTTGTTATATTTATATAATTATTTTTTAAAATAATCTTTATAAAACAAGCAAAAATAATTAAAAAATATATTTTTTAAAAAAAATATTCTATTTTTCAGTTGTCAAACATGTGTTCCTTCTTCCTTTTATTTTGTTGGTTTTAGAAAAAAAAATTGTTTTCAAAGTAATTACCAAATAAGTCCTAATATTTATTTTGGAAATATTTTTGATAATGATTTTTAAAAGAACAGTTGTTTAAAAACTATTTTTTGATATTTTGTGAACAAAAATCTCTTTGAGAATTTTAAAATATTTTAAACTTATTTTCTATATTTTTAAATATATTTTAAAACAATTTTTATATGTAATACTTTATTTTTAAATTGCTCTCTATATTTATATAATAAATTTTTTAAATAACCATATAAAAACAAGTAAAAGCAGCTAAAACATAATTTTTGAAAACAAAAAAACTATTTTATGTTTTTTTTATTGTAAGACATATTTAACAGAAAATCGTTTTAAAAAATAATTATCAGATAGAGTATTAGATTCTCAATTTGTAAATGTCCTTCCTGACCTCAGGCTCTAAATTGAAATACAGTGGCCACCATCTATCTACATTAGCTTCTATTGACTTCAAGGTAAAAGGAAAAAGGCCATCTATATTCTATAGACTACAGAGATGAACTAAAATTTGTGAAGCCAAAACCAGGATTTTTGATAAATGTATGGCTGTTGGGGAAAGTAATTTGTAAAATGTTGTAGATTGGAAAATAATTCCAATTCTATGGCACTTTTTAACACGTAGTATGAGAGTAGAAAAAAATAGCATTTTATATTTGAAAAGAAGTGGAAACTCATTTCCCCTAGCCCGTTTTCTTCTTTGCCTCAAAACTCATTTTGTCATCTGCCCGAAAACCCATTTTCCCGCACGCTAATCATGGAGTGGAGATCCTTGCCTCAACACCAATAGGAAGGAAGTGAAGTGCAGGCCTGAGAAACTATTGCCCCCGATGTTTTCTGTAAGTTTTGTGATTATATTTGGTGGTGTGGTTATGTTTGGTCATCGAGAAAGCATGGGAAAATTGAAAAAAAATAAAGTTTTCATTTTTTTTTTTTACAATGAAACCAAGTAGACTAAAAATTATAGAGAAAGTTTTCATTTTTTTTGTAGTTCGACTTGTTGTGATTCTGTTTGGTTGCCAAGAAAGTGTGGGAAAGTTGAAAATTTTGTTTTCACTTTTTTATCGGCTGACTCTGACACAATATTCGTCATCGATAATCGATTAAAGGAAATTTCCCGATATTTCCTACCAGTCCAACCCGCGCATAGGATACAAAATATGTCCAGTTTTTTTTATAAAAAAACATAAGATGGTATTTAGTGATCTGATCATGATTTGCAGGGAAAGGTTATGTTTTTCAGCTTGTCTAAAAAATCGTGGATTTAGGGTTCGTGAAATTTAAATCCAATGGCACAAAAGCAAAGAGACCCTTAGAACAGATCCATAAAAAGCATTTTTTTTAGTTTTTGTTGGGGTTTTGCATGGATTTTCTCGAAAATCAAACGATAATGAATTTTCTCGGAAATCAAATGGGGGATGGATTTTCATGGGAATCAAACGGGTGTTGCAAAAAAAATAAATAAATAAATAATAACATGATTAGATTAGTACTTGTGAGGATTGAGAGTGGCAGATTCAATGAGGGTAAAATGGGATTCTTCACTGGGTGAAGCTTGTTGCCAATGTAGTGAAGGAAATGCTACTAGTGGTGGCAAATTCAATTTCATGGGGCACAATGGGATTCTTACTCGGACTGGGTTCTTCCACAAGCTATTGGTAATTTTCATGTTTTATCTTTTTATTAAAGTTTATTTTATTTTTAGAAGAATTTAATTTAACTCTTATTTGACTTATAGACCATCAACATACACCAGATATATGATATTTACATGAGATGGATCATTTAGATGCTACTACACAACTCCAACCTCGATCAGGAGATGTACGACCTACACAACAAGGGCCTCGTACATGGGAGATTAGGAATACACCAGTTGTTGCCTGAGTGCGACCATCGACTGACATTAGTCCACCACCTCATCAGCAGTCGATATCATCCATTACTCGATCAGGAGGTGTATGGAATAGAGGGGAAGGGGCTCATACGAGAGGTAGTCCACCATCTTATCAGCAATCGATATCATCCATTACTTGATTAGGAAGTATACTGACTAGAGGGGGATGGGCTCATATGAGATGGACTAAGCATACATCTGTTCTTAGAGATGCACCATCAACTAACATTAGCTCGCCACCTGTTGAGGAGACTTCTATTACACCTATGGAGGTGCCATCCACCCCACCTGTAGTACCACTTGTTACATCATCACCACCATCGATAGAGGTTATATTGGTTGATGAGTTAGTTCATATAGCAAATGATGATCAACAAGGACAAAAGAATGATCGTGGTCGAGGACGTGGTAGGAGACGTGGCCGTGAACCTCATGGAGGGTTACATGTTAGCCCCATAGATCCAATAGTGGAGCATGCATATCATATACGTCCACAACGGAAGAGGAAGGCTCTTCGTGTGGTACACATTGAGGATGTTACTATATATGACTTGTATTTTGGATACTGTTACTATTTTGCATATCATTATTTGGGACAAATATTCAAGATGTATATTTATACTTGTTATATTTTAAATTTACTAACTTTTTATTAACGTAAGTTATATGGTATTCTATCTATTTAGTATTGTCACTATTTTGAAAATGTACTGACTTAATTGACATTTGGTTTACTTGTTTTCATTGGGTTTGGATTGAATGTCAAAATATTGATTATAATATATATAGGTGATAAACTTTAAACATTTGGTTGTATAGCAAGTAATACTAATTAAGAGATAGAATTATTTTTTTTCTTTTGTGGAAGGTGTCTCTTCAGCATAAATTCAAAATTTTCCACTGTGTATGGAAATTGTGGAAAGACACTTTCAGTATAAACCCAATTTTTAAAAAATTATGAAAAGTGTCTCTTGAAGAGACACATTTAGTATAATTCCGTTTTTTGGGAATTGTGGAAGGTCAAAATTCGAAAATTTTCACCATGTATGGAAATTGTGAAAAGTCAGTATAAACCCAATTTTTTTTTAAAATTATGGAAGGTGTCTCTTCAAGAGAGACACCTTTAGTATAATTCCATTTTTTGGGAATTAAGGAAAGTGTCTATTCAAAATTCGAAATTTTCTATTATGTATGAAAATTGTGGAAATGTGTCTCTTGAAGAGACACTTTCAGTATAAACCCAATTTTTTTTTTTAAATTATGAAAGGTATCCAAATATAATTCCATTTTCTTGGGAATTGTGGAAGGTGGAAAGAAGCGAAAATTTCCACTATTTGTATAAAAATTGTGGAAAGTGTCTCTTAAAAAGACACTTTTAGTATAAACCCAATTTTTTTAAAATTATGGAAGGTTTAAAAGACACCTTTAATATAAATCTAATTTTTTAGAATTGTAAAAGGTATCTCTTGAAGAGACACATTTAGTTTAAATTTATTTTTTAAAAATATTTATCATGATTTTAAAAATTATGGAAGTTCTCTCTTCAAAAGACACCTATTACTAAAAATCGGCGTAAATCTATCTATATTTTTTCAACTACCACTTTTTAATAATTATTTTTAAAAATTGCAGCAAAAGTTAAAAAACCCCGCCAAAACCGCATATGCACCTAGCAAGTAAGCAAAAAGGTCCTTGTCATTTTCATTCACCTAATAAATAATTGGAGTAGTATGTAAACACATAAATGCCCCCACTGTAGGCATTGTCAGTAGATGGACCCAGTTCATCTCAATCAACTCAAAACCGATCTCTTGGACCCAGTGATCTTAATCTTATCCTATGGCTCTATCTTATTCACTGTACATCTAATATTCTATAACACATTCGTCGTTTCTACAATTGCAACTAACAGTAATGAGTAGACTACCCACTAGATTACAAGCAGAGTTAGTAGTTGTACAGTAATTCCAGCTTCTGAATTACTGCAGTATCATCAGATACATGAAAATTTTGTTTGCTTCTGTTGGGCTCCCATATCATTAACCTGCTTCTCATTTTCCTGCGCCTCTTTTCTTGGGAATTGGATTCCATGTTAATCTCACACTTAGAGATTCCATAAGTGTGGTCCTCATCCATTGCCTTTGTTTTTCCTATCCATATGTCTATGGACTATGGTCAGGCCACAGTGCATGCCTCCCCTTTTTAGTGCCCTTTGCTCAGCCTGCAACTAAGTTCAACATCTTTAACCCCCCTAGATTCAGAAATAATTTAATGAGTATAATGGAAGACCCCACGTAATCCCTTTTCATAGCAAAGATATACCTTACTAGAGTCATTATGAAGGAACATTGAATCCTTTGATTATTTTGTTTTCAAAGCAGTCCTAGTTCCCAAAAATTCAATAGTCTGACATTGATTTTTAACCATTGATGGTTCAAGTAGAAATATAGAAATTATGTAGGAAGCATGGACCATGGAACTTAGTATCTAATGATTCCTCATAAGATAAATACTAAAGTGATGTTTGTTTTTTAACTGAATAGAAAAAGTCAAAATATTTAACTTTTTCTATTAAGCTAAAAGTGATATGTTGACATCATTCAATATAACTAAATTGAATCTATTGATAACAAGTTTACTTTAGTTATATTGGATTATGTCAACAGATTACTTTGAATAGAAAAAATCAAATATTTTAACTTTTTCCATTCAACTAAAAAACAAATACCACCTAAATGATTAAAATACAGTAATAAAATAAAGAGCACGAGGACATCCCACGTCCATAAGAAACCTCAACACCCTTATATAGGTTTAGGCGGTCCAGAACAGAAACATATCTGATTTTTGGGGATTTTTGGGGTTAGTTATTCATGACATTGTACAGTTAATAGCTCAAATTATTCCAAGCTTACAATTCGTCCTAAGAAAACCAAACCCAAACCCAATGGGCCCAAAACTCGAGTAAACAGGTCAGCGTTCTAACCTGGAAAGCCGATTGCCACCTCGTGGTTTAAGATAGACCCAATATGATTTTTTTTGTCTGGTGAAGTGAAGGCCCAATAAAGGCCGAAGGCCCAAGAGGAGAATTCCACAATTTCGATTCCCGTGGCAAATCAATTCCCAAAGATTGTCATTCCGTTCCCTCTCTCCCCCTCTCACACACCTGAGCACAGCCATGGCGCTTCATCTCTCCTCGATGCAATTTCCAGTGTCATCATCGTCGCCCTCAACCAGACTTGGAAAAATTACATCTCAGCTAAAAACTTCCGCACAAATCAGAGCAAGGGCAGCAGTAATTAGCCACTCTGTCTTCCATCGCCGAACTATATCCACCAACGCCATTGAACAGGGGCGTCAAGATGGCCCCTCGGATGAACCAGAAACGGTCGAGAGTCCGCCCGCTGAACCGAGCACTGCTGAGCTGTCGGAGCTGGGATCAGAAATCAAGAAGACGATGAAGGAGAGAGGAGAGACAGGGAAAGAGGCAGATTTGTGGAGCGGAGTGGTGGAGGAGATAAGAGAGATAGAGTGGCCGGCGTTCGGAAAGGTATTGGGGACTACGTGGGTGGTGCTGGGCGTCATAGCCGGATCCAGCGTTGCGTTGCTTACCGTAAATGCTGTTTTGACTGAACTGTCGGATAGAGTTTTCGCTGGAAAGGGTGTTCAGGATTTTTTTGGATAAAGGGCTCATAGTCATAGGTCAAGTATCAGTCCTGGAGCCCTCACTCTCATCTCAAGCCAACCCTCCTATTTAACATTCTGCTATTCTGCTCATGTTTTTGTTTCTGGATGCTTGATGTTTGGTTTCTATTCTGCCCAAATGCAAAGATGGTGGTGAAGTAATCCAAGTTTTTCCCTTAACTTCCTAAGCTTCACATTCTGTAAACACCAATACATAGTCTTCTGAGGTAAATTCTACATGGATGAGAATTTAATTTCGATAATATACGGGTGGGTGCAACACACCTAAAACAACATTTTGACAACTTTCAAAATAGGTTGTTCTTGTTTCATCCCTCACGGGCACAAAAAAATAAATTATTTCGGTACAAAATTAACTCAGGCTCCTCAAGTTCTAAATCATCCTACTGAACAGGCTAATCAAAATATGCAAATCCCACATGTTTTCCACCAACAAAATAACACATAATCCCAAATTCATGGAGATTTCAATCTATTGTCATGACTCATGATCAACCTATAAGCCAATTCATAAAAGCCTACTACACCATATAACAAGACATTGAACTAATTTACCCAACAAGTTTGACAAAATGAAGAGAAAAAAGTGCAAACCCACTCTATTCATTTGTGCTTGCAGGTCCGACGAGGACTCCCTGGGCAGAACCTTCCTTCTTCTCATTCTCATCCTTCACCTCACCATCTGATTTTCTTATCCTAATTTTGTATTTAGCCTCAAATTCAGCGATTTCCTTTTTTTTCTTCTCAAGGGCCTCGTTAAGCCTAGAAATCACTTCCTCCAGACCCTCTTTGTTGCGCTGAACAGCTGGCAAGACCTCCTTGATGGTTCTCTCAACCAGCACACCTCCAATCATCCGGTAGCACCGTCTGGATGGATCCAGTGGCTGAATAGCTCCAATGACAAGAGAATGCTCACTCACTTCCATCTCTAGTTCAGTGATTTTTGAGTAAATTTGGTTTAGTTCTGCTCTCATAGCACCATATATGTTAGCAACTGCTTGTTCATTCATTGGTTCCTTCAGATCACCTCCTGCTTTGCCAGCCATGACTCTGATGAAATGATACAAGGGACAACATTAGAGAAAAGGAAAGATCTGCTCCCCTCATTAATCATTCATATCAAACATTCTATAAAAACAAAGCAAACTAACATTGAGTTCTTGTCTAAGACCATAAAACTGTAATGCTCCAGTATCCATAAAGTTGGATGCTAGCCACAGTTCTACTGTCTGGGAAATAGGAAGTGAGTGCTTCTGTCCATAGTTCCATTTTTAGTATGCTAGTTCTTTTAATTTAGTTTGGTCAAGTCGCAAAAATTAAAAGCAAGCACCTAACAAAAAGGGTGGCAGGCACTTGTTTGGTTACTCAATTAAGGGTATGGCACTATGCAATCTTGGATTAGTTACATTACACAAGAAATGTGTTAATGTATGACATTACAAACACAATTCCTGTTGTACACATTGCATTAACTGAACAGGCCATTTCTCTTTCTTTCTTCCTCGAGTTGCCCCCCTCCTACCATCTCTTCCTCATTCCAACCTAGATTACTAAGGATGCGGAAATCACTCAGAGCATGGATGCCATATTAACGAATTGATAAAACCAAACCTTGGCCTGGTCATCAAATACCTAATCATCCACACTCTTAGGTATGCCTAGATGGAAACACCAGAGAGTCAGATTCTGTACCTCTTTTTTATCCACCCAATTCCAGGGTCTGGTTTGTGCGATCAAGTTAAAGAGAATTCAGTCCTTCCAGATTCAATTTCTGATAGTATGGATATTCAAACCAGCCAAAAAATATGGTAATCTGTGCATGTCAGTTGGTATCAATGAAAAAAAATACACGTATACAAATGGAAAACTCTCCTCAACCCTGACTTTATTTTTTCTTGGCCATCATTGTCAACTCTTCTCAGGTCAATCAATCTGATCAATCCCCTCCCTCCTTCCCTTGCTCCTTCAACCGTTCTCTCCAAATCCATCTAGCAATTCACTTCATTCTAGGAAAAAATCATAGAGCTCCCTCCCTCCCTTTCCATCTCTCTACATCTCCATCCAGCAAAATTTATAGAGGTCCCTCCCTCTGGAAACTGCACTCCTTATTTCTAGGACAAAATTTCATGGTGGATCTCTCTCCTCAACTGGACAAAATTCCTGCCATCCAAGCATGGATGGAATGTTAAATATTGTGTTTTTAAGAAAAGAAAAGGAGAAATCAAGCAAGAAATCAGCGCCAAAAGGGAACACAGCAAGCTTGAAACACAAGTATTCCCTATTGGACAAGCAATAAATCCCAACTTCTATTGGATGATGAGAAAAAGCATGTTTGCAGGTCTAAGGTTGTTTTCTTTACATAGATAGTGTGGTGCAAATTTTTGACACAACATAATTTAATTGCTAGGAATTCCAATACCAAATAGGCATGACATGTAAAAGAAATTGGAGGCCTCAGTCAATGATTTCAAATAGTACAATGTATTTTCTGGACGTCTAACACACACCCATATTTTGTCTAATTCAAATTAATGAACAGTATGCACAAATATTTATATCCATTTTTCCTTGTGTATAATATTATTTGAATCTTAAATTAGATAAACCATGGTTAATGACCTCTATATAATTCTATAAAATAATTATTGAGTTAAGATTTAAAACAAAAATCAATAAATACTCAACTTCTAACCTTTTTTATCATAAAGTAAACTTCTCTTGAAGAAGGAAAGCACAAAGGGAGAAAGAGGGTTTATCTTGCAATAAGCAAAGAAAGCAAGATCGAACAACCAAAAGTCACAATTGACACATTGAAGAGAAACAACAAGGCCTCCAAGGAGGCATGAAATGCACAAGGAAGATATTATCAGAGAAACTACTCTTAGCAGTAAAAATAGGTCTCAAAGTTGCTGGATTAGGAATCCATTAGATTGAATAAATCAAATATTCTAAGATCACCTGCCTCATTGAACCACATAGAATAGGGCCTGGGTCCTCTTTTATCTCCCTTAATCCACCTAAGTGTGCAGGTTACAATCACCATCATGGCCTACCCATGATCTAGCAGCTCCAAGAAGGTAAGCATGATGCAAACCACATGCTTTCACATAAGACCTACAATTCAATATTTACCCAGGATTTCCTAAAATGTAAATGTTGAGAGAGAGAGAAAGAAGAAAAACCTTAATTCTCATTAATGTAATGATCTACTTACAATTGAGAAATATATATATATACAAGGCTAGGAGTCCTAACTACCATACATGTATCCTATATTAACAAGGAAAGGTTATATACTATAAATACATTATATTCAACACTCCCCCTCAAGCTGGAGCATATACGTCATATGCACCAAGCTTGTTACAAATATATTTAATCCTAGGACCTCTGAGAGATTTAGTGAAGATGTCAGCTAGTTGATCATTTGAATTAACAAAACTTGTAGCAACACATCCTGATGCGATCTTCTCTCTAATGAAATGACAGTCAACTTCAATATGTTTGGTCCTTTCATGAAGACTGGATTGGATGCAATATGTAATGCGGCCTGGTTATCACATATGAGTTTCATCTGTTCATCCTTTCCAAATCTCAACTCTAGAAGAAGATGTCTCAACCATATGAGTTCACATGTTGCCAAAGCCATAGCTCGATACTCGGCTTCAGCGCTAGATCTGGCCACTACATCTTGTTTCTTACTCTTCCAAGATATTAGATTACCTCCAATAAAAACACAGTACCTGAAGTGGAACGTCTATCTGTGGGTGAGCCAGCCCAATCTGCATCTGTGTAACCAACAACCTGAGTATGACCTCTGTTCTCGTACAACACACCTTGGCCTGGTGTACTTTTGATATATCGAAGAATGCGGATTACAGCATCCCAATGGCTATCACATGGTGACTGTAGGAATTGACTAACAACACTCACAGGAAAAGAAATGTCTGGACGAGTAATGGTGAGATAGTTCAATTTACCTACGAGCCGTCGATATCTCCCGGGGTCTCCTAAAGGCTCCCCCTGTCCTGGTACAAGTTTGACATTCGGATCCATAGGTGTGTCTACCGGTTTACAGTCTAACATACCAGTTTCTTCCAGGATGTCTAAAGCATACTTCCTTTGGGAAAGGACCACAGCAGAACTGGATTGAGCTATCTCAATTCCCAAGAAATACTTGAGTTTCCCCAAGTCTTTGGTCTGAAAGTGGGTAAAAAGGTGTTGCTTTAGTTTCTGAATACCATCCTGATCACTGCCTGTAATGACGATGTCGTCCACATAAACAACCAGATAAATACACTGCCCCAAAGAGTTATGATGATAGAAAACTGAATGGTCTGCTGTACTGCGAAGCATGCCAAACTCTTGAACAACAGAACTAAAACGGCATAAACCATG